>NW_022900945.1:56061888-56100228 GCF_012274545.1 Fukomys damarensis | reverse complement strand
GGCTGGACAGCCAGGCCCTCAGCGTCCCTGCGCCACCTGCCCAGGCCCTCCTGCCCTGCTCACAGCCTGCGGACACCCCAGGGGAGCCCCTCCGGTTCCCAGCCGGCGCCCCCTCCCCGGCGCCTCCTCTCTCCTGTAGGTCACTCACCATTCTCCACCTTTGTGCGGAGCTTGCCTTGCTTGGGATTCTCGAAGACAGGGTAGTGGCGAGAATTTGTGCTTTCCACAGCCCGGTCACTACAGGACTTGTCGAAGAGAGCGCCATCGCCACACGGGGCGGTGCTGCAAAGTAGGGCTGTCCAGTCAGCAACCTCCCTCTGTGCCACCAGGCTGGCTCCCCTCCACCTTCCTGGGGCTCAGAGCAGCGGGGGGAAGTGTACGGAGCCGTGGGCTGTGGCCACTGGATGAGGGCAGGGTTAGTGGCCAGGATAGCATGGGGACCACTCCTGGGGCCCAGGGGGCTGCTCTGGCAGCAAGAGAGGTGCTACAGACCTGATGTAAAGATGAAACGAAACAGACTTTTTTATTTGGAGTTTCTCTCCTCCCCTAGCAGGCTCAAATATACTATCCTTTGCAGTCTGGGAGTTGTATTTCATTAACTCGCTGTAGAGAAACCTGCAGAGACAAAGTGTGGTCAGGAAGCTGGGTTCCACCCCGGGGAGAGCGGCCTGTGCCGCTACGATCTGACTACTGAGCCCAGGGAAGGCAGAGCCGCACAGCGCAGACTTCCGGTCCCGGGGCCTCCACAGTTCATATAGCAACAGCAGCCTCTTGGGTCTGTCTGTTTCTGTGGGGGGAACGCACTATGGAGGTTATGGGGACCGCAAAGAAAACTGACTGAAGCTTTACAGGAGGCTGTTGCTATTCCGAGCTTCTCCTTCCACACAGTGAGGATGAGCTGAACCAGGAGAGGTGGGCAGCGTGTCCGGGCTGTCGACAGCTCCTCAGATGGAGGTGAAGGTTGCCCCAGCCCCAGACGGACACGTGAGTCTTGAAGAAGGGCACGAAGTGGAGTTAGCAGAAAAAGGCTAAAAAAGGGGCTAAGGGGATGCAGCCAGGTGAGGGTTGCTGGCCAGACAGGCTCCCGTGTGAGAGTGAGGTGAAGGGTGCGCCCAGCTGGTGGGGCCTTGTCTGCTGGGCCAAGGCGGGTGGGCAGGGGTGCGTGGACTGCAGCCAGGCCGAGGGGCCACGCTGAGCTCGCTCACCTGATGAAGCCCCTCCGGGAGATAATTTCTGCATGGCAGTCATTGACGGTTTCTCCCTTCAGGCTGAGAGAGTCTCCTTTCACACAGCGATTCCCTGGGAAGGCAATTAAAGCAGAGTGGAGTAACTGAAAGCACATGCTGGCGAGCTTGGGAAGGCAGCAGGGTCTTACGGCTGAGGCAGGGCCAGTCCCACTGAGCAAACCTCACCAACTGACCGCAGCTGAAACAAAGCGGAGGTTATGCAGCCCTTATCCAACATGCATGCAACCAGCTGCTTTGGATTTCAGAGTTTCTTGGATTTTGGAATATTTCTGCAGAGCTTACCAGTTGAGCATCCCTTATTCAAAACTCTGAAATGCTCCACAATCCAAAGACGTTTAGTGCCACCGTGCTGGCACGCAGGGATGGCACAGCGTGTGAAGTGAGGCCTTGCCCCTACCTTGGGCCTGCCAGACTCTGGGAGAGGCACCTAGGAACACGAACCTGTCCCCAAGCTGACCACCACACCCATGTCCTCTGAGTCCTTCTTCATGATGATGGCGGCCAGGATCTTCCGGCCAAGCAAGGAGGGCTGGAAACTATTGGTGAGGGTGTTGAAGCACCGGTGGCTCAGCATTGCGATCTGGTCGTGGAAGGTGCTGCCAGTGAGCGGGAGCTGTGGGGACAGGCAGCACAGTGTCAAGGCACGCAGATACCCGACGCTGAGGCATCTTCCCCTCTCACCTCAGCGTCCTGTTACACGCTGCACGGCGGCTCGTGCTAAAGCCTAGGCGCAAGGCACGTGACAGCAGTGACCCGGTTATCACAGGGCCTCCCACCCCTGGAAAGATAGCACCAAAGGTAGACGTCTTAACTGTCTTTGGCTGTGCATCTGGGGACCTGGAGAGGAGGAGCATAGTTCTTCTGAGACTGGCCCCTGTCACTGGGGTTACCTCTGTGAAACCCATGCGTTCTGCCTTCTCGTTCTCCCCAATCAAGACACGGAGGGCCGCGTCCGCTGCTTCCTGCTTGCCTTGCTTCTTGCTGTGTGCGCAGACGGCTGGAAACCAGCGGCCCCCAACTTTTGCTTGGTAAACGAACCTTTGGGATGAGAAACAGGATGAAGATAGGCACCAGACCTTGACAGCGAGGTTTTGCTCAAGAGGCAGGAAGCGGAAACAGTGAGCTAAATCCCTGGCCCTAGTTTTGCTTAAGAAATGGCCAGTCTTGCAAACATACGGACCCATCAGTCTTGCAGGTCAATTTCTAAGGCAGTATTTCCCAGATTTGGGGCATGAAGTGCAACAGGCTTGAACTATTACTTAATATTTTTCTCTAAATCAACTCTCTAAGAACGCACACACATTTAAAAAGGAAATTTTGTATCATTACTGTAAATGGGAAAGTGGTACCACTTGAAGGTGGCTGTAAAATGGAATATGATACAACCGTGTTAAATTCTGACTAGGTGTGGCACTGTACCTGTGAGAACTCTCAAGCCTGTCTTCACAGTAAAGATCGAGGAGTACCAATGAGATTCTGAAGAACTAGCACCGAAGATGGGCTTTCTTCCTAAGCAGAAGATGGGAATACTCTCCCCAGCTGAGTCACTCTTACTTCACGCACTGATTTTTAAAGGACCCAAATGCATTGCCTTGCCTGTCTCCTGATTAGCTCCTGAAGCCTGAAGAGGTCCTCATGTCAAGACGAGCTGCAGGCCAGGGACCAAGCTGTCCTGGAAAGTTACTCTGAGTCCTGGCAAGCACATGGTGGACCCGGGGGGACCTGGGGCTCTGCTGATGGATGCAGACGGGGGGCGGGGAAGTGCAGACACAGGAAGGGCATGAAGGAGCCAAATAGCTTGGAAATCTGCCACACAAGGTTTCAAGAATCCTGGCCTCCAACTAGACCCTAATGCACTGGTGGGCACCCAGCTTCGATGATTATCCTGGATTTTAAGATTATATGATTGCAAGCCTTTAGGGTTGTGCTGTCCAAAATGGCAGCCACTAACCATAAGAGACTACTGTGTTTAAACAGATTAAAATTAAATATGATTAATAATTCAGCCCTTCGGTCACAGCCACACTTCACATGCTCTATAACCACATGTGGCGGGTGGTCACTTTTTAGCAGAATGCGTTAGGAAAGTGACAGTAAGTAGGAATAGCTGCTTTAAGAGGCTTGGCCAGGAGAGAGACAGGGAACTGAGGTGGATCCCGGAAAGATGGTCCTGTGCACAGATCCCGAAGACCCAGGTGGGAGGGAGACGCTGCTGGAGCAGCAAATGCAGGACCAGAGCAGACAGGACAGAGGGTACAGGGCCCAGGGGCGGGAAGTGCTTCCCTCACACCTGCCACGGACATAGCTCAGGAGGAGCGGGATGGCGAGGGTTATTTCTCTTAGGACTGCTGCTGCTTTCTCCAGTGGGAGGGAAGGTTATCAGAGGGACTGAGGTTTTGGTGGGAATCTGACACCAAGATCCAAAATGGTTCTCTCTGAGTAGGAAAGACGATCTGTGGAGATGTTAGGAAAGGGAGGAGTGTGAGGGGGCCAGTACCCACCACACAGAGCTTCCCCGCTCTCCTGCTTCTGTGGGAAAGCGCCAGGTGACCCCCAGGCTGGCCATGGACAGCCCCTGCTCACTCTGCCCTCCTCCCCCTAGGATACACAGATATCTCCTGACACCCACGGGGGACAAGGTCCAGCCTCCCAATGGTACCCGCACCAGAGGATGCCACGTCCTTTATGGAAGACGGTGCACTATCTGCCGTGACCCGTGCCACGCGCCAGCATACTCAGACTCGTCTCTGGACACCTGCAGCACCCAATATGGCGCAAGTGCTCCATAAGCACTTGTCGTAGTGCATGGCTTAGGAATAATAATAGGTCTGCCTGTGCTCAGTACAGATGGAATCGACAGCCTGCGCTCAGTTGAATCCACGGACATAAGGCCAGCAGCACTGTGTCCTTTGCCTCGAGCCCTTCCTCCCTTGGGCATCCGTAAGGGCTCAGCTCGGCCCATGCTGAGGGAAGCCCTCCTCGTCCTGAGTGAGGTCAGGCCGCAGACCTCTCTGCCAGGCCACGCAGCCCTCTGTAACACTTATCAGATGAGAGGTTGCACACTTCTGTGTGACTCTGCTACTAACAGACAGAGGCACTCGGGGAATCCAGGAGAGGCCAGCCAGGCCTCCAGGAAGACAGCGACTTAGTCTGGAGCACTGATGCCGAGGTGGGGCAGTCAGTGTTGGGCTGGGAGTGCAGCTTCGTGGTACAGCACTTGCCTAAGCATGGGCAGGGCCCTGGGTTTGATCCCCAGCCCTGCACACACAGGAGAAAATAAATTACAGGTGTAACCAACAGAGCTTAAAGATGGTGTGGCTGAAGGAGGTGGAGGGCACGGAGGGGAGGAAAGGTGACCCTCAAGGTTTTGGTCTAAGCATTGAACAGACAGTGATCTCATTTGCTGAGACAGAGCCGACTGCAGGAGAAGAAGTGAAGGAGGCAAAAACCGGGAGTTCTGCTTCGGGCTTGTCACGCTAGAGAAGTCTGCCTCAGCAGAAGTGACAAGAGAGTGTCCTCCAAGAGGCATCTTGAGTGTGGAGAAGTTCTGGGCAGGAGACACACGTAGCTCTTGGACTCCAGCACTTGGAGTATCAAAGTCATGAATTCAGTCAAAGTCACCAAAAGAAAGGAGAAACAGGGCCCCGCAGCACACAGGAGGGAGGAAGCCACGCGTGCTGCTGCTGTGATGGGCAACAAGCAGCCTGGGCTCCCAGGAGCGCGGAGGCCGGTGCTCCATGCCCACAACATACTGCATGCTGCCCACACGGTACTGTGTTATGATCCGTGTCTGCTGCACACTTGGGAAGAACGTTTTCCTATTTTACATTCTGGGGAGGGAGGCTGAGGCAGGAGGCTCGCAAGTGTGTGCCCAGCCTGGGAAACTTATTCTCTGTCTCAAACCCCGCCTGAGACCCCATCTCAGAATAAGACATGAAAAAGGGGTGGGGGTGCAGCTCTGTGCACAGGGCTTGGGTCCAGTCTCCAGCAAAGGAGGTTCTTCCATCCCGAATGAATGACCGACGTCAAGTCCCAGGAAAAGTCTTACAGGAGATCTCGGAGAAGAGAAAGAAGAAATGGACTGAACATGAAGAAATGAGCTTAAAGCTCAGGGTGGAAGAAAAATCCACAAGAGCAGCAGCTGGAGCAAGACTGTGCCTCTCCTTCCCAAGTGGCTCCCACTAGGGCAAGCGGGTGACGAGGGCCTCCTGCGGCCCTCTGCGCCGAGGGTTCTACACCGGGCAATGCTAACCAAAGGGCTGGTGTTCTTGAGATGTTAAAGGCTCTACCTGCCAGACCAATAAAGAGCAGCAACCCAAGAAAACCCAACCAACCAAAACAGAAACAAACACTGCATGAAGACGAACAGGGAGTTCACAGAAAAGGACGTGCAAGTAACATACAAACACGAGTGGCGTCACTTACTACTGAAGACATACGGAACCGGATATTGGAGGGAACACTGGCACATTTGCAAAATTTTCAAATGCTTATGAACATGTGATGTATGGTGGCATTATTTATAAGCAAAGATTTAGAAATAATCCAAGCGCTCCTCTGTGGCAGACCACCCCACGGATCATGGCCAAAGCAGGCTGTGAAGTCACCCCACAGTGAGCTTGCTTTGAGAAGTGAGTCTGACCAAAGCCTGCATGACTAGATAACACGGCAGCCGGGGGCAGAGTGCCTCACACCCTAATTCTGTTCCCAAATGAAGAATGCTTTGTCTCTTCTCTTACAAGCCTCACCTGCGTCAGCAACGAGTCCCTGGCAACCATACGCAGGCCTTTCACGCAGCCCCTCACTCCAACTTCACAATGATCAACCGTGTCACCAATAACTACCCACGGATTTGGCTGGCCAGAGCACTGGTCATCCCAGTTTCCCCGTCTCTGGCTCTTTTCTTGCCTCGTGTCATCGTCGTAGCACTGAGCAGGAGCTCGGGATCTGCTGCAGGGCCTCCGATACCCATCACAGGGACGGCTTAATGAGATCGCAGTGAAAGTGTGCTCCGTGATACTGCTGTGTAATATGCGAGCTGCCAGGCAATGCCTGAATGCACGCTGTGTTGTAAGTGTGGGAGGAATGCGCTTGCCGTGTTTGTACAGATATGCTCAGGAAAGATTCATAATCACTTAGGGTGAGGGGATGATGACTTCAGAAGGTGTAAACAGGAGACTACGGTCAGGCCAATGGGAGACTGACGGTGAGTTTTTGTAGTTTTAATAGTCTATTACCTATATAAAGAATTTAAAACAGAAAAGTGTATATAACCCGTGGCCTAGAAATTTCACTCCTAAAAATGTACATTGTGGTTTTACAGTGTAAGCAAAGGCACACGGTACAAGGACATTCATGGAGAAGGGTTTCTAGCTGTGTAGCCAAAACACCTAAATGTCACTGGAAGTTGGTGGAATAAATTGTGCTGGGGTGGGGGTGGCTTCCAAGGTAACAGCAATTCTCTACATCTTAAAACTGGATTGTGGTGCTTAGAGATCCACTTTAGGAAAGATCTTTCATGTCTCTTATTTAATAAGCAACCCCCTCCCAAGGCCTTCACGTTAAGCTGCATCTTCAGCTATCTCTCATTTTTTATGTAGAGACAGGGTCTTACTAAGTCCTGAAGTTACCCAGGCAGGACTGAAACTTGTAATTCCTCCTGCCTCAGCCTCCCAGAGTGCTGGGATGACAGGATGCACCACCATGCCTGGCTTTTAATAGATAATTGTACAGTGAGTGTTATGTGGCTGTCGGGCTGTGCATGCTGGGTGGTGATGGTGCAAGAAGCACCGAGGAAGCTGCACAGGGTGCAATGCGTAGCGCAGTGGCAGAGCACTGCCTAGCATGAGGCCCTGGGTTCGACCTGTACGATGACCAAAAAAAAAGGAAAGAAAGAAAGGAAAGCTGGGTGTGGTGGTGCACGCCAGTAATCCCAGCACTTGGGAGGCTGAGGCAGGAGGATCGCTGTAAATTCGAGACTAGTCTGGGCCTACACAGTGAGTTCTAGGTCAGTCTCAACTACATAGTGAGACCTTGTCTCAAAAAAAGATAAAGAAAGAAAGGAAAGGTTACACATAGAAATTTCTAGGCAGACTTACAGTTAACAGAGGGTGGGAGTGGGAGAGAAACTAGAAGTCTGGGATAGAATTAAGATTTTTCACTACACTTTATCAATCAGATTGAATGATTTTTCTATATACTCCTTCAAAACTTCATATTAATTTACAAGATCTGACAGGATCATGCTGGCTGCGGAGTGGGTACTTTCGAGACAGCTCATTCATGCCTTCCGAGGAGCTGTGCCCACCGGCTGACGTGTTTACTTCCTGGCCTCCTGTGCCACGGCTGACAGCCTCTGTCCCAGGGTGCGGCCCCTGCCCGGGACAGGACACTCACTTTGGCTCGTGCGGAGGTCCTGACTGGTCAACCAGCTTGAACTCGGCGGCGAAGCCGTGTGAGCGGGCGTACTCCAGCAGGCCACCCACGGGGTTGGTGTTCAGGTACCTGACAAGCTCACTGACCCTCCGGATACTGCTGGGCACCCCAGACTCTGAAGTCTCCAGCGATTCCGAGTTCGCACTTTCAGACTAGAGAATCAGCCAAAGAGAAAGCAGAATCATGTCAGGAAACCGAGGGACTCACGCTCAGCCACTAAAAACAACTGGGAGCAGGGCCGGAGATTTAGCTCAGTGGTTCTGTCACCTTCCTTGTAAGCACAAGATCCTGAGTTCAATACCCTGTACCAAAAAAAAAAAACCAAACACAACCGGGAACTTCTGAGCAGGAAAATGCCCCACCTGGTTGTCAGCCACGCTGGTGGCTTCTTCATGCAAGGCCTTCATGGCTTCCTCTGCTGCCATCTGCTTTGCCACCTTTTTGCTGGGGGCGCTCACAGTGGGGAAAGTTTGGGCCCCCACTGCAACACAGTACTGGAACCTGACAGGAAATAAGGAAAAGGGCAAACTGAGATGCGTCTGGCTCATCAGGCTGATGGCCCCTGCTACCTGACACTTCACTCAGAGCCAGTGCCCCTCACTGCCTCCTGCCCAGTGGCTCTCAGCCTGGCTAACAACACCCCCCACCGTGCAAGTATCGCCCTGACTTCAACTCTGGGAACCTTCTTTGTCCCTGTCTTTTTTTCCCCCCTTTCTTTTCTTTTGGTGCTGGGATTGAACCCAGGGCCTTGCACATGTTAAACAAGGACTCTACCAGGAAGCCACAGTAAGCGCTAGAACCTTCTCTGACACATGTACGTCCCTACCAACAGTGACCTCCAAGCTGGGAGCCTCACGAACGCTTGGTTCTTTTAAATTCCTAATCTCAGTCTCTGCAACCAGGCCCTGAGGGGCCCACAGAAAAACTGCGCACTAAGAAATCTGCCACCTCTGAGGAGGGGAGGAGGAAAACGTGTCTGTCTTGCTTCCCGAGTAAACCACAGCAGAGACCTGGCACACAGACATACTTGGGGTCGTGGGCAGGTCCTTCTTTGGATAGGAGACGGAATTCACAGGAGTTCCCCAATTTGTGCATACACTCGAGCAGGGTTGTGACAGGGCTCTTCCCAGAAAACAAGGATGAGGCTGAAGGGGTGGGGGGCTGGGGTTCTGCTGTCTGGAGAAAACGAGACAAGAAGAAAAAAATAAAACAAAAAAAACAAAGCTAAGAAAACACTCGTCAGTCCAGCACAGCAGAGGAGGTGGAATGGGAAAATTTCTTCTGCACAGCACAATGTTGGGGGATGGCTGTCCAGAGGAAGGGGCCGACGGGGATTTCCGAGGTGTGGTGGGAAGGGAAGGCTACTCCTAGAGGTCTATGGCCCTTCGGGTCTCTTTCGGACACTGGAAATCCAGTCAGGTCGGGAAAGGAGCCAAAGAGGAGCCAGGTGAGGCAGAAAGGCCAGCTGGTGAGGTACGTGCTGCCCAGGGAAGGCTGTGACTATCCAGGCTGGGAGCCCTTCCAGGGCCAGTTAACACCGCCCCTTCCCAGACATCAACCGTGAACTGATGTCCCCAGGAGGGCAGACACATACCTTCTCTGACTCCACCTCTGTGGAACAGAGGGATAAATCTTCGGGCTTCCCACTGTCCTGAGCTTTGGCTTCCCGAAGCAGAATTGTCATAGCTTTCATGGCTGCATCCTGCTTTGCCACTTTCTTGCTGCCAGCTTCAGCTGGGGGAAACTCTCGGCCACTGATGACAACCTGGTATTTAAATCTTGGTGGAAAGCAATCAGATGTGTGAACCCAGGCTCAACCTGCCCTGTGCTTTTTCCAAAGCAATGTCTACCCACAACGTTCTGCTGCACTAAGGGTGTTTTGACTTGCAGAAGAGACGGAGAGCAGGCCCAGGAGCTCCTATCACTTCGGAAGGTCAGCCTGGCCCATTGCTTCATTTTGGTAGGGGTAGGGATGGAGATGGGGAATCAAATCGGGGCCTCATGCATGCTAGGCAAATACGTATGCTACCTCTGAGCTACATCCTCAGCCCGATTTTGTTTTTTTAAATTACGAGACAGGGTCTCACTGAGTTGTCCAGGCTGGCCTTGAACTTGTGCTCCTCCTGCCTCCACCACACCAGTAGCTAGAATTATGGGTGTGCACCACTGCCTGGATTGTAGCTTCTTTTGGGAGCAAAGCAACTAATGACTCTCTCCATATAGCTCAGTGGAGCAAGCTGAGCAACAGGAAGGCAATACAAACCTTGCTCAGGGGAAACTTGCTATCCCTTAGCTATAAAATAAAATAAAGTCTCTATAAGAAGTGATGGGCTAAAATCATCATCATAGTCCTGTAAGCAACTAGGCCTCCAGCCTTGAGCAACTGTGGCACACTGGCCTCCTCAAGGGAGACCCAAAGAAAAGGGCTGGGGTGTGGCTGAGTGGTCAGGTGCTTGCCTAGCAGGCACACAGCCTTGGGCTTGACCGTGGCACTGCAAAATGTAGCAGAGGTACTGTACAGCCCAACCTCATACATCTCACGCCTGCCCCTTATCCGAGACCTGAAGGGGAGCTGGACGTGAGGGGAAGAGCAGCAGGCTACTGAAGTGGGGTGAAGGGACCCTAACTTGCCGGGGAGCACATCACTTACAGCTTGTTTTGAATCATCCTAGACCCCAAATCTGAGATGAATTTTCCTTGTTATACACAAAACCAAAAAGTATTTATTCTAGGCCTCTGGACTAGGCCTAGGCCTCTTTTGTTCAAGCTGCTCAATCTGTTCAGCTTTTTGATGGATCTTGAGATTTCATTTATTAAAGGAGGTCAAATTTCTTATTTCCTAGGTCTTCTGAAATACTTGAATGTGGTATCAACTTTTCTTATACCTGACATCCAAATAATTACTAAACACAAGATCATGGCTCTCCCCCAACCATGGAGAGCACTCAGGGAAAGAAAGAGCACGCCAGCCACCCAGGCTCTTCCCGAGCAGGGACAAACCAGTCCTGGACCTGCTAGCTTCTGGGCTCACACACCCCCATGCTCCACAGTTTCCCTGCAGTGGCAACTTGGTGCTGAGAATAGTTAGATGAGGAGTCAGGGCCACAGACGGGACTCCTTACCCAGAGACACAAGCCTGCACGGACACAGGCACGTGCACAGGCACACACATTTCAGCCAACGATGGACCACACATACGAGAGTGGTCCCGCTAGATGGCACTGCCTACGATGGAGCTGTCTCAGTTTGTCTCCATGACGTTTGCTTCACGAGCACACCCGTTAATATGGCACAGGACCGTGCAAAGGTGGGTGGCATCTCCCATCCTCACTGGTTCTCTGGCTGCACCCTGCCACTCAGTGTCAGTCTCTGCCAGGCCTTTCAGCAGTCCCTTTCTGGGCCCGGCTGTCTGTCCCCTGATCTGGGACCACCCAGTGCAAGGTTCGGCTCGCCATCTGAGTTGGGGAACTGATTCCTCAGCTCAGGAGCAGCAGCAAGTGCTGGCCCACCTATCTGTGAAGAGGTGGTGTGTAAAATTAGAACTGCCACCTCTAGCAGCAGCAGGCAGCCGTGCATGCTCTGCACAGCCTCTCCCTGCCCACTCACTGGCAGCACAGCCTCCCTCATTGTGTACAGCCTGCCCCAACCCACCTGCTCCTACACTTGCCTCAGGAACTTAGCTTGGAGGGGAGGGGAGAGTACCCAGGAAGGGTGGGCGGGGTTCAATCTCCATCACATCTGGACACCTTAGGAGGCAGGTATGATACAGATGCATGCAAGCCAATCATGTCTACAGAACCTCCTCTTTGCTCAGCCACGAAGCTGGCCAAATCCCTGCTCATCACCTGGAGAAGGGCCAAGAGAAGGTGATTTAGCCAAAAAGGAGAAAAACAGAAAAAAAAGGCCACCAAAGTGCCCTGCTCACAAGTCAGCTGAGACTGGGTCCAGAGTGAGTGAGTGCCTGACCCCAACCCGAGGCACAGCTCCTGGTGGTCTCTTACCGAGGTTCATGGGACGGTCCGCTCTGCTCTATGAGGTGGAACTCACAGGTCTGACTAGTGAACTGTGCATACTCTAACAGCCCGCTGACGGGGTTCTTCAGCTGGCACTCTGTCAGCTTCTTGTAGGATGAACACCGTGGCAAGCCAGGGCTGTAGAAGGAGGGCATCTCCATGATGGCTCGAAACTCACCTGGTGCTGCGCGGATACTGTTCAAATCATCTGGGATGTCATCTGTGGCCCACTGGCCATTTTCAAAGTCCACATACCCTGCTTTTGAAGGGTTACCGTGATAGAACGGTGGCCTCAGTCTCATTGGTCTTGGTCGGGCCTCTTCTCTACTTTCTAGCTTTACGACAGGCTCCTGCCCATTCTGCACCTTTGCTGTGGCCACGACCTTGTTTGAAGCATCTGATGGGGCTAAGTGACAGGGGGGGAGTGCGGCACTTTTTCTAGGCTCGGAAACAGCAGGTGGTGTGGCCGCAGGGACACTGTGCACGTTTCTCCTGACTTGCATCCTCTCACGCTTCTTGTCTGTCAGGTGCCATATGCCAGGTGTTGCCCCTTGCCTGTAGACATCCCCCTGCCTCTCCAAGTCAGTCAGCACTGTATTTACATCTCGGGCCTTGGTGAGGCCAATATTTTTAGCCAGATTCAGGGCAGAGGAGTTAGATACATTGAACAGGTAGGCACAGATTTTCTCCTTGATCTCAGCCATGTCAAAAGGCTCAGGAGGATCTTCTAAATCAGACTTGGAGATTCTGTCCTCAGCTCCCAAGCTGGGCTGTGGGTTTGGGGCTCCTGGGCTGTGAATGTCTGGTCTCACTGCTTCACCAGGCTCGTTCTGCGCCTGAACTGAGGCTGCAATGCTCCATAAAGGGGGTGTTCCTGCCCCCCTTCGCAGCTTACCCTTCTTCGCCAGGGAGTATAAAAAGTGATTGACTTCCTTCTTCGGCACCCTGAGCTTCCTGCCCAGATCACGTGCTGTGGTGGCTGACTGTTCTCCAAGCTCTTCCAAGACTGCTAAGATCCTTTGCTCCTGATCCTGGCTGATGCTCAGGTCCTGGAATTGTGAGGAAATCCCATCAATACCTCTCCATGGCACTCTGCTGCGTGGTGAAGGAAACTGGGATCCTACCTGGAGCCTCGGCCTTCTGAAAGGTGCCGCCCTGGGGACACCCCTGATCTCTAGTTGCCCGCCTCCAGCAGGGGGTCCTGGATACCCTGGCCGGAATCCGGGGAAGAGTCCTGGGAGGAATGGTGGTGGCAGTGGCAGTAATGGTGTCTGTTTTCCAGGCAGGGGCACTTCTGGAAGCCGGCCCTTGAGAAACTCTATTTGCTGGAGTTGGAAATTGTTAAGGTATGATCCTGGCCCCAACGGCTGCTGTGTGGCCTTGCCATGCTCATTGTCCTGGCTGGGGTGGGAACGGTGTCCCTGTGGGACAAGATGCAGGAAAGAGAGTGAACAGGGCTGCGGTGGAGGCCCCACCAGCCCCCGCCCCTGAAGCTGCCCGACGGCTAGCTAGCATGAGAACACCCACCGAAGCACTGCCGAGGGGCCACCAAGGGGCGTCAGAGCAAGAGGCAGAGCCCACAGGGCTTCCAACAGCACCGGAGGTTTGGCTCCCTCAGCACAGCTTCTCCATGACCTAACTTACTCTCTCAACAGAGTTCAGGGAGTTGAGAAGGACCCTTTCTATCTACTCCCAAAAATCCTCTCGTAAAAATCAGGAAAACACATAAATAGCTTTGAAAATAAACAAAAACAAATCTATGAAAATGGCAAGGGAGTTAAGGATCTAAGGAATCAATGAGATCAGCCCTACTTAAGGCAGGGTGCCAACCATACAAGCCCTCTTGTCTCTAAAATCTGTCACCCGGCTTGTCGTGGTAGTGCACAGCTAGGATCCCAGCACTTGGGAGGCTGAGGCAGGAGGACTGATGTGAATTCAAGGCCAGCCTGGGTCTACCTAGTGAGACCCTGTCTCAAAAATATACCCCCCTAGGCCTGGGGATTTAACTCAGTGGTTCTGCCTCCTGCCTCACAAGCATAAGGACCCAAGTTCAATCCCTGGTACCAAAAAACAAAAGAAACTGCAAACTGTCACCTGGGTGACCGTGACAAAAGAAGAAGTGTCAGTTACTGAATGACCCTGCCCCCACTCGGTCTCCCAGGTATAAAGAAAACAGCAGAATGATCTCTGAAAGGAAGGGCTACAGGACCTCAGAGACTCATCTGCTTGCCACTGGCATCTGGGAGGACCAGCACTTGGTTCTAAGGAAGCTGGAGGGTTTCCTTATAAACACGGCACACTGTACTGTGTGGTACCCAGGCTCACTCAGATGCGTGCAGCTGGCAGGGTCTATTTCTGCCCCCAGCGAAGCCCCCCTTCCCTGGCTGCCTCCACAGACTGGCCTTCTGAACTCTGCTGTTCCTTCACCTTTCTGCCATGTGTTTGGCCAGTCCAGTTGCTCCTTCAGTGCCACTATTACTCTAATCCAGACCACCACCAAGTCCTCAGATCCTGAACCTCTCTTCCAGTGTCATGAAGATATTCCGCAAAGGGCCAGGTAGGCCTGCCATTCTAGTGCAAAAGCAGCCACATATGAATCATAAAACTTTACTTACAAAAACAGGTAGAGCACTGGATTTGGCTGTGGACCATAGACTGCTGACTCCTGTTCTCTACGACTTCACTCCCAACTCTGCTGGAACCTGCTTCTCATGTGCACTGTCCCACTTCTAATTCTTCTCTATTTGGCTCCATACACCCCTCACCCTGCCTTGAGCAAACGGTCAGCCAGCTTGCTTTCATCCACTTCCCAGCTAAAGTAGCTTTCTTACGCAACTCAAACCTAACGGATCTCCACTTTGTGCAGAAGCTCACAATCTGAATTTCCAATTACCTAGCTAGATATCTGTCTGCTCAGATACCCTGCCATTATCTCAAATGCCACATGTTCCAACCCAAATTAACCATTTTCCTCAAAGGTAGCCCCTCTCCTGTTTTTATTACTGTTGATGGCATTCTCCTCCTCCTGGGTTATTACAGCTAAAAACGTGAGTTATCTCCGCTGCCCGCCTGCCTGCCCCCATCCCCATGGTCTGACCAGGTAGCTGCCGAGGCTCGTCCACGTCTCTGAGACGTGTTTTCCAGGGCCAGCCCCGCATTACCACAGAGCTTCCTATCCTTGAACACCTGTGACAACATTTACCTAACGATGGCACACACAGATTGCAGTTTATCTGAAGGGTAATTAATAATACGGGGTGCCCTAGAAATTACGCTCAACCCCACTCCCAATCTCCACAGTACAGTGCTGATGGGGTTGGAGCTGGAACTCACTCTACAGTGAGTGCCAGGGGGACAAGGACTACACCTCAGCCATCTCTGTTTCCCTCACACCTGGTGCCAAGGTGACAATGAACCGACATTTGTCGAATTTATGGCTGCATGAACAAGACGTCCCTACCCCATCACATCTCTCCTTTCTCCTCTCATGCACCCCAGCCCCGCCGTGCTAGGGCCAGAGGTGACACAGACAGAGTGCCCAGTCCACAGAACTTAATTATGAGAACTTTAGGGGTTTTCTGATTAGTCTCAAGTGACCTTGGAAAAAGAACTTTGTTTTGGGCTGGATGGTGACACACAGCTGTAATCCCAGCACTTGGGAGGCTGAGCCAGAAGGATCGCCAGGAGTTTGAGGCCAGCCTGGTCTACACAGTGAGACCCTGTCTCAAGAACAAAACAAAAATACTTTGTTTCAAGGTAGTTACAGTCATTTTCTAGCTAAATAATTTCTAGATTTAAACTGCTACTCTCAGCCAAAATCTGGCAAATATCTGACTGTTCACCTTTAAAAGAAATGACAAAGTTACAATACACTTATGCTGTGGAAAAGTATTCACATAACTTTTATAAATGTGTGATGGATTTAGTTAGGAACATAATAAATAGAATAAAAAAGGCAAGTTGCAAAGTAAATGTCTGCTTTAATCTCTTCTACTATAAACAAATGAGGAACCTCATGAATACACACACACACACATATGAATAAAGAGAGAAAAGAAATGATCCATTAATAGCTATTTTAAGAGGTATCAGAAGTAGAGGGGGCTAGGGGTTTAGCTCCGTGGTGCTGCTGCCTGCCTCGCAAGGGCAAGGTCCTGAGTTGGATCCACGGTAGCAAAGAAAAGTAGAGGGAAGGAGATTATTAATTTTGTGTTCTCTACCCCCTAAAAACCAAGCCCCACTTCAGAACAGTCATGCAGACAGCCGTTGAAGGGTGGTCACTCCCAAGCTTGAGCTCACTTCTCTCCCGCTTATTTATTTACTGAGCAAACTGTGTAACAAATCTTTTAATAAACACTGCCTCCAAATTTTCCCTTTAAACTTTCATATTTCCGATCAAGAGATAAGCCCAGCTCTCTTTATCACCTGGGTACACGAAGAGACACTTTTCCTTCGTGTCTAATCCCTCTAAAAAGGGGCTTTTAAAGACACACACACACACACACACACACACACACACACACACACATTAATGGTACATAACACTTTAAAAACGGAGGCATGATCTGCACTTAGTAAAGCTGACCCTGACTTTGGCGGGCCACACCACAACCAAGAAGCAAAGCACTTCCACTTCCCCACAGGTCTTCTCAAGGCCCCGGCAGGCAATCAGTCTCCTCGTGCAGCCCTGGCACCCACGGTCGGTTTTCCTTCCCACAGCTTTGTTTTCTGCAGTGCCATATGCCTGTGCACACAGTCTCAAGCCTCCAGTCTGGCTCCGCTCAGCACCGCGTATCTGGGATCCTGGCAGCTTCCAGCGCGGCCATTTGTGCTTCCGGCTTTAGCTACACTGAGTAAAACTGTTACGGACTCCCTCCTCCAGCTATGACCAGCTAGCTGGATTTGGTCTCCCGAAGGCTCTCGGGGTGGGAAGGGTGCTGGAAAGGGTCCTCGGCTATGAGCGCACTGCCCGGGGCCGAGCTGGCCACGCGCCGCCGAGGGGAGCGGGGCTGGGTGGAGGCGCAGGCCCTGCCGCCCGGAGAGTGCGTCCCGGCCCGCGCAGGCAGCCCGCGAGTGGGGAGGAGCGGCGCCCTTACCTGCCTCGATTCCATAGCGCCCAGCCGCGCGCATCGCCCCACGCCAGGTGTCTGCGGCAGCAAGATGGCTCTGGGTCAATTTCGGTTTCGTTTCCTTGAAAAGCCGGCCTCCCGAAAGTTTGCCGGGAGGAGGGGTTTGGGCCGCGCCGCGCTCTCCGCCAGGCTGCTGCCTCCCAGCTCAGGCCGCAGGGCCCCACGCGCCCGCCGGCTCCCCACGGAGGCTCCCGAACACGCGCCGTCCTCCCTCTCTCCGCCCGAGCTCTCAGATCGTGTTTTCTTTCCCAGTGTGCTCACCCTGCTACAGACCGAGGCAGGCGCTCCTGGCGAGATGAAGCCGAGAGCAGGGCCGGACCTACAGGAGGCGCTGCACCAGCCTTCCTCCTGGCCACTACGCAGGTCCCCCTCTCCCTCGATCGTCACAACAGCTCTGCCAGGGAGGCTTAAGCCCCTCTACCGGTGTGGAAACTGAGGCTTGAGGCTGGAGCGTTACGCCCCGACACCCGTCACGGGGAAGGCTCCGCTCACCCGGCCACACAGACCTGCTTTATCCCACCTGCAGCTCCGGTGTCCCCTCCAACTGCTCAGGAGACAAACGTCCTTTCCCAGCACCCCCAGCCCATGCTTGGGGCCTCTGTCCTCTCACGCAGCTGTCCTGTCCCTCGTGTTCTCCAGTGGGTGGGCTTACTTTCTGCCGTGCCTTCGCACATTCTGTTCCTTGGCCCAGAATGCACTTCACTGCCAGTTTTTGGGGAAGCCACGTTTCAAAATAGGCTTTGCCAACTGTGCCCTGGGGGGCCTAGCCAGGGAGGGGCCAGTGCCCACACTTCCTAGTTCTGGGCTTCTCCTCGCCCAGCACTTACCCCTACCAGGGTCCTGTCACGTTGTTCTGAAAATGCCTCATCCGATCATTTGACAAAAATGCACTGAGCACACAGCACGTGCCAGACACTGTGGAGGGACTGAGGCTCTGTCACCAGGGCCAGGCCCTGCAGCAGTGTGCTGGGGGGGAGCCACCCCACGCATGTATTATTTATGAAGCTGCCAGGCCCTCCTAGGGGAGGGAACATGGGTTACACGGCTGCACCTGAACAGTGACCCTCAGATAATGACTGGAGAGGTGAAGGAACAGCACTCAGTGGGTAAAACAGTGGTGAACTTCACAGGAGTAAGCTACAGAGAGCAATGAGCACAGGAAAACGAGCTGACCTTGCTCGTCAGAGACATGCCCAGCCTGGGACAGTCCCATGGCGCTCTGATCAGACCAGGAGGGAGAGAAGGCTGTGCACACATTTCTCACTATCCCAGCGGGTACCAGGAGAGGACCCACAGCCATGCCATTTGTGACACGCCGGAGACAACTGCAGAGCCAGCACAGGTAAATGGGCAATGAAGGCGACAGGCGCTGTGCTGAAATGCCACACAGCAACGAAGCCGAAGAACAGCAAGGTGGGTAAGCGTCGGAGCACTGCAGGAGAGAGGCGCACTGGTCCGGCTCCATTTACACAGAACGCACACCTCCCAACCAACAAGCGAGCCAAGGTGCGCCCCGCAGGAAAGCAGGGTGGTGACTGCCAGGGGAGGGGAGGGAGCTGCGGCCGGAGGAAAAAGTGTCCTGGGCGCCAGTGATGCTCTTGTTCTTAGCTTGAATAGAAGCTACACATGGGATGCTTTCAAATAATTCAGTTATATTTTATTCACAGTTCTAGTTTACACTATATTTCACAATTTTAAAACGTTAAAACAACCAACTCTGCCCACAGCACTGCAGCCCACTCCCCGCGTTCTTTTCTCCGCTTGAAGGAACCCGAGGCTGGCCTTACCTCTGCTGCCTTGTTTTGGGCGAACATCTGAAAGCACTTACCTCTTCTCAGGAGTGCTCCGGAACTGCTGCACAGCGTACCGCTGCCCTTTCCCTGTGAATCCAACACAGGATGGGATCCTGGAGCAGGCAGGAGTGACTTCTTCCCTCCAGAGGGCGTCTGTTTGTGCCTCGGAAGATAGTGCTGCTGTCACTTAATCTTAGCAGACTTATTCATAAACCTTTCATCTCCTCACCTAACCACTGTCTTAACTCCCCCACGGTTGCAAGGTGGTGATGTAAATCTTTATGCTGTCGTGGGGACTTCACAAGCTAAATGAAGCTCTTAAAAAAATTGACCCAAAGTAATTTCTGTTTACTGCAGAGATTTAAAAAAATACAGCTGATGAATACAATGAAAGTCGCTGTTAGTCCTCCATCGTGGGTGCACTGGTGCCTCCTCTGAGTCCAGGTCTTCCGGTCCTGTCCCACAGCAGCTGACCTGTGGCTCACCCCAGCCACCCACCAGGACTCATTGGTAACCTCCTGAGCAAGTGAGCTGACTGAGGACCTCCCTCAGCGTTACTGGCAGTCTGGCTTCTGCTTCTCCATGGAGCTGCTGGGCTACAGCTTCCTCCCAGCCTTCTGGGCTGGAACTTTTCCACCTTGGGAAAGAGTTTGTTATCAGGGCTACTGAGCTGGTTTTAGCGCCAATCCCTGCTCTTACTTTTTAACTCTAAATAACTATTAGTCTGGCTTTGTAATTATTGATTTGGTTTGTTATCGATTTTCCGTTTAACCTCACTGCAGGCAGGGATACATATTTACAACAACAGCTTCTGAGTCGGTAATTTCCTGTAACCAGACTGAGGTATACATATGGGCTACATCCTGTCAGATCATTTATGTCCCTATGCTACAGCAGATGTCTGCAAACTCCTTCAGTATCAGCTCGTCTAGGGACACTGCTACAGAAGTGTATTGAGCCTGCTTTTAACATGTGATCACAGAAAATAATAGTTATTTTTAATTACTCTGGCATTATTTTAGAAGACAGTATACACATAAATAGACTCACACTTTCATCCAGGCTCTTAGGAAATACATAATAAGCAATTCATACAGTTGGTAGGCACAAACTTACAGGCTTCCTTTTTTGCTGCTTTTTTTCTTTTTCTTTGGATTTCCTTTCTTTTTATTCCACTGAAACTGCAACTACTCTGGCAACACTCATTTTCATAATTCACAGGGTCTTCCTGCGGTCACTCCACTTGCTCTGCTAATATGCTAGGGCTCCAGAAGGTGCAATGGTGAGGTGTCCAGCTGGTGGAGTGGCGCTCTGCGACTGTATTTATGCTGATGTCCATTCTACTGGGTTAAGCGATCAGCACTGACTTTTGAAGTTATAAGAAAGCAAGAAATGTCAGGCACTCCCAAAAGAAGCAATCTCCAAAGTAGTTTAAGTACCTGTACCCAAAGACGTACAATAAATGAAGGAAAAAAGTGGTGCTTATCAACTTTCTGTACGTGTAGACATTGTTAGGAGGTTAATCATATAATAAAGACTAGGATTAGTAATCAATAATTAATGGCCAATAGACCTGTGTAGAATATCCCAGGTGTACGTACATTTAATCTCATGACCACACCACAAAGGTGGCTACACAACTGTGGTTTAGGTGTCCAGTCCTGCAGCCTTACAGCCTTACACTGCCTGTCCTAAGCCAGTGTGGTCTTGTGCACAGCATGTGGCTGATGCCAGTATGGCTCTGGCCTACATGGAGGCTCAGCTACCGGCCAACCCTGGGGTCCCACCAAGCTGGGACCTAAATAAAGCAGGGAGCTCACACCCTTTCTTGCTGCTTCTTCCTCTTTGTTCCAGCAGGCCCTAGCCTGTGAGTGGCCAGACTCAGACCAGCTTCCTGCCAGGGCGCTGTCCCCATCTGCACAGCTTGTAGCAAGCAGAGGGGACAGTGCAGTCCTGCCCTAAGCAGGGCTGACTGCAGCGGACTGAGCCTGGAGTTCCGTACCGATTCCTGGGAAGCAGGCTCATTTCACTAAGAGCCAAGCTGTCAAATGGCCAATTCACCAAATATCCAATTTATGAAACAACCAATGTACTGAATTTACTTTTTTCCCTAGTCTTAAGTGTCCAGTTTTTATTTTGTCCTCATAACAGAATGTGGAGGAAATGGATCTGCCTGCAGCCTGAGCTGGAGATCGAGGAGGAGTCTGGGAGCCTGAGGGTGAGATCCAGCAGCTTCTGTGGAAGGGTCTGCAGACTTTCTGGGAGTTGGCAGGCAGCCGCTTCAGTCCACAGTGTTCTTTCCAAAGGGAATTAGTAAGGTTTTGCCATTTCTCACTTGTCTTTGACCGTCTTCCTTTCAGTATTGACAAGTTCACAAAATCACTATCCACGCTGAGAACACCCTGCCAAGTCAGAGCAGAAGGATTTGAAGATGCTGGCTTTCAAGACTAGCAGATGCGGGCCATGCCAAGCATGTCTACGGCCACCTGGAGCTCGCAGGGCAAGGAGTGGCTGCTCCCCAGGAGCCTCCAGAGGGAGCAGAGTCCCTCCCATGCCTCGATTTTGGCCCCATGGACTGATTTCAGATCATGGTCTCCAGAACCAGAACAGAATAAACTTTTGTTGTGTTAAGCCACCAGTCTGTGGTAACTTACTACTGCAGCCATAGGAAACAAACGGCATCTTGAGGGAAATGCTGAGCAGGGAGCTTGCAGCCTGGGGGTTTCCGCTCTGAGGGTGTCAGAGAGAATGGCCAAAATGGCTGGCTGTCAGACAGAGCCAACTAAACAACAGAGCCTCATCACGCTGTCCAACAGAATTAGAGCTGTATGCTCTGATTTCTTTTTCCAGGAAGGTGCCATTTATTTATTTACTTTGCAGTGTTGTGGACTGAACTCAGTCTGCCTTCCTCCCCAGACCTTTCGTGGTGCTATGGATGGAATCTACAGTCTCATGCATGCCAGCCAAGTGCTCCACCACTAAGCCCCATCCTCAGCCCTTCATTTATATTTTTAAAGCAAAGATTGGGTATGGTGGCCCAGGCTTATAGACCCAGACACCTGGGAGGCTGAAGTGAGAGAATCACCTGAATCCAGGAATTCAAGGTCAACCTGGGCAACAAGTCAAGACCCCAGCTTAAAATGTAAATAAATAAATGAAATAAAAGATGAGGAAAAGCCAAGGCAATAAAATCAAATGTACGAAACATTTGGTACCACTGTGTTCACATAGGCATAGGCCCTCCTAATTGTTCTCCCTGCATGCAACCTGGCTTCCGTTCTGTCTAAACTTCTCCACACAGCCAGAGTGATCTCTGGAAACTGCAGTCTGAGCATGCCATGGAACTCAAAAAAAAAAAAAGTATAAACCAAGGACTGGAGATTTAGATCAGTGGTTCTGCCACATGCCTTGCAAGCTCAAGGTCCCAAGTTCAATCCCTGGTACCAAAAACCAACCAACCAAACAAACAAACATAAAAACAAGAAAAAGTATAAACTAAGTCAAGCATGGGGGTGCATGCCTGTAATCCCAGAACTCTGGGAGGCCGAGGCAGAAGGATCAAAAGTTTAGCCTAGCCAGAGCAATTTAGTGAGATCCTGTCTCAAAAAGTAAAATGGGATCTGACCCAGCTACTCCCCCTCTTGGTATCTTCCCGAAAGAATTAAAAGCATCCTACCACAGTGATATATGCACACACCCATGTTTATAGCAACACAATTTGTAATAGCTAAATCTTGGAGACAGCCCAGATGCCCATCAATGGATGAATGGATAAAAAAGATTTTAAAAAAATATATAGTGGAGTAATACTCTGCCATAAAGAAGGATAAACTTGAGACATTTCTAGGTAAATGGATGCACCTTGAGACCATACTCTTAAGTGAAATAAATCAGACACATGTATAGCATTGTTTCTCTGGTGTGAGAAACTGAAAAGGTAAATAAGGATCAAAATGTTGACAGGTATAGGGAAATAGGAAAAAAATGTTCAAATGGGGAAGGGAACAGGGAGAGAGGGAGGGGAAAGGAAGGGAAAAGAGGAGAGAGAAGGGAAGGGGAGGGGAGGGGAGACTGGAAGGAAAAAATGGAAACAAAACTTGTAAATAAGAGAGGAGAAAGGGGTTGGAGGGAGGGGAGAGGACTGGGGAAAAAAGAATCAAAACATATCATGTACAAGTACAAATTACCTATGATAATGTTATCGTCATGTGTATCTAAAGTATACCAATAAAATTAATTTTTTACAAAGTAAAATAGGATAGGGCTGCAGCTCAGCGATGGAGTACCCCTGCGTTCAAATCCGACACAGCGAAGAGGAATTACTACAGGGAAGGAAGAGAAGGGGTCCAGGAGGGGACAAAGGAGGCTTCAGCAACAGAGGGGAGGCTCTGGTCAGGGAAGCACACTGGGCTCACAGACATTCAGTCCACTGTGCTATTCTGATGACGTACGTAGGTACTTGCGCACACGTGCTTTTAAATATATAATTTACACTATAAACAACAACAATTTGATGGCTTCCCAATGCTCTTAAGATTCAGCAACAATCTTCACAGGCTGGCTCAGAGGCCTTGCCTGTCTCTGCAGCCTGTCCTCTGTCCTCTCTCCATCTCTGCCCCACCTCCCGAACCCTCTCCATGCAGGGTGCCAACTCCCCAGCCACATGCCCTGCCTCTCTCTGGGCTGTTTTCACCCGTTATGATACATCCTCAGAGCCTGCTCAGTCCACACTTCCTCAGGAAGTGCCCACTACCGCCCCCACCCTGCTCTCGTTGTAGGACCCTCAGCCCCTGCCATGGCACATGTTACACTGGTACTCTCACCTGCCTCTGTGTGGTTTTTGGCTGTTGTTTCTTTCACCACCACTTCCGTAAGGCCAGAGCTACACTCCTGCCTTGCTCACCAGGGCATTAATGGCCCTTCCATAGAAGATAATAGGTACTGAAAAGTACTTTCTGGAAACCTGTATGAGTCAGACTCCGAGAGAGATTGGTGTCCCCTAAACAAAGGTTATGAGTCCTCATAGTGACTTTCTTCTTCCCATAGCTGTACCTCAGCAGTGGCTTATGATTCTTGCGTGGCTCTGGGCCTCTCCCCACCTTTTCTCTGGCATTTCAGTGAACAGTGGGTCCCCTGAGACGGGTGAAGTCGCCAACATGGAGCACACTAGGAAGTTCAGCTACAGGTGACGACTCCCAATACAGCTGCTTTGTCCATGTATTTGATCCCTATCATAAACAACTACCAGGCCACAGTAACCCTGACCCACAGAGTGGGAGAATGTCCCAACCTGCATACAAGTGGCACTGCAGACTGTCGGACAGAGGCTTGTAGACCTAATGGCCCGCCTCTCCCCAGCCACCCTGCAGTAAGACCTAGCTCAGAGCTTAAGTGCTGCACTGGACTGGTGCTCTGCGGCATGAAGACGCCCCTTCCACAGTGACTTTTCATACCAGTCTGTATTTTCCTATCAACAAAGAAGGTTTAAGGAAGGAGCAAGTGTGGGTGGAGGGACTGACCTTGTAGTCACCCTTTACCCCAAGCTGATGAAGTCAGTGTGAAACCTCTTCTAAGCAGCTGATAAGGTCTGGTAGAGTCTCCCAGTTTCAGAAATCTGGCAGATAGGAGGTGTGGGAAAAGGATACTTCCTTAATAAATTGTTTATCACAAATCACCAGTCAATATCAGCTGGGGGTGGTGGCACGCACTTGTAATCCCAGCACTTTGGAGGCTGAGGCAGGAGGCATTACAAGTTCGAGGCCTGGGCTACATAGTGAGTTCAAGATCAGCCTGCACTACATAGTGACCTTATCACAAAACAAAACAAAACAAAACACCCAGTCAATATCATAGTTCGAATTATCACTAAAATGAAAAATAAAATAAGGAATTGTGAGATGATTGTTTTTTACATGCTAATATTTCTGGTATTAGAATATGAGTTGAATGTAAGTATTCATTTAATACAGTGTCCTCATCTGTTATCAAATCAATAGTATGTTCTTATGCTTCATGGTCTTAGAATCAAAGAAATATAGTATTTGACATGTATGTTAAGTAATGTTCCCATATATAAATAATTCTAACATATTCTGCAACACAAACTAGAAATGAGATAAGCTATTAATAAGTACAGGACAGGGCTGGGATTTAACTCAGTGGTGCTGCTGACTGCCTCCGAAGTGCAAGGTCCCCAGTTCAGTCCCCAGTACCCCCACAAAAAAGTACAGGACAGATTATTTGCATATGATAACGCCGGAACCCTGGCTGATCCAAGAGGACTAACTGAAAAACTCTTAGACCTAACACTCAACATCAATCAAGGAACATGGCTGGATATAAGAGAAATATATAAAACACAATAGCTAAACATAAGAAATGTTTACAGAAAATACTATATTTTTAATAACAAATAAAAAATTCAAAAATGAGCCAGGGATTTAGCTCAGGGGTGCTGCTGCCTGCTTTGCAAGTGTAAGGACCCAAGTTCAATCCCTGGTACCAAAAAAAAAAAAAAAAAAAAAAAAAAAAGGTTAAAAATTTCAAGAATGAGCTTGGTGCAGTGGCACACATCTGTAATCCCAGCACCGTGAGAAGCTGGGGCAGAAGGCTCACAGGTTTCAGCCCAATTTAATGAGACTGTTTCAAAAGAAAAGAAAAGAAAAGAAAGAAGAGCTAAGAATAACCTTAAAACATGTTAGCTACAAATGAAAATTACAAACTCTGCTGAGGAGTATGTGTCTTAACTGAAGGACTATACCAACCACAAATGTTATGGTTGAATAGTTTGTGAATGCCAACTCATATGCATTTAATAATGGCTTACTGTAAATAATTCTTTTCTTCTTTTTTTTTTTTTTTTTTTTTTTTTTTTTTTTTTTTTTTTTTTTTTTTTTTTTTTTTTTTTGTGGTACTAGGGATTGAACACAGGGCCTTTACCCAGAGCTACATCATCAGTGCTTAATTTTTTTTTTAATTTTGAGACAGTGTCTTGTCTTGCTGAATCATAAAATCAACTAAGGATGCGCTTGAACTTTTGATCCTCCTGCTTCAGCCTCCCAGAGTGCTGAGACTGAAGGTGTGCACCACAACACCTGGCTTTTACTGCAAATTCTTGTGGATACCTGACGAAATTATTGATCTAAAATTAACATGCAAAAATGACCAAAATACTCCAAATAGAAAAAGATAGCTGTGCTAATAAATCAAGGCAGTACTGGTATAAAACCTTAGTGGATTAGAGACTAACAGAAAGACTTCCTCCACCACCACCACCACCAAAGAGTTGTGTAGGTGGGAACTGAATGCAGGACGCATGAGTCAGAAGCCGCAGCAGAGGGAAAAGGGTTACTTGGCAGATGGAGCTGGGCCAGCTGGGTGGCTATTTGGAAAACAAAACCTAGAGTCCTGCCTTATATTAATAAACCAAAACAAACCAAATATATTGAAGGATTAGAAAAAAGCCTTTCTTAAAAAAGACAAAAGCAATGTACATAACTTGGTCTGTTCCACAAGACCAACAGAAAAACTAACAAAGAAGACAGATAATAAAGCACTGTGATAAATTTTGTACTTTATTTTTTAAAATTTATTTATTTTTTTGGTACTGGGGATTGAACTCAGGGCCTTGCGCTTGCAAGGCAGGCACAGATCCACTGAGCTAAATCCTAACCCCTAAATTTTTATACTTTAAAAAAAAAATCATGTTTGAAGGTATTCATAGTAGCAAGTATTTAAAAATATAAATCAACAAACAAATGAAGACACAGGAATCGCCCTCACAACATACAGGCAAGACAGTTAAGGTCTAACTCTGTGAGTGTGTAAAGCTCGTGCAACTGGGTAACAGAGCACACCATGCCGTGCGGCACTTGGATGGGCCAGCTGTCGATCTTTTAGTCCTCACAGCCATCTTCTGCATATTGTCCCCATTTTACAGAAGAGGAAACAAACAGAACAAAGTCACAGAAGCTGCCCAAGGTTACGCGGCCAGCAGCTGTCAGGGGTAGGACCACGTACTTCAGCTCCAGAGTGAGTACTCTTAGCCATGGGGCTATGTTGCCCCCACCTTCAGCTCCAGAGTGAGTACTCTTAGCCATGGGGCTATGTTGCCCCCACCGAAACAAAAAAAGCACAAATGCCTGCCAAACATTTGGTAAAATATTCAACTGAGCTAAAATTAAAGGCATGAAAGCATAACATGATTTACATTTTCACCCATAAAATTAGCACATTAAAAACCCGAGGCTCCTCAGTGCTAAGGACTCCACCTCTACCTTCACAATACAATCTTGGATTTTAGGAATCGACTGCATTGGCCTCCTTCGAAATGTTCTCAACTTTGTTTAAATTACTCTCATCTTTCTTCTCTAAACCTTTCAGAGGTTTCCCATTACTCTGAGGATAAGGCCCAAACCCCAAACAAAGTCCCTCGCAGGTCCCACTCCCTGGCCCCCCCACCCTCCAGGCTGCTCAAAAGCACTTTCCACGCTGTCTGCCCACCAGCCATGTGGCACTCCTACCCCTGGACAAGGCCGAACCACACCCCGGTCCTGCCACTGCAGCGGACAGCAGAGGGCACATAAGCTCACAGGACCCCGAATCCCAAGTGGCTTTCTTATGACCTCACACCTAGGACACACGTGTCCCAGGCACACATCTGCACAACACCTTGATGAGTGGTGTCAGTCTGCTGGAGCAGAACAGTCCTGCCTACCACAACCTGCACAGTGCCTGTCTACAGAACGTGCTCAATAAACACGTGTCAAACGAAATCTGTTATGACTGATGGAAGAATGAGGACAAGGGAAAGCTGAGGCGGGAGAACCTGGCACTCCCCTGCCCGCTGATAAGGCTAACCCGATAGATCCAACACTTTGACAGAGAAACTGGGTGCTGTGTGTCAAAGCCCTAAACATGTGGATGACTAGTCAATAATGATCATCAATAATGTAATCATTCCTACACAATCATCAATTAAACAATATCATTTATAATGCAACTTATAAAATCAACCTTGAGGAAGACAATTTGAAATTTAGTACCAATACATATGCTGAATATGAACAGAGCTATGAGCAAATAGCATTGTTTACAATAGCAAAAAACGGAAAACAGCTTTAATACCCAAAGCTGGAAATATGGTCAAGTCTCATATGAACCTAACAAATGTAAATGCAACATTTACAAAGCGTTAATGGCAGATTTTAATTTCCTAAGAAGACACTAAATCAAGAACAACTGCATCTCGGAGAAACAATCTGCCTGAGTGCCAGACCTGCAGGTGGCCTCCCCTAGCATGAGGCCTTGCTGCTCACTTTCCTAGGAGAGAGTCGGCTCCTCTAGGATCAGAGGAACTTGAGTAGCCTGGCCTCACCCAGGCGTGGCATTCCACTCCTCTGGGCAGCGATACACTAGATACAACTGTGGCTGCCAAGCCACAAAGAGGTCTGTCAGGGCTTTCTATGGCAGAGTTCTTTGCTGTGAGCAAGTCATGATGCCATGACTGAGGACAGCAGAGTAGAGGGCTGAGCTCATTTAGCCAATGTGGAAATGCTCCACCTGTAAGCTGGCCAGCCCATTACTTCATGAGAGACCCATGTAATGACAATGTGTGAGCTGTGGCTGTGATGGCTTATAACTAGATGTCCCCCCTAAGCCTCATGTATTCATAGGTGGGGCTTTGGGAGGTGACTGGATCCTGGGTGTGATACTGGATCAGTCCACTGATGGGTTTACAGTTGGGTGTGCTGTTGGGAGGTAGAAGTTGTCACTGTTTGTCAAGTTCCCCATTTCAGGCGGGGCCTTTTCAGAGGTGACTGGATCTAGAGCATGTGATGCTGGGGTTAAGGATGTGTGATTACAAAATTAGTCCATAGCTCTGGGTAGGACTAAGGGTGTCCCATCCTGGGTACCCCTAAGGGCAGGCAGCCTGGATAAACTATAAGGGACATAAAGAAGGCTAGTGTCATCACTGGTCCCTTGTAGCTTACTGCCTTCTGTCTGCCATGAACTGTTTCTCCTCTGCAATGTCCCCCTGCCATGCTAACCTAGCCTTGAGCCAGCCAACTGTGAACTGAAACCTCTATAAACCGTGAGTTAAATAAACATTATCTCCTTTAACTTTGGGTTTCGGGTATTTTGTCTCAGCAATGAAAAAAGTAACCAAGACAGCAGTGGGTCATGGTGGGCATGATCTACAACAGCATACAGTATACAGTCTTCTCTGACGCTGCCTGATGGCCTAACACCTGTATGAACCGTGAGCCAAATAACCCTTTCCTCCTTTAACTTGTTAGGTATTTTGTTCCAGCAGTAAGAAAGTAACCATGACGGATTTTGGCACCAGAAGTGGGATCATTGCTGCCACTACCTAACCATGTGGTTAAGGAGCCCGGGAACTGGCTTAAGGGAGGAGTTTGGAAAGGTTTGGATTTGCCATCTACAGAAACAGTCCTGGAAGGCTGTGAGCTGAGCCTGATGGGAGATTCTGCTCAGAGCTCAGAAGAGAAGAATGCTGGTTTCTGGTACATGCAGAATGCAAGAGTTGTGGGCCAGGAAGGCTTCTACCCAGGTAGAAGGCCTGGGGAGCCAGCCACTGTGCCTGTAAGAGGGCTGTGTGTGAAGCCAAAAGTGCAGTGGAGACCCCAGAAAGCTGGAGAAGCCAGCAACAAGGGTCATCCATGGTTAGCCACAAGAATGAGCAAAGCTGGCCTAAGAGAGAAGCCATGAGGGCTACAATCACTGGCAGTGTCTTAGGGGCAGGGTCACCCAAACTCTTAAGAGTTCACATCTTATGACAGATTGCCCTGGGTGCCGGACATGGAACTAAGGGGTTTAATGCTTGCTCTGCTGGACTTTGGTCCCATTCCTTTCTATACCTGAGGCAGGAAATTACGGTGTGGCAAAGGTAGCTGGGGGAATAAGTGGGACCTGTTAAGTACAAGATCCCAGGATATGCACCAAATGATTCCCCAATATTCCCCGTAAATAGACTTCTTCTTACAAGTTCCTGCAAGGTGTGGATGGAATATAAGGACACAGGTGCCACAAACAGCTTGCTAACACATCTCTTCACGATAGCCTGCCCTATGTCTCCCACTTGCTTTTAACTTTTCCTCTCCTTTGTTTTGGCCCAAGTTTACCCTGCAGAGCCAGTTTCTCCCTTACCGTCCACCTTCACTTTTTCAAATAAAATCTGTCACTATGCTATGTTTGCTTATCTTGTTCAAGATGGGAAGAACCTGGAAATTAAGAGGCAAGCACCCTCAAACCCAGTAGCTTTATCTGGTGAGGCATTTCTAAAGGAGCTACCCAAAAACATTTGGCATAGCTAGCCAGGAGAAAAGCTCAGGTACCAGGAGACCAAGGTAAGGCCCTTGGGGCACAATTTTTTTCTCCTCCAGGTCTTTTTCTCCTCTCATTCTCTCCCATAGGCTGAGAATAAGAGGACTCTTCTCAAGGTGCCAGGGAAGGTTTTCCTGGCCCCACTGAATGGGGGTCAGGATAGGGAATGCACAAATTTTTTCTTCTGGCTTCTAGATTTTTTTCTTGCTTGCTTGTGCTCACTCCGTGCATACAAGTAGATGCTTTGTTGTCAGTGTGCTTGTTTGTAGTTTGTAGTATTTTGCTACCCTTTTTGGAAATTAGCCTGGTCTCTGCCTGCCCTAGTTTGTAAATGTTTGTTTTTTTTTTTTTTTTTAATCTGGTTTGTCTGTTTTGGTCTGGGGCACTACCATATTGTCTTTTCTTTTTTTTGGTACCAGGAGTCGAACTCAGGACCTTGCACTTGCAAGGCAGGTGGTGGAACCACTGAGCTAAATCCCTGGCCCCAAGCACCATACTGTATTACAACATGGCTGTTTGCCATCTTGTCTTGTTACATGATTATTATACACTTGCATCATCTGCCACCATCTTTCCCTTTTTTGTTTTTTATTAATTTACTTTAAGAGCTAAGCTCTGACTTTGAAGAACAAGAGGGAGGAACTTGTTTTCTTTCAAATTATTTTAACTGGCATAGTGTCTTCCCATATGGGTCACCTTAAGAACTTGTGCAGCATTAGGCAGCGATACAAAAGGCGGAGCAGGTGGCCAGTATCCAATGGTGCTAGGACTATTTACACTGTAGGCAGTGCCAGCAGGGTAGGACCAACTTACAGTGGCTATGGCTCTGAGCAGATATGGGCACAAGAGGCCGAAGCATTGGCACAGGACCACAAAGTATGACCTTGGCCCTTGCCCAGGCCAGAATGACAGACCCAAGAGTGGCTGGACCAGGAGTGCAATTCCTGACTCAAAGCCACAGAGGCCTGAGAATGTGGGCCTTGATGGTACTGGCACACAAGACTGACTGGGCTGGTGAGCACATGTCAGCCTCAGCCGGCAATGGGCAGCCCTGGAATAAGGCTCCATGTATGGCCTGTAGTAGCCCCTGTTCTCAATGTGCGAAGGCCAGAATACAACTGGCAAGCCAAGCTGGCCTACCTGACTTGGCTTCCTCTGTGAGAGCATACAAAAGCAGAGCAGGAGCTCCAAAGTAGCAATAGGTGAATTTTACCCCAAAAATGCTCATTGGTAAATTTCTGTATATTTAGGACCTTGTTTTTTTTAATTTTTTTTTGATTTTTTTTTTTTTTTTTTTTTTTTTTTTTTTTGGTAGAAATAGCCCAATTCAGTACAATGGCACATAAAAAACTAGATTTGCAAGTTTTGGAAAAGGTTGAAAGTGAATCATCAGGTGATTCATGCACAGATGATGAAAATGATAATGACTTTGATGTAAGCCATGTAAGCCAAAGGTCCTGCGACAACCAAATAGAGCAAGAACTGACCTATACAGGGAACACAGACCTCCTTGACTCAGATGATGAAGAAAACATTGTGAGTACATATTTGACTAGATGAAGGGTACAAAATGGTCACTCAACCAAATGGAACAATGATGTTAGAACTAGGTCTGAAAATATAGTGAGGATATTGGCAGAGGCGAAAGCTATTGGATGGAATGCCAGCACTGCCATTCAATGCTGGAAATTATTTGTAGCAGACTAAACACTACAAGATACTGTGAAATACACAAATGCTGAAATACAAGTAAAACATTCTGTATGCACCAATAACCATACTTAAAAATATGTTTATTATGGCAGCTCACTAGCTGAACTGAAAGCATTCATAAGGTACTTAGCAGGGCATTCTCACAATAATTGCAGGGATGTAAGACTTATGGAAAAGTAATGGGTATGGTCTTGAGGTCTTGAGTAATAATGACACTAAGGTGATTTGGTTTGTTTCAAAGTTGCCTGAGTTTTGATGAAAAAAACCACCTGCAAAGAAAAAAAAAAAACTGATAATCTGGCTGCCATTCACACATTTTTTGAGAGATTTGAGTAATTATCAAGCAATTTACATACCATCTGAACACGTGACTACCGAACACCTTGCAGCATTTCGTGGTTGCTGCACCTTTATACAGTATATGCCAAAAAACCCTTTAAAATACAGCATAGAAATTTATGCCTTCATAGATACGAAGATATTATGCTTTCAATTTAGAAATTTATCCTGGGAACTCAGCCAATGGGTCCTTACTTGTATAGCAATAAGCCAAAGGACGTTGTGAACCGACTTGTTGCTTTCATCTCCCAAACTAATCAGAATGTGACATTCAACAACCGACTTATCAGTTTCCAACTGATGTTATATTCACTAACAAAGCACAAATTCCAAGGTAGGAAGTGCATGCAGGAATAAAGCAGAAACTCCAAATGAAAGTAGCAATTTCAAAATAGAATTGTATAGTACAATCTTTAGATTTTAGAAAGACATAACACTGGCCTCATAGGTCGGGGATGTAGCTCAGTGGCACAACACCTGCTGGGCAAGCATGAGGGCCTGAGTTTGAGTCCCAGTATCAAAAACAAACAAACAAACACTGGCCTCATAGATGGCAAAGAAAAAAACTGGTACTGCTGATGTTAACGATGCACCATGATAGAAATATAGATAGGGAAACCTCGACAAAACAGAAGCCTGAAATGGTAATTTTCTACAACAAAACCAAAGGGGGAGTAGATATTGTTGATGAGTTATGCAGCAACTGTGATGTCACTCAAAACACAAAGCATTGGCCAAAGGTTATATTTTACTTGATTTTAAACATGGCATAAATGCATAGCGAGGTTTGAGTTTACAAAAAAAAAAAAAGGTGCAAAATACCACAAAGAAATTTTCTTAGAGGACTGGGACTGGAACTCGAAAGAGATCATTTACAGCGGAGGGAAAACAAAATGTTTCTGCCAAGAGAACTATGCAAAAAAAAAAAAAAATATTGTGGAGCACACTAGTGAGCTGACAGGTGAACAGACAGACACAGCATCACAAAGGCATACTACAACATGAACACAAAGCCATACAAAAAAGGACAGGAAAACAAAATATACAGGCTATCAGTGTAAGGAATACTTGTGTATGGGACATGCAATTGTCATGTGTGAAGACTGTCTTAGGTGTGGCAGCTGAAGCAAAGATTATTTCTGTGGTAGACTTTTCTATTTATATTGTAGTTCACAGATTATTTCTGATGATATCTTTTACGGTTCTGTAAGCAAGTAAATGGCTGATATGAAAATGCTGATGTCTACTCTAAGCATTCATTATATACTTGATATTTTATTGATGTTATTTTCCTGCTAAATATATATTGTACAATATAGTAGGAAGCTCCTGACAAAAGAGGAAGACAAGAAAGGTGACAAGAATGGCCTACCAAATAGGAAAGGAAATTAAGCACATGTGCTGTCAGTGTAAGCAAGATGTGTACACGGAACATGCAGCTGTCACGTTTGGAGACTGCCTTGGGTGTGACAACTGAAACAGATTTTTTTTGTTGTAGAGTTCTACTAGTATTTTTATTGTAGTTCATATAGCAATTTACTTCTGGTTTTACCTTTTAGGTTTTGTAAGCAAGTACACAGCTGATGTGAAAATGTTTATTCTAAATGTGCAATACATATTAAGAATTTAATACTTTTATTTTAATGATAGTTTATATTCCTGTTAACTACACATCGTATACTAAGAACCTCCTGACAAAACAGCAAGGCCAGCAAGATGTCAAGTATGTCAAGTTAGCAATATGTGTTTATGGAACATGCAGATGTCATGTGTGAAGACTGCCTTAGGTGTGATAACTGAAAATTATTTTTGTTGTAGAGTTCTATTGGTATTTTCATTGTAGTTCATATAAGAATTTATTTGTTCTTTTTAGACCTTGTATATCAAAAACAAGTCAAAAAAGTCAATGTTGAAAATTTTGATGTTTTTTAAGTAAAAAAAAATATTAAAAATTCAATAATTTTTGATATTTTTCCTATTTAGCATTCATTGTTTAATACACCAAGACTCATTAAATTAAAATTATCAATAGAAATACTCTAAAGAATAAACATAGGTATTATACTACTACACAATGCACCTTTAACACAAAACTGGCATTATGCCCTGTGGGGAAAGAGCCACCTTGGAAAGAAAGGTTATTCCTCCTTCAACAGAACCAAAGACTGTAATACCAGTGTGGGACTAAGAATGATGTCTGACATGCTAGCTGCTCTTACCAGAGAGATAAAGAGGTGTGTTGAATCTTTTGTAAATATACTAATCAGGAAAGGAGGGGGTGGTACAGTACCTCTGCCTCATTAAAGAGCCTGTCATTCCAACCCACCCCCTAGTGACAGATCCATGTACAACTCTCTCCAGGAGACAATAAATGCTTCTTAGTCTTAGATTTAAGATACATTTTTTCCATCCCCCCATATCCAGACTCTCAATTTGTCTGCCTCTAAGGAACTTGGGTAACCTCGGATGTCATGGGTAATTATTCCATTCTGTTCTGATTTACTTCTCCAGAAAATCCTTTTTTCCCCCCAGTACCGGGGACTGAACTCAGGGCCTTGAGCTTTCGAGGCAGGTACAGTACCTGAGCTAAATTCCCAGCTCTAGAAAATCCACTTCTGGATCTATAGCCATAGGTGGGGTTGAAGGCACTCCCTAATCAGAGATTCTTTACTCCTCCTCTGCCCAGAAGTTAGCTTATTTCCAGTCAGAACATCAAAACCCTGAGAAGGTGTGGTTCATCGACAGAAGTAGCTTTGTCCAAGAAAGACATCAAAAGGCAACACAGGCAGGAAATTCTACAACTCCTGGAGGCAGTCCATCCTCCCAAGCAGGTCATAGTCATGCATTGTAAAGGGTACTAAAGAGAATGTCTGAAGTCTCCTTGGGAAATCAAAAGGTAACAGCGAAACAAAAAGGATATCCTCGCAGCTCCTTAAGATTCTAGACTTATTCCCAGTTCCTGTGGAACTATTAAAACCAGTCTATACCTCCCAGGAAAATAAATGTGCCTTAGGACACGGGGAAATTAAATAGGGACACTAGTGCTATTTAGAAAACAAACAGGCCGGGAGAGGTGGCACACACCTGTAATCCCAGCACTGGGGAGGCTGAGGCAGGAGGGTCACTGTGAGTTCAAAACCAGCCTGGGCTGCATAGTGAGTTCCAGGTCAGTCTTAACAACATAGTGAGACCCTGTCTCAAAAATTGAAAAACAAAACAAAACAAAAAAACCCCAAAACCAAAAAACAAACAGGCCCTTCCTCAAGGGACACAATGAAATGCTATAAAAAACATTTCAAGATTCCTTCCATATGGGAAGAGATGCTACATTGGAAATGGTCACTCAAGTTTTCACAGGACTAGGACTAGCAACAACCACTGAACAGCTCTGCAAAGCTTGCTCATTCTGTGCCTCCTATAACCTGGGTAAGCCCAAACCACTTCCTTTATTAGAACCTTTACTGAAGAGAGAGACATAACCTGGGGAGGACTCTAGCCATATGCAATCAATGTGGAGGGTTTAAACTGATGCCGGTCCTAATTAACACCTTTACAGGCTGGGCTGAAGCCTTTCCTACCCATTTGGAAAAGGGTACAGAAGTAATCAAGGTGCTTCTTAAAGAAATCATCCCCAGATTTGTATTTCCCAGTCCCTCCAATGACAATGGACCTTTTTTTTTTCCTACCCTCCAAAATAACTCAGGAAGTGGCAAAGGCTTTAGGAATAAAGTGCCACCTCCATTCCACTTGGCAGCCTCCATCTTCTGGAAAGGCAGAGAAAGCCAACCTAAAGCCAGCTCTGGCAAAATGTTGCCAAGACATGTTTGAGTCCTGGCTTGGACTGCTGCCAACAGCACTCATGAGGGTTCTAACATGCCCAAAACTGGGCTAAGTTTGGGCCCATATGAGATCTTCTACGATAGCAGACCCAGAGACCATAAGACTTTTACAGTATCTCATTCATCTGGGCCAAATACGACAAGCTATTCAAATGTATGGGAACAGAGTCCTGCCAGCTCCTGGTCCAGGGAGACTACTAGCATCCATCCTGGAGACCAAAAAAAGTTGGAGAGAGGGAACACCCACTGATCAATTAAAGCCAAAAGGCAAGGGCCCCTTTTTAGTGATCCTTGCCACACCCACAGCAGTAAAAATGACAAGATAGATAATTGGATCCATCTTTCTAAAATAAAGCCAGACTCAACCAAATTGTCTAAAGAACAAGATCACCCAAAAAGAAAAAACTATTACTGTGAGCCTCGAGACCTGAGGTGTCTCTTCAAAAATCAAGACTCCAGCGCTGTTACAGATAAGCAAACAGGATCTTGCTAAGGCCATAGGTCTCAGACTCTTGGTAACTTATCTGACAGTCCTCTCTAACATACATTCTTCTCTACAAGAAGCATGGAAATCTGATCTACTCCTCATATTTGGGCTAATAGTAAAGTTTGTTTTTCCTCTTAAACAGGCAGCTCTATGGTCACTATTTTCTTGTCTTCTATCATTTTTTTTTCTTCAAACCCAGCCAGTGAGCCACAGTACTGTACAAAATAGTTGGAGAGCTCATGATCCCCAGGAGGTAGGGTCCATAGCCCCTTCCAGCCTGAAGAAGTTATACAAGACAGAGACCTCCAGTCCCTCACTAGCCTATAAAGAATTAGGAGATTTGTGGCTCTGGGGGTGTGTAAGAGGGTGAGACATGAAGTTACGGTGTGGCAAAGCCAGCTGAGGGAATAAGCAAGACCCCTTAAGTACAAGATCCCAGGACACGCAAGAAGTAATTTTCAAGCCCGTACATAGACTTCTCTTGCGTTCCCATGAGATGAATATGGGCTACAAGGACACAGGTCATGAAGAGCTTGCTATTATGCCTCTTCACAAAAGCCCTGTGACCCCCAGGGTACACTTTTATTTTTTGCTTCTAACTTTTCCTCTTTCTTCAGCCCAAGTTCGCTCTGCTGAGCATTTCTCCCTTACCCTCCACCTTCACTTTTTCAAGTAAGCTGTCACTATTTTTACTTGTCTTGTTCCTTTTTTTTTTTTTTTTTTTTTTTTTGTTCAAGATGAGGACTTGGAAGGTAAGAGGCAAGCACCACCAAAACCCAGTAGCTTTATTTAGTGAGCCATTTCTAAAAGGAGCTACCTGGGAACACCCCCACTTGTACTTTTTGGAACAGGAAGAGTTAACTTGTGAATTGTATTTTGGAGGTGTTTTTCTTTTCATTTATACAAGGGCTCTGTTAAAATTTGCCTTAAATCTCAGAGAATTTGGACTTAAACTTCCAAGCAACACTAAACTTAGGATTTTGGCAACTCTGAGATGACTGAATGCATTTTGTATAAAGGGATGTGTATGAGACTTTGGGGAGGTGAGTGATCTCGGGTGTGTGATACTGGCAGGTTTACAGCTGGATACAATACTGGCAGACGAAGCCCGGTGGGAAGAGGTGGCTCTCCACTGGTGTAGCCCAATGGTGTACACACACCTTCCCTTCTCTCCGGATGCTGCTGCTTCCTGCCTGCCCTGCCATGTTGTTTTGCCTTAGAGCAGCCAACTATAAATGAAGCTTCTACAAACTGTTAAGCCAAAATAAACCTCTCCTCCTTTAACTTCTGCATTTCAGGTATTTATCCCTGCAACAAGTAACAAGACAGTGCCTTATCTGAGATGTTACTTGCTTTTCATTAACTTTCTACTTTTTTTTTTTGTACCAGGGCTTGAATTTGGGTCTGCACTTGCCAGGCAGGTGGCAGCACCACTGAGCTAAATTCCGGCCCTAGTTTTCTACAATTTTTAATTTAAAAAGATAAAGTTGGTATTACCTTCTAAATAAGGTATAAAAAGCTTATATAAAGGCTTGGGTTCAATGCTCCAATACCAAAACAAAAACAAAAAACAACTTTAATAGAAACAAAGGCACTTACGAAGCTTACAATCTGGTAACAACCATGTCAATAAATGACTATCCTCTTCACAGCTGTCAGAATGGTTAATAAAATGGCAATACCTAATGCTGGAGAGGATATGGAGCAACTAGAACTCACATACATTAGGGGCGGGAATGTAACATGGCTACTGACTTGGGAAAACTGTTAAGAGTTTCATCAAAGACTAAATTCAGTAATTATACTCCTGGTGCTGACCTCCACGAATTGAAAGTAGTCACAAAGAGACTCGTACAGGAATGTTCATAGAGCCAAGCATGGTGGCACACGCCTATCCCAGCTACTCTGAAGGCAGGAGGATAGCAAGTTTGAGGCCAGCCTGGGAAGCTTAGCAAGACTGCCTCAAGACAGAATTTTTTTTTTTTTTTTTTTTTTTTTT
>NW_022900945.1:56055159-56061846 GCF_012274545.1 Fukomys damarensis | reverse complement strand
CTGGAACTCACTATGTAGCCCAGGCTGGTCTCGAACTCACAGCGATCCTCCTGCCTCAGCCGCCCGAGTGCTGGGATTACAGGCGTGTGCCACCATGCCCGGCAAGACAGAAGTTTTTAAAAAAGGGCTGGAACTTAGCTCAGTAGTAGCTGAGTTATGTAGCATGCATGAGGCCTTAGGTTCAATCCTTACAACCCACAAAACAAAGTAACTCAGAACCAGAGGCTAGGGAGGGGAAAAGAGATGGTGTTAATAGGTGTAGTTTGAGGTAAGCAAGATGAAAAAGTTCTGGAGATGTACCACAATGTGAACATACTTAACCCCACTGAAGTATAACCTTAAAAGTGGTTTAAGATGGTAGAGTTTGCTGCATTTAGTTATTTATTTGGTATCAGGGATTGAACCTGAGTTTACGAGGTAGGTGGCAGAACCACTGAGCTAAATCCCCGGCCCTATGTTGCATTTTTTAAACCACAGAAAGAAGAAAAAAGAATGTCATACTTTTATTTTACATAGTCCAAAAGTAGAACCCAATGTCCGTCAACTGATGAATAAACAACTCGGTGCATGTTTGTTCAGTAGATACTAATGTCTGCAACATGGTGCATCTCACCAAAAGCAGCCACACACAGAAGCACCAAGTGTGTAACTCTGTTTACATGGAATTTGAGAACTAACCTATAGTGATAAGACTATAGAACAGGGGTATCCTTCAGGGGAAGAAGGGCAAGGGGAACTTTCCAGGGTAATCTTTTATTTCTTGATTTTGATGATAATTAATTGGTACATTTTATTTTACTTCTTAGATGGGTGAATATTTTTGTCAAAATACATAAAAAGTACCCATAAACTTTGTACACTAGGTACATATATAATTATATTCCAATAAAAGGTTGAGAAAAAAGTGAGAAAGAACTGGAAGAGTCTGAACTCATCACTTTGGTTATGCTCTTTAAACCTCAGGTACAAATATCATGCCCTGAAGCAATGTGTGGAAACTGACAAATTATGAGAAATAAATGCCCTGACTTAAGATGGGGTTACAAGCAAATAAATCACAAGTGGAAAACTGCAAGGAGAGAATGCACTTAACATTCTCACCCTATTAAATGTCAGTTTATCCACATTAACTGGCTGTTTCTCTTCCTCCTTCTGTGGCTGACAGGGAGCCAACCGTGGTGGCAGTGGCAGTGGCAGCAGCCTAAAATTGCTGAGTATGGAAGCACAAATTGCTAGCCCAGGAAAAGGAAAAAGAAAAACCACACTGGAAGAATGGATTCTACTGAATACATCTGGCTTTCACACCATCATCAAGCTGGAAATCAAGCTGGTAACCCAGGATCATCTGTATTTGAATCTTGGTTTGATGGAGCATGTTTTGTTATTCTGATAAAATTTTTTTTTTTTTAAAGTAATGTAGGGCCAGGGATTTAGCTCAGTGGTTCAGTGGCCTGCCTTGCAAGCGCAAGGACCCGAGTTCAATCTCCGGTATCAAAAAAAAAAAAGTAATGTAAAAAATTTTAAAACAGACCTTTAATTAAAACAGATTTTAAAGTATTACACAATGCTTTTATCAAATATCTTAAAACCTGAAACTGAATATTAGCTTTTAAAGTCATGAAAAATACTGAATGAGATAAAACATTTTTAAGATTATAAGCAAAAGAAGAAATAAAAAAGAATAAATTGCTTCTACAGAAGAAAAAATAGATTTTTATGATTAACTGCAAAGCAAAAACAAGGGGCTAGAGATGCAGCTCAGTGGTACAGTGCCTGCCTGGCAATCATGAGGCCCTGAATTCAATTCTCAGTACCAAAGGGAAAAAAACAAAACAAAACAAAAAACAACTGCAAAGCCAAAATGAGATAGTGAACAATAAACAAAAAAAATTCACAAAAAATAGTTTTCTTTTATAGTGGGCATATATGTACTCTTGTTTTTGGAGCATATGTATAATTTACTTAAAAATCACATAAATGCAGTATATAGGCAAGATACTGAGAATTTTGAAAGTAGAAATTAAAGTGGTTAAGAGGATATGCAAAAAGGTTCACTTAATCATTATAAAAGTACAAATTAAAAGAGATACCATTTTCAATTTAGCCTAGATTTGCCTTTTTCAGTTAAAAAAAAAAAAAAAAAAAAAAAACCCCCAAATTGAGACACGGGGGGGGGGTCCCCAGATAAAAAAAAAAAAAAAAAAAAAGAAATCCCACAATTTGAGACAGGGTAGGGTGAGATCCACAGTGAATGGAAATTGGTATAGGCTGAGTTTCTTCCTTCCAAACATATGAAACCCAAATGCTCCCAAATCCCAAAACTTTCTTTTAATTTTATTATGAGTACGTTTGCAGTACAGAATGATTACATTCATCACAGGGAGGTGGAACATGTACATAACAATTCTCTTGAAAATCTTCAAACTTCTGAGCTCTGGCAAGATGCCACTAAATTCCACACCATGAAATGTGCTTAATACACAAAAATTATTTTAAAATATTGTATAAAACTCCATTCAGGAGACATGTTTAAGGTATATATGAAATATAAATAAAATTTCATGTTTAGTCTTGGGCCCCATTCCCAAGACACTGTATTATATGTGCACATGCACAAAATATTCCAAAATCCAAGAAAATCCAATATCTAAAACACTTCTGACCCCAGGCATTTTGGAAGATTCTCAATCTGTATTCACTTTTTAGGAGGCAAATCAGGACTAAGCATTCCAACAGTGTTACTGTAGTTGAATTATTTTTTTGTTACAGTTAAGAGAAAGAAAAGGGTATAGCTCACGTATGTTCCTTCCAAGCTAAGGTACAGAACAAAGCCAGAAGATGGATGTGCCCTGTCAAGGCCTCGGGATGTGGATCTAAGCCTTCCCTGAAGGAGTTCACAGAGCAGGCCTTGGTCCTGAAGGGTCCCTCCCAACCTCTGCCACACAGTTCAGGACATGGTGGATCTGCCCCGGGGACAGCAATGGGCATGCCCTGGACCTGACACCAGCAATGGAAAAGGCCGGTTGCAGACACAAGTGCACAGCAAGGCTGTGCTGGGGTGAAAACCTAACACCTTTGACAGCAGAGTACTGTACTTTATATTTATGAGCCATAAGTGGCAGACCTAAGGACACCAGGCTTCTATCAGCACTCCTACTTCTAGAGGGAAGAGATGAAATGAATGGAGAAGTCTTGTTTCTTTTATAACTTTCCTCTCTTCTGTCCTCCTGTTTGTTAGCTTGAGTGTTTCTGGTATTTAAAAAGAAAATGAGTTTTAAAGTCCACAATCTTTGATCCCAAAACCTCAGTCTAAGAATGACGTGCTATTTATAAAGGTCTCAGAATAGTGTCTGGCACATTGTAAGTGCTTGAGGAAATGTTTTTAAAATTAAAAACTCCAAGAGAAAAAAACGACAAGACACAGGGAAAGCTATAATGCACAACCTATCAAGGTGCAGAAAGGGACCAGATGGGGTGGTTCACACCTGTAGTCCCAGCTATGTGGGAGGCTGAAGCAGAAGGATCATTTGAGCCCAAAAGTTCATGGTCAGCCCAGGCAACAGAGTGAAACTCTGTCTCAACACAAAGTTCAGAAAGGTTTGAGGGGAGTGAAGTAACACCCAGGGTGCAATTCCCAGATGGCTTCTCCTTGGGCCCAATCTGTGCAGGTTCAAACCCACATGGGGAGAGCTTCCACTTTCCTGGGATGACCTGCAGTCCTCGAGTTTCAGAGCGTTAACAGTGAGACTGCATCTGTCATGCAGATTGGAATCCTCATCAACACGATGCCAGCATGTTCTTCCTGGGGGGAGATTTTCATTCATTTACTTAATAAATATTACTGAACACCTTCTATATGCCAGGCACTGTCCTAGGCCCTAGAGATAACAAACATGGCAAAATTATTTTCTTTATTGTTCTCATGAAGAGGAGAGACAAGCGATAACTCACATGAAATGCCAGTTGGCTGTTAAGGGCTGTGAAGAAAAGTAATACTGCCTAAGGGTGGGAAGTAAGGAATACAAAGCAGAGAGTACCTCTGTCCTTCAGAGGCTCTGCTACAGCAAGCAGACAATTTTCCAGCAGAAACAGTGTCGTGTTCAGGTGTTCAGGGAACAGAAAGAAGGGTTCATGGCCTGGCTCACTGAAGGTCAAGGAAGCCTTTTGGGAGAAGTGTGACCTGAATCTAAAAAGATCAGCCAGAGGAAGCAGTGAGCAAGGGCCCCCTACTCAGCAGGTGCAAAGGCATGGTAGGGACAGAAAACAAGTAACAGGTTCCATTACAAAATGACATGTGACCGACAAACAAAACCAGGTGAGTCACTCCAGGTGGAGGGCTTTGAAAGAGCCTCAAAGTAGTAAGATGTGAGCACACAGGCAATACACGTACAACACACACACACACACACCCTCCCCTAAAGCAGCCTTCTGAGTCCTCACACTTGCCCCTTGCACGTGGTTATGAAGGGCAGCTGAGCTCTTCATCCTAGGAGTGGGCCTGTACTACAGCCCTGTCTAGCCATTGGAACCCCTATTCTCTATCCAGTGAGTACTTTAGAGTGCTAGGGGACAGCTGCACGGTCATAGACTCAGCTGTCAATAATCAGCATTTTCAGTATGTAGAAAAAGCAATAAACCAAAACAGAGCAGAGAGAGGCAGGGCCAAAGGCTTATGACATCATTTCAGCCCCAGGATCTAGTCGTGTCTAATGCTTGTCTTTGGACTTCCTAGATAAATGATCAAAAGGAGAAAGACTTTTTGCTTAAGTTAGTTTATACAGGGTTTCTGCCATTTGCAACTGGATTAATGTACTCACTCTGAAGGAAAAGCTTTGGGTGTGTGGGGGTGTGGAACAGGGATAAAGGGAGGACAGATGTCAGGGTCTCTTTCATTGGGTTTGATAAAGATGGTAAGGACAGGTGGCCTCAAGGCATCTGGGAGAGTACAGAAATAGAATCAGAGCTCCCTGATTGGCAGAACTGAAGGGTATGTGTGTAAGTCACAGTCTCCCGGGTGAGCTTTAAACCCTGTGTGTTCCTACAAATCATTATACAGCCCTAGGTCATCTTTAAAGAAAAAAGTGACACAGAACAGCTGACTAAAACCTCTAAGAATATCACGTTTAAATTAGTTCACTATTCCCACATTAATGCACAGCAGTCAGCGACCTTTCCCAAACACCTGGTTTTGAAAGAAACAATATTCTGAACTCTTTCTCCTTAATGCCCAGCAGTCCTCTGGTGCTCTCTAGAAAATAGCTCAAGCAGCTGTGCTCACAAAGGTCCAAGTCTGACAGATGTTACAGCACAAAAATTCACTGCAGCTCAAGAGATCGCACTACAGAAGCCCAAAGCCCAGACTCTGTTGTTCACATATTTGAAAACTATAATCAGTTGGTCACAGATAATAATTCCAATCTTGATCTGAAAGAGAACTTCAAATCTTTAAATCTAAGTATCAAAAGGATGCTCTTATTACAGTGTTACAGTATAAAAATAGCTTACACAGCCTTGGAGAAGGAGCGCTGGGCCTCCTCCTGGCAGGGATAATAACGCTTCAGGATTTTTTTCTCCTTTCCACAAAGCATTTACCAAATACCTACGTATACTCCCAACTCCAGCAGCTCTGCTGAGGCCCACCAGCCCTTCCTTTTCTTAGTTTTCTACACTGTTTACGCTCCCCTCCCCATCATGACACCCTTTCTCTCACCAGGACAGCAGTTAGAGAAAGAACAAGATCCAAACCTTACTGCCCGATGGATGGCCTGGTTCAAGTTCTGTCTCTGCCATTAGTGTCAAGACCATGGCCAACACTCTCCTTTTGCATCTGCAAAATGGGGATGATGCTTATTGGACTAGATGGCTGGAGGGATTTAAATCGGTGTAGAGCCAGGCATGGTGGCGCATAGCTATAACCCCAACACACTAGGAGGCCGAGGCAGGAGGATCCTGTTTGAGCCCAGCTTAAGCAACTCAGTGACTTAGCAAAACCCTGACTCAAAATTTTAAAAATTGAAAGGGGCGGGGTGAGGCTTGGGATGTAGCTGAGTGTGATGCCCTAGAGTCAATCCCCAGTACTGGAAAAAAAAATTAGTATATGTAAAGGGCCTAACAGTGTCATGCACATAACAAATAATAAAAAGAAGCTATAATTAATAAAATTGTGAAGTCTTAACCTGTTTTCAGCTGTAGAGTTTTATGTTATTTATCGTGGAGATGATGGCTTTTTAGACGCTGCCCCCAGGTCTGCTTTATCGTATGTGGCAGAATAGCAAACATTCAAAAGAGCAAAAAGACCCCCTGAAGCAGCTATACCACTGAAAAATCTTCCCCAAGTTCAAGGGCTTGGGTACTAGGTCCTTACTAATAATAGCTAGACACTTCAAATTCTGACAACACTGCAAGGTAAGTATAGATCATCTTCATGTTTTCGATAAGCCCACGCAAAAGCAGGTTAACAAACTCAGCGTCACACACTAAATGACAGGCGTGACTCCAGGTTCTGCCTCCGGGACAGAAAGCACTCCGCGGTCTACACATAAGGAAGAGGGCACTTCAAGGTGCTCAGAGCGATGGGCGCAGCGCTCCTCGGTAGACAACACAGCTGGCCTCAGTCTGACGCCGCTGCCTACGCCGCTGCCTCCCCCGCCCGCCGAGGCCTCGCTTGCGGCCCTGCGCTCGCAGCCT
>NW_022900945.1:56054021-56054665 GCF_012274545.1 Fukomys damarensis | reverse complement strand
GGAATCAATGGCCGGGTCGCGGGCTGGTGACGTCACGGCGCGCCGGCCACGTGACCCTCGGCCTGGTCCGCTCCCCCTCCCGGGGGTTTTACCTCTGGGTTGAGGGCGTTGTTGTGGCCCTGGTGGGGAGTAGGTACAACTACGTGGGTCAAGGGTGCTGAGATAGTGCTCATGGCCTTGAGTCCAAAGGCCTGAGGAAATGGATTGGTACACTCCTGTTTTGGGGAAGATGAAACTCAAGTTCACAGAATTGTTGGTAATGCATTACAGGCATTGGTCTTTCGATGATCTGTTTAAACCGAGTCACTTTTAAATAACATAATGAACACGCTCTTTAACTTGGCGTTCCAGCCAAGAACTGAAATATTACCAATAAACTTTAAACAGTTTGCACTTGGTCCCTGTCTTCTACTACTGTACTACTGCTTTCCTCTCAGAAGTAAATCCATCCTGCATTTGTATTTACACGACTACTGCATTGTTTTAATTTCTTTCACATTCATATAAAACTAAACAATATATTTTTATGATCATTCGTTATGTGCATGTTTTAAAATTTTCATCTAGTGTCCTGTATAGGAAAGTATAACTCTTTTTTTTTTTTTTTTTTTTTTTTTGAGCATGGGTTTCTCTTGATGTAAGAG
>NW_022900945.1:56049044-56053980 GCF_012274545.1 Fukomys damarensis | reverse complement strand
TTTTTTTTTTTTTTTTTTTTTTTTTTTGAGACAGGGTTTCACTATGTAGTTGAGAGTGACCTAGAACTCACTGTGTAGCTCAGGCTGGTCTCAAACTTACAGCGATCCTCCTGCCTCATCCTCCCAAGTGATGGGATTACAGGTGTGCGCCACTACACCTGGCAGAACATACAGCTCTTAACCTGCTGGATGTATCGAGTTTGTTTCTTTTGAAATTGAAGAATGAGTTTTAAGAAACAATGGAGATTAAGAGAAGGAAAGGTTTATGGAGACCTCTTTGTCAGAGGTAATTTACACAGCAAAGTCACAATATGTGTACAACGTGCATCAAACTATAATCAGCCTAAAGTATAACAAGAATAGCTACTTAGCTAATATTGATCTAATAAGGAACAGAGTCATGCAGCAAGGGTACATGGAAAGAACAAAGACATTCTTGGGAAGAGATGGGTCCAGATGCCCCCGGTCACACACCTGGGCAACTGATGCCTGTCTGGGCTTACGGGAGCGAGTGTTGCTAATTTCAGGATAATGTGAAGTTACTGTTTATGCCTTAGGGAGGCTCGCAGGCCTGGCCATTGCCTCTTCACCTTGAGGCCTTCCTCTTCACCTTCCTCAGCTTTGCCTTCAGTCACAATCTGATGTCTTTATTTTTCACTGACTTCTTTGAGAGCCCAGTCCCTCTCTGACTATATATTAATTTTTATTGAATCTAGCTGCCTATAATACTGGGGCTTTCATTTTCACAAAGATTCACCCTCATTAAGCAAAGTTGTATTTCGTTCATTTTCACTACTACATAACAATCCATCCTCCAGCTGCTGAACACTTAGCACGATTTCCAATCTTACCTTCTATCCAAGAAAGCTGCTGTGAAGATTACCTTCTGGTACTCCTGTTAAAAAAAAAAAAAAATCCCCCTTGGGTATATTTACCTAGGAGTAGAATGAGTAGGTCTTTGACATGGCAGTGTTCCTTTTATGATTGTGTCAAATTTTTATTCCAGGCAATTTTACCAGTCTACACTCCTACTGATATTTATGTTTCTAACAATTTAGATTTCTTGACTGTTGCCTGTGAAATTTGAGTATGGCCACATTTCCTGGCCTTATTGACCTATCCCTGAGGTTAAGTATCGCTTTTATTTATGTATTGGCCGTCTGTAATTCCTCTGCTGTGATGTGTCAGGGCAGGGGGCTTGAAGGGATTTCAGGGATGAGTCCGGGGGGTGGGGGGCACACTCAAACTTTACTGAGGCCAGCTTTGACAGGCCTACACGCACAGGAATCTTTTACAAGGTGAGAACATCCAGAGACTGGGTGGGAAGTAAGAACCCTCCGAAAGGGAAAAAGGGCGAGGGAAATGCCAGAAGAGAGGAGCTTATCATATAGTTCAGCGGCCCAAGGGCAGTCTCAGAGTTCGAAAGCTTCTGAGGCGGAAACATCAGAGATTTTATAGCTAAAGAGTAATCTTGTCTGTGAGTACAGATGTTGAACACAGTGTCATACAATTCAGGAAAACATCTCTAAATGGCTAGAATCTGTTTATTTGGCCAATGTTTAAAACCTGGGAGGCTGAGGCATTAGGATCTTTTAAACCCACAAGTTGGGACTCATCTTAGGCAGCATAGCAAGACCCCATTTCTAAAAAAAAAAAAGCAACAAAACTCCTCTCGGAGATGTAAATGAGCTTGGTGCTGCTGACAGGCCTCTGAGCTAATGCATCCTCTCTGTGAAGAAATAATATAGGGGCCAATAGAACCAGGCCATCTTTGTCCCATCTATGTCCTGTCGTTTCATGTCTTGTGCCCATTGTTTCAGTGGATTGTCTGTCACCTTCTTTATATACTTTGGACATTAGTTTTTTGTCAATTCTAGGATGCAAATTCCCCCATTTGTTTCCGGTCTTTTTACTTTCTATTTTGATAAATAAGTGTTTATAAATGTTGAACTTATACTGTTTATCCTGTTTTTTGTTTGTCCATCCTGCCCTAATGTATATTCACTTACTCTTAGTTCCAAAATATTTAGCCTTTCTTTTTTTTTTTTTTTGGTACCGGGGATTGAACTCAGGTCCTGGTGCTTGCAAGGCAGGCAGCAGAATGGCGGAACCACTGAGCTAAATCCCAGGCCCTAGCCTTTCTTTTGACATTTAAATTCTTTTTCTCTCTGGAATTTACTTTTATGAATGGTGTGAGGTAGGGATCCAATGTTACTTTTTACGTATAACTGACCTGTTTATTCCCCTCTAGGTTTTATTTGTCAAGTAGCCCCACATTTTTCGGTGGGTACCAGGGATAGAACTGAGCCCCACCTTTTCTAACTTTGTTAAATATCAATATTCCAGGTATGTAAATGCCTATTCCTAAGATGCCTATTCTGTTCCACTGGAAAATTTGTCTGTTTTGATGCAAATATCACATATTTAATTAAAAATAGCTTTATAAAAACTCTTAATATTTAGTAATGCAAAGTCTTCTTTATTTTTCTTCTTCATCTTCTATCTTGGCTATTCTTTTTTGGGTTTTTTTTTGTTTGTTTTTTTTGGTACTGAGATCGAATTTGGGTCCTTGAGCTTCTGAGGCAGAACCACTGAGCTAAATCCCCGGCACTATCTTGGCTATTCTTGATCTTTTATTTGTCCATACTTTAAAACAAGCATCTCAAATTGCACATACACAAATATCTAAACAACAACAACAACAACAACAAAAACCTGTTGGCATTGCATGTCTTTTGTTTTGGTTTTGGTTTTTTGGCTTTTTGGACAGGATCTCACTGTGTAGTTCAGACTAGACTTGAACTCACTATGTAGCCGAGGCTGGCCTGGAACTCATGGTGATCCTGCAGCCTCAGTCTTCTGAGTGCTGTGACTACAGGCTTGCTTGGCATGCATATAATATATAAATCAATTTGAAGAGTATTGATATTTTATAATTCTTAACTTGTAATCCATGAGAAAAATGAACTCTGTCTTATTAGGTCTCATTAGTGTCTTTCAATAAAGTTTGTTATTCTCTGTGTCCAGATCTTGCATGTCTTTTTTGGGGGGTACCGGGGATCAAACTCGGGTTCTTGTACAACACCACCACTGAGCTAGATCCCCAGCCCTCTTGCATATCTTTTGTTGGGTTTATTCCTGAATACTTTGTAATTTGTATTGCTCTTGAGCTCCTTACCCCTAGGCTGAGGGAGTCCTTCCATCCATTACAGTTTATAAAGGGTAAAGAAACTGCCTTGTTTCTTTATATCCCTCCTACATTTATCCTACCCCTTCTCCTGTGTCCTATTTATTCTCATTTTTTTTCCTCTCCCCATTTTCACTTCAATTTTTTCTCAAATTTATGTCAGTCATGGAATCTTTTCCCATCCTCATTTCTTACTACCAATTTTGTACCCAGTTTTCCCCGCTATCCCTTGTAAATATATAACATACCCTTACCATCATTAGGAAAAGAAAAGAGGAGAATAAAAGGAAAACGTGGAAACTAACCTTTTAAATAAGGAGGGGAAGAGGGATAGAAGGGAGGGAGAGGGGGATGGGGAAAAAGGAATCGAGATGCATCGTGCACAGGTACACATTCCCGGTGATGAACGTGATCTTTGTGTATATCTACAGTGGACCGGTAAAATCAATTTTAAAAGACGAAGTTAAAAAAGGAACAACAAATTAACCCAGGGAATGTAAGAAGAAAATAAATAGAAACAAGCAAAATAGCAAACAAATTGGCAACAGAGAGACTTGATAAAGATACCAGTTCATTTTTTGAAAAGATTAATAAAATTAAAAGTCCTGGTAAGACTGGTCAGGAGTAAGAGGGGAAGCACAAATGGAGTCAGGACAGGAGAGGGGATAGTGCCAAAGATCTTTCTGAAGAGTAATAAAAACGTGGGTGCTGGAATCTTTGTGTTTTGTTTCGTTTTGGTACCCGGGATAGAACTCAGGTTCTCGCACTTGCAAGGAAGGCAGTGGAAACAATGAACTAAATCCCCAGCCCAGGTGCTGGGATCTTCCTCCTGGACTTCCAGGGAGGCTTCCCCCAGGCCCCTGGAAATCTGCTCAGCTGCCTCTGGGGTCTGGGGGTCATGGTCAGACACCCCTTCACGTTGGGGTGTTTGGTATTTTCTTAGGCCCCTCAGACTTCCCAGGAGGAATCTTCCAGCTTCCTGCCTAAAGGCAGAGGGCTGGCTGATAGCTTGCTTCACTTGAGGAGGGAAAGTGAGCCGAGGGCCTTAATGGTCAGGCTTAAGTGTTCCCTGTATCTGTCTGCTCTGAGAACTGTTGTGCATGACCTCAGTTGATCTGTTGATGCCATTCCAGCTGGCTGAAGTTTTGCTCTCTGTGAAGAACAGGCTTAAGCTTCTCCCTGGGTGGGGAGGGCAGGCACAAGGCAGTGCAGCACCTGAAGCACGTGTGCCCTTGATCTGCCTTTCTGTTTTTCTTTTGGGGGGCTTGGTTCTTTGAGACAGGGTCTCGCTATGTAGTTGCGGTGGGCCTTGAACTCACTGTGTAGCCCAGCCTGGCCTCCTACTCAAAGCGATCCTCCTGCCTCATCCTCTGGAGTGCTGGGATCACAGGTGTGTGCCACCAAGCCCGGCGTGATCTTCCTGAAGATCACTTGCATGTTACTTGGTGCCGGGACCAGCCGCCCGCGGCCCCCATCAGTGTTCGTCCTCCGCCTGCTGGGACTGGGGCCAGGCAGGGTGGGCGAGTGGGCGGCACAAGTCAGGCCTCACAGGCCCTTCCCTCAGCGCGTGGAAGGTTAGGTCCTCACGCGCAGCCCTGCTGCAAAGCACACGTGCAAGGCATCTGGGCTACTCGGTCCTTTTGAGAATGGAACGCAATAATAATAGAAACAATTGCAAATGAATGTAACATGCTTGCGTCTTCCGGAAGCCCACCCAGAGAGCTGGGACCAGTGCCATAGGTGCCGAGG
>NW_022900945.1:56038558-56047920 GCF_012274545.1 Fukomys damarensis | reverse complement strand
GCGGCGCAACAATGAAGACTGTGGCACTGGGGGAAAGATAGACTAATAGATCCGTGGAGCCAAAGAAAGAGCCCGGAAGTAGTCCCAGACAAATACAGTTGATCTTTGACAAAGGAGAAAAGGCAGTGGAAAAGATAACTTTCAATGGAAATTTAGGTGATATAAGGTCTGTCTGTTGAGGACTTTTTAGGTATGATGCCAAGGATACAATCCACAGAAAGGGAGAATTGATAAGTTGGATTTCGATGAAATTAAGATTTTCTGGGGCCAGGGATGTAGCTCAGTGGCACAGCGCCAGCCTGGCAAGGGCAAAGTCTGGAAATTTAGGTGATATAAGGTCTGTCTGTTGAGGACTTTTTAGGTATGATGCCAAGGATACAACCCACGGAAAGGGAGAATTGATAAGTTGGACTTCGATGAAATTAAGATTTTCTGGGGCCAGCCTGGCAAGGGCAAAGTTCTGAGTTCGATTTCCAGTACCAGGGAAAAATCGATATGCAAAATAAGGAAGAGGAGGAGGAGGAGGAGACCCAGATGGCTAATAGCTCAGGAAAGGCTCTTCTCATCGTGTGTAATCAGGCAGACACAAGAGGAGACAACCTCAGGCCTATTACCAGCCCAACACCAAATGCCGGCTAGGAGGTGGATCGCAGGGACTCCCAGGCATTGCTGGTGTGGCCACTGCGAAGGCAGATCCGCGGCTTCTCGTAGACGGAACACAAGTCCTCCCGACACCCAGATGAGCTCAAAACTTGGGTGCACGCACCTGCAACTTTACTCACGAGTGCGCACGCCTGGGCTCGGCCAACCACGGAACATCGATATTCGGTGCCGAACCGACCGAGGAGAGCCAGCGAGCCACGAACAGATGCGGAGAAGTCTTCGGGGAAGAAGCCAGACTGCGGGGCCTGGTCCCAGGCCTGCGCGCCCAGCAGGGTCCGACGGCTCCAGCGCCGCCCTCTTGCCGTGTTCTTTGGCTCCGCTCCACAAATTCTAGAATCAGTTTGTCAGTATCCACAAATTAAAGTGCCAGTGTTTCGACTGGCATTTCACTGAATCTACGGGTCCAGGCTGCTTTTATTTTTGATTCTTGAATGTCCAACTTTTACCTAGCTGCTTTATTTAATTACCTTGTTGTAGTAGTCACTTTGCAATGAATTCCATTGGTTTTTCTTCTTGGACAATATTGTACAGAAGCAGGGACTGTTTTGTCTCTCGCAAATCCCCTTCCCTTTCTGTCAGCTTTCTGGCGTCCCCTGGGATCAGCAGTTCACCGCAACAGCGACATCTCGGCCGCCTTGCTCGCTCGTGCTGAAGGGCGTACGCCCTCCTTTTCCTGCTTTTACTTGGTCCAGACTTGCTCTGTAGAGCCTGTTTCTTTTCCTACTTTAAATAAAATTTTGCTAACACTAAAAATAAAGTGATATCTTTGTCTTGTTCATCCCACTCATGCAGCAGAACATACCAGGGTTACGTTATGTGTTAAGTACAGTTATATATGCTGGGGTGAAAAAATAGTGAAAATACTGCTCTGACGATCCTTACACTTTGGTTTGGGATGAGAAAAGGTAAAAAAGAAATCAATGAACATCTAAATTCAGATAATGGAATGAAGGAAAATAAAACAAAGAAAGGAAAAGCAGGAAGAAAGTTTTCTTTAAAACAGAATTATATGAGGTCTTGTGTCATGGTTTCTTTGAACTAGTATGGCATCTTGTGGTTCAGCCTTGTAGTATGCATGACTATTTCATTGTGTAGACGTCACATTTGGTGTATATTCATTTGTTCATGGAAATATAATTTGTTTCTATTTCTTGGTTATTACACACAGCGCTGCTGCGAGCATTTGCGTGCAGGTTTTTGCACAGAAATGCGTTCATCTCTCTGTGCGGACACATTTCATTTCTCTTGGGGTAGAATTTCTGAGTTACACAATCATCTTTTGTTTAACATTTTGAAGAGCTGCCAAAGTATTTCCCAAGGTGTTGGCAACATCTTACATTCCTAACAGCAATTACAAGAGCACCAATCCCCCCACGTCCTTGCCAAAACCCGTTATCACCTATCTTTCTGAGTATGGCCATCTGCTCCAGGAAAATCCACGCTGGGGTCTGAGCACAGAAAGAGGACGGCACAGACCGGGGACTTGCTGACACAACCGTGGTCAGGGGCAGAAGCAAAACCAATGGTTTTCTTGTGATTTGGGTCAGAAGGAGGGAACTCATACAGTGGTCAGGACAAAAGCACTTTCATCCAAGCCAGAATGGAACTGGTTTACCTCAAGCTAACATCAAAGATATCAGACACATTCCCGGTGCTCACAGCTCCAGGGTCTTGTCTCAGAGCTCTGCATACCACTCTAATGGTTTTGTTTATTTATAGCAGGGAAACTATACCCTGCTCTCCAAGAAGGACCCAGATTGTGGTTACTCAGGAGCTGGCATGGTGGTTCGGACTCAAGATGGCTCCTGACACCCACCCAGTAGGTGTGAAGGGGTAACTCATTGTGGCTTTGACCTGATTTCTCTAATGGCTACCGATTTAACTGTTGTGTGACTTCTTTGGAGAAATACTGCCTGTTAATTGGGTCATCTTCTTATAAATTAAAAGGATCTTTAATATTATGGATACAAATCATTTATCAGATAAATTAATTGCAATTTTTTTTTCCAATTGTGGGTTGCCATGTCACTTTCTTGATTGTGTTCTTTCAAGTTCAAAAGATTTCTTTTCTTTTTAATTTAATTTTTTTCTAGTGCTGGGATTGAGCACAAGGCCACCATTCTACATCCCCAGCCCTGGAAAATTTGTATTTCAATGAAGCCTAATTTGTAAAAAAATAAGTTTACCTTTTGTCAGTTTTCTTTTTGGTGTCGTAGCTAAGAAACCATTGCCTAAATGAAGACCTTTTGGTCCTACATTTCCTTCCAAGAGTTTTACAGATTTAGCTCTTACGTTTAGGCCTATGTTCCATTTTGAGTTAGCCTTTTCATATGGCATAAAGAAGGAATCCAACTTGAAAAGATTGTTTTTCTTCATTGAACTGTCTTGACATTATGTCACAGATCAACCATAAATGTAAGGGTTTGTTTCTAGAGTCCCAGTTTTGGTCAGTTATCTGTGTTTTTACAAATACCGCATTTGACTACTGTTATTTTTATTGTAAAATTTGCAAATGGGAAGTGTGAGACCTCCAACTTTGTTTCTATTTTGGAAGATTGCTTTGGGTATTTTAGAACCTTTGAATTTCTCTGTGAATTCTTAAGATTAACTCGGTTTTTGGATCTAAAGTGGTTCTTTTGTACACATCATACACAGTCATGCACCACACAATGACATTTTGGTTGCATATGTGACAGTGAACTCCTAAGATTATAGTGGAGCCGAAAACTTCTGTCACCCGATGACACTGTGCCGGTAGTGCCACTGTGTGATTCCCACATCTGCTGGGCAGCCGTATAAAGATACCACAGTCCAGTCACGCACAGCACCTGTACCTGCTAGTGGCAGTAGGCAGTTGTTGTGGGTCTGTGTGTTGACTGCACTGTTGACGGTTATATTAGAGTGTACTCTCCTTACATACGACAGTTTACTGGAAAGCAGAATGCCATAGGGTGCTGGCACAGCCTCACACATCACACATGTACCCAACACTTCGTGTGGCTCCATCGGGAGGCTGTGGTGACTGACCTGCCCCCGGGTCTGTGAGACTCGCTCGCAGCATTCCTGCGGTGCTGGCCCTGCCCGACCCGTACCTCAGGGTGTGTCTCGGCGTGAAGCTGTGTGGGCCTGAGTTTGGGTCATAGCTTTTATCTGTTCTCTCGGTCTTTCTTCCTTTCTCTCCTTTCCCTCCCGCTCTCTCTCTCTCTCTCTCTCTTTCTTGGCACTACTGGGGATTGAACCCAGGGCCTTTGCACTGAGCTACTCCCACAGCCCTTTTTATTTTTTATTTTGAAACAGGGTCTTGCTAAGTTGCTAAACTACCCAGGCTTGGCTCAAACTTGTCCTCAGGTTTCAATCTCCCAGAGTCCTGGCGTTACAGACAGGTGCCAGTCTCTTGTGCTTTGGTTGGAGAGCTTAATCCATTTATATTTAGACGGAGGCATTTACTTCTGTTGCTTTGCAACTTGTTTCCTATGTTTGTTTTATAGCTTTTTCATTAATTTCCTGCATAACTGTCTTGTATTTTAAAAATGAAACATTTAAATTCTTCTCTCATTGCCTTTTGTGTGTATTCTATACCTGTCTTTCATGGTTACCATGAGGGGATTAATTGATATCCTAAAATTATAATATTCTGATTTGATTTATACCTACTTAATTGCAATAACATATCGACCCTCTGCTTCTTTACCGATTTGTCCTGACACTTTTTTTGGTTGTTAATGTCACAGAATTATACCCTCACACATTGTGTGCCCCCAAAGATAGATTCATAATTATTTTAAATATCTTAGCGTTTAAAATTATGTAGAAAACAAAATTTGGAGTCACAAACCAAAGCTGTAACACTTGCTTTTAGACTAGTAATAGCTTTAAAAGGCATCGGTCTCTTATGCCCGCGTGGGATCCAGGGCCCGCCAGAGCCCTTGTCCAGTGGCCCCGACTGGGTCCGTCCTCGTGTTTGCCCTCGTGGGTCTTCATCTGTTCACACCCCTGCACATCACTGCCCAGCGTTGTCACCCCGAGGGCTCCGGGACACAGCACCCTGCAGGGTAACAGGTGCTCTCAGCGTCTGCTTTTCTGCGAATGTCTTGGTTTCTTCTTCACCTTTGAAGGGTGGCTTCACTGGCTGCAAGGTTCTTGGTTGACATTTTTTTTTTCCTTCTACTAACACTTCAATGGATTAGCCCGTGGCCTTTAGGTCTCTCTCTCTTTTTTTTTTTTTTTTTTTGGCGACGGGTCTCCTTTGAGTTGAAGTTGTTTGTTTTGTTTTGTTTTTTGAGACAGGGTCTCATGATGTAGTTGAGACTGACCTGGAACTCACTATGTAGCCCAGGCTGGTCTCGAACTCACAGCGATCCTCCTGCCTCAGCCTCCCGAGTGCTAGGATTACAGGCATGCGCCACTACACTTGGTTTCCTTCCTTTATTTATTTTTAATCAGAATTTGTTAATCTCAATCCCTTCTTTCTGACAAGTTACTTCTCTCCTTCTGATTCCAAGAACCTCTGGTCATGGCAGTACATACCTGCGATCCCAGCACTCCGGCAGGCTGAGGCAGGAGGATTTTAAGTACAAAGCCCAGTCCAGACAAATTAGTGAGACCTTGCCTCAAAATGCAGTATAAATTTAAAATTGTGTAAGTGTGGAGATGTAGCTCAGTGTGAAGGCCCAGGATCCGATCCCCAATACTGGGGCGAGGGTGACTCTCTCATCTTTTGAAAGTCTTGATGGCTGAACCTAAGGCTGTTGGAGGTGGGACTAGAAGGTGTGAGAGGAGAGTCACTCATCCTCTGAATCTGTGCTGTGGATAAGGACCTCCCTTCCTTTCTTCCCCACTTGACTGTTCATGTAAAGAAATTTTAAAAGGCTGTATTCAGGTAGGAGTGTATTTTGGTAGGCAGGTGTGTCTTGTTTATTGTGTCTGTGTCTGCACCACCAGGACTGAGCCCAGCACCTGGTAGCTGCCAGTGAAGCACGCTGCTGCTCACCTACATCCCAGCCTTTTTTATTTCATTTAATTTTATTGTTTTATTTTGAGACAAGGCCTCTCTAAGTTACCCAGGCTGGCCTCAGATTTATGATTCTCCTGCCTCTGCCTCCTGAGTACGGGGTACTGGCTTGTGCTGCTGTACCTTGCTTGTCATGTTTTAATAACTCGTGTTCTAAATTGCCAGAATGAAAATCCCGTTTATTCCTCAACCCAGGTTAGTTTTTCGATTTGTTTTGTTCTGTTTTTCCTGAGACAGGATCTCACTCTGTATTTCAGGCTGGCCTTGAATTTACACTGACTCTCCTGCCTCAGCCTCCTGAGTGTTGGGATTACAGGTGATCACTATTATTTATTTATTTATGTTTGGTACCAGGGGTCAACCTGGGGGCCTTGTGCAGGCGAGGCAGGCGGCACTATTTCTTCAAATAGAGAAAAAGTAGATTTAAATGGTATTAAAATTCTCTTTCCAAACCAGCTACTTTGGAGACTAAGGCAGAAAGATGGCAAGTTCGAGGTCAGCCTGGGCAATTTAGAGAGAGCCGGTCTCAAAATGAGAAATGGGGATTATTGTGCCATGGTAGGAGCACCCCCAAGTTCAACTGCCACGTCAGCAGAAACAAAAACAAGATAAAGAATAAAATTCTGACAACAAAGACACTTTCTTGCCTCACAACTTGTTTGTTCTACTGTACCACGATGTCTCAACATTGGTCCTAAAGGTATGTGCATTAAATATTTAATAGCATCAGAATCATTCTTTTTGTGTGTGTGCCAGGGATTGAACTCCAGATCTTGTGCTTGTGAGGCAGGCAGCGGAATCACTGAGCTAAATCCCCAGCCCCTAGAATCAATATAATTCATAGCAAAAGTATTTTCAAAATCTTTAGGCTTTTATGTGATAAGTGACTCTCGAAATCAAAGCAATATGCCGAGGTTAGCACAAATAATCTCCCACCAGCACGCGGTCTGTCGTGCACTGCGGGTTAAGATACAATTCACTCCTCGAGGCTGAGATTACCCCGAGCTCTCAGTGGGTCACTGACCTGTAAACCAGGAGCCAAGACGTTTCGGGGGTTTTGCATAAGCTTGGCGGCCACAGAGTGCGCACAGCCCCTAGGCTGCATTCAGCCCCGGACTTACCCTGCGTCTGCTTTGCTTTGTGCCCCGCTCGCCTTTCCTTGCGTTCTGCTCAGTTTCCCACTCTTTCAAGTGGCCCCTATGAAGCTCCTCCTCCCCCAGGGGCCACAGCAGGCTTCAGCCTTGCTCCCCATATTCTCCCCTGCGGCATTAGCGATTCTGCTCCCTACCGCGGGTCGGACCTGCTTCAAGAGCAGACAGACTGCGGCACAATGAACAAGATGTCACTTCTGTGAGCTTGGTCTCGCTGTGCTCTCCGGTCGCCACTTGTGTGCTCTCGCCTTCCCTCTCCGTCTCCCGCTGTCCCGATTCCAAGATGCCTTACTGGGAGGCTTACAGGACAGGGAACTGGGGGGCCTTGACACAGCAGTTGAGGAACTAAATCTTGCGAGTAACCACGTGCCTGACCTCAATACCAGGTCCTCTCTCATTGGGTTTTCAGCCGAGACAGCAGCCCTGTGATCCCTGCCTTGGGAAGCCCCAGGACCCAGTTAAGTCATGCCCAAATTCCTGACCACAGAAACAGGGAGGTGTGTGTGTGTGTGTGTGTGTGTGTGTAGGCATTAAGTTGTGGGGCAATTTGTTACACAGCAATAACAGCACCACATAACTAAAACACCAACTGCATTGCCCCCCTTCCCTTGGGACTCTAGGTGCTTATCCAGACGGTGTTATTATTATAACAGAGACAGATGTGCACAGTGGAGAACTCAGCAGTACAAACAGTGTGAAGTGAAAATGTCTGCCCTCACCTCCTTCCTACCCTCCCTCTAGGACAGATAAAGTCGTAACAAATGGTATAGATACTGCCCTACACTTTATCTTATTTAGCATATAGATCTGTAGCACTTTTTGAAATGTACATTCATAGCTATAAATTGTTTATGAAATCAAAATACATTTTCTTAGGTGAAACTTTCATATATACAGAGAAACTTAAAAAAGTAGTTTGCCTCTACTGTCACTCAAAGAGAACCCTTTCAAGTACGGTGTGGATATCTGTTTTGGTTTCTCCCATAATCCTCAGGCCCTTGTTTGCAGCAGAAACCCTCTTTCCTGAGAAACCATCCAATAGGCTAAACTTGGGGTCCCCCTGCCGGAGGGTGGGCCCATGACCTAGGTCTGGCCTATCAGAACCCTCCTCCACTCATATGCCACCCAGATTGGTTCAAGGCATGTAACTCAACCAAGAGAGGACCAATCAGAATTCTCCCTAGCTGTGACGTCTGTATCTCAAGGAGCCTTACCACATGCAGGTAATGTACTGAACTTTATTTGAATATAAAAGAAACAGAACAGTTGTGAGAAAGTGAAAGAGACTGTGTACTTGAACAAAACTTTCTTTGAAACAACAGTTTCTGAAATATTGCTTAAATAAAACACTGAAAAATCTTTACAGGTTGAAGTAATTGTGTTCTACAATTTAAGCTGCCACCACCTTCTGCCCACCCCCCCGCTCCTCGCCCTCCCCTCTCCCTACGTACTTCAGGCTGGCCTCGAATTTACAACAATCCTCCTGCCTCAGCCTACCGTGTGCTGGGATTAAAGACATGCACCGCCACACCCGGCCTTAATCTGAGGTCGCTTGATGAACATAAATTTAAGTTTCTAGATCAACTTAGTGGAAAGTTACTTTCCACTTGTCTCCAAAACTAACATCCTCAAATGTCTAACCAAACTTTCCTTGACTTTTTTTTAAAAAGGAGAACAAATATCTTTTTAAATGTAAGCCTATATTTCAACCTATTCTTTTAATTATCAGGGGAAGAAATTAAGGAAGATTGTAAGCAAAATATCCTATGTGTGTGTGGGGGAAACCTTTTCAGAACAACTCTCACCCAGAGCGGGGGGAACGGGACAGCTGCCACAGACCGACTGGTACTCCGCCGGATGGTTCCAGCGCCTCCCCGAGCTCTCCCTCTTCACTCCGCACTCCCGCGTGCTTCTCCCGATGTCCTAAGGATAAACAAACAACACAACTCCTTTTAGAGAACCCTCAGACTTTTTGGAAAACGATTTAAGCGAATTCAGCCGCTGGCACCGGCATCCCTGGAAGAACAATGCAGCCTGTTTCCTGTGGAAGTAATGCAGTTATTACAGGGAAGGAGCCACTTTGTCGGAGCGTCGCTTAATAAAAGCCAAACCCGCCTCATGCAAGGGGGCAGGAGCCTGAGTGGACGTCCGAGCTCTTCCCCGGCCCGCCCGAGCCCGCGCTCCTGCTCGGCGGGCGTCCCTGGGGATCCGGACGCTGGCTGCGGAGACCTCGCGGCCGAGTCGCTGCCCTCACAATCCCTGAGCCGCGGCGCCGAGTCTCCCGTGTAATCGGGTGAGCCACTTGCTCACGTTAGTGTAAAAGCGACGAACGAGCTTCATCCCGTCCCTCGGTTCAGGTCTCGGCCTCCTCCACCTCACTCGGGCAGACATCTACATTCAGATTTGAACCCTGGCTGGCTGAGGTCAGCTTTCTGGACGGCCCAAAGCCGACTGAACCCCGGGGCCTCCGCTTCCACCGGAAACCCGGCCGACACATCCCGCTCGCCGCCCCCAGGGACCGCGAAGATCACGCGAGC
>NW_022900945.1:56012485-56038353 GCF_012274545.1 Fukomys damarensis | reverse complement strand
TGCCCCTTGGCGGTGTGGTCAACGCGCCCCCTGCAGGCGACCGCCGCTGCTGCACCCTGGGAGGCGCTGTGGTCCTGCTCCGCGGCTCTGAAGAAAGGATCCCTATTTTGTTGCTGGATGTTGCGGGTTTTGCTTTGTTTTGTTTTTTCTTTGAACGCCGAAATAGCAAAGCGGCTGGGCATTTGGGACAGAGATAAAACAGGACATTTTGTTCATAGCTGCGCTTCAGCCCGTCTGCTCGGGAAGGAGAGGCTTGGAGGATGCCATTTACAAAACAAAGCTAGGCATGCACTGGAATAAACAAATCTCATCCTGTTACAAAGAAAACTGGAAGGCTTTACTGGGTGACACTTTAAAACAAAACGGACCGCAGTGCCCACAGTGGCTGTAATGTCTGCTGGAGGTGCCTAGGGTGACTGTCATCCTGGTTTGTACCTGTGGGCCATGTAGTTTAATAGGATTAAGAACCAAGACTTCGATACTTGACTGGAATCCCAGGAGACTCCTGCCCAGGAAGATGGAGGTGCAAATATCTTTGTTGTTTGCATCAGGAACTTCTAGAGAACCCATTTGTCTGGATACAAGACTCCACCCTCACCAGGTCAATGGACCCCTCTTGGAATAGGAGGCCATTCTGCCATTTATCAAAGGACCACGTACTCCCGGGGCTGGTGTCAAAGCCCCTTCACGCCTGTATCTTCCGACCCTAAACGAAAGGGGTGATCAAAACATAGCCAGTGTTCAAATTTTTAAAAATGCATTATGCAGTAAGACATACTGCCGTTAGCCGCCCTGCTCCGTAGGCTCCCTTACCCCTCAGCCTCGCTACTGTCTGAACGAGTTCTGGGAGCTCCCTTTCTGTGAGTGTCTTTAAGAGCTGTGACTGAACATCAAGGAGTGCTGCTGCTCGTGCCATCAGTGGGAAAGCAGCCTTGTGAAACTATCACACTACCATTGTCACCTTATTCACCGGGGCTGGCACCGTGCAACTTCTGGCTCTTCCCCAAAGTCAAAATGATCACAGAAGGGAAACATTTTGCATCAGTTTATGGCATAGAGGCAGCCAGGACAGCACAACTAAAGTCACTCATGAGAGAAGACTTCCAGAACTGCCCCAGAAAGTGGCGGGGACAATAGGACAAGGGTATTTGAAGCAAAAGAGTATTTTGTGGAGGATAAATGAAATGTGCCTTTTACTATAATAAACTTGGGGGTGATTTAAATATTCACCATATTTCCCATCATACCTCTTAGGAATTACATCATGAATTTTGCACAACTTTTCCCCCTGGCCCCTTCACTGAAAGAATGAGCTTAAACAAGACCCTCCAAAGCCAGGTGTGGTGGCGCACGCCTGTAATCCCAGCACTCGGGAGGCTGAGGCAGGAGGATCGCTGTGAATTCGAGACCAGCCTGGGCTACATAGTGAGTTCCAGGTCAGTCTCAACTAAGTAGTGAGACCCTGCCTCAAAAAAACAGAAAAAGCAAAACCAGACCCTCCAAACGCTAAGCACATCCTATCCACAACCTCCTGCCCTGAGACACTGCAAATATGGCAGGGTAGTGGTCTTCCTTGTTACATTAAGCAATGTATTTAGCTCTGCTGATTGACAGCTGCCTTCCGACCCCTTTAGGGAGTTAGCATTTCTATCTCAAAATAGTATCCCATTTTGGGTGATGAATTAACTGGTTCTTATTATTGTAAATTAAGTTACTCTATTACTATGTAACCCTTACTGTTCTCAGTAACCTTAAGAGCAGCGATTATTATACTAATAAGGGGCTCAGAAAAACATCCCAAAGATGGGGATTTGACATGCTGACACATGTAGAGACTACCCTATAACCTTATCTGCTTGTCCCTCAAGCACGGGGAGAGGCAACCTCTGAGTTTGGTGTCTGCATTAAGACCAGACTACACAAGGGCACAGAGTAGCCTCCCACACCCATCTACCTGGAGAGGCTTTCTAACAAGGAAACGTCTGCCCCTCAGACGCATTCAGATTCTAAAGAGAATCATCTTACAAGCTAATTTCTGTCTCCCTGATCATCCATTCCTTTAGTAATCATTTATGATCACTTAACATTAGGGGTCGTCCTCATCCTCCTTGTCCTACAGAAAAGGGATCTGTACATTCTGAAGCTGTTGGAGCGTCCTGGGCTAGTAGGTAATCACACTCCCGTGACCCCCGCTTCAGCGTTAACACATTTGTTTGCCCTTTCTCCACTTCTGTCCACTGTCAGTTAATTTCTGAGAATTTTCAGAAGGTGGAGGGGAAATTCACTATGTCTCTTTTCCTGTATCCGTCCGCTTTTAATGATGAACTGCCTGGGAAAGCAATTCACAGGAGGGAGGTCTATCTTGGCTCATGGTCTCAGAGGTTGCAGTCCACGGCCGGCCGTCTCCAAGGCAGCAGGAGCAGGGTGAGGAAAGCTGCTCAACTCAGGGTACGGGAGGCCGCGAGCAGGGGAAGGACAGAGAGACCTGTCTCCTCCAGCCAGGCCCCACCTCCTACCCGCATTGCAGCTCCCAGCTCACCAGTGGCCTAATCCACCGACGAGGTTAGCACCCACGGTCTCGCCGCCTTCCCAACCCGCATCTCTGAACACGTGAGCCTTCTGGGAGACGTTTTTGATCCAAACCATAACCCTATCATTGTACAGATATGAACATTAAGACACAGAGAATTCAAGTTACTAGATTAGATTCTAATCCAAAGAATCTGACCCCTGAATTGATACTTTAGAAAAAAAAAGATTTTTTTGGTATCGGGGATTGAATTTGGGTCCTCGTGCTTGCAAGGCAGACCACTGAACCGCTGAGCTAAATCCCCGGCCAAAAAAAAAAGTTTGACTGTTAATTTTGAGATCACAGATCTGCAGGTGAGTTACTGGTACAAGGAGCCCCTCACCCTGGAGAGGGAGTTGTCGCTCCAGTCGCCCTCCGGGTAGCTCAGTGCGGCGGGCGAACCTGTGGCACGCATGCTGTTTTTCTTTTAAGGCAAAACATGTTCATGTAGAGTTGTTTTTCCAAACTAAAACCTCAGTGTTCAGGTTTAATGGCAGTGTTGGCACTTGGCCATAGAAAGTGGGTTTGGGTGCAGTGTGGGCGCCCGTCTCCGAAGGGCTCGCCCGCCCTGACGCAGTGTGTAATTCCTACAAACAAGGCCCCTCTCCTGCGTGGCCACATTGCAGTCAACAACTCTGGGAGGCTGAGGTCAACCTGTGGGTCCCGCCCGGCACCCGGGCCCTCGCAGGCAGTGCCACTTGCCGCCCGGGAAGGACTCTGCTCGCCATGGTGCAGCAGGCTCAGCTCTTAGACCTCCACTCTCCACAGTGAACAAAGGCCTCTCCTGGAGTGCCAGCAGCTCCTCCTGCTGCACCAAGCTCACAGGCCCTGGGGAGCGCTGCTGGTCCCCACTGCACTCTGCGGCCAGTGGTGGGACGGGCGGGCTCTGCCCCGCCGGGCTGGCTGTGTGGGTGCTGCGTCCCCTAGCTCCCTGCAGCTCTTCCCTCCCCCTGATGTTTTCTATTTGAAAACTATGGAAATGTCAGGCTCTTCGTCAAACTTTCTATTTATTCCTAGACCCATGTTTCCTGTAATCTGCTACTTCGTGATTTATTTTGACGCCCTAATTTGGCCCCTGGGAAGGATTTCATACTACTTCCCTATCTTTTTTTAAAAAATAATTTTCATTGGCTTTGTTTTCAATTCTGCAACTGAGCTACATTTCATTTTGCAGAAATGTTCCCTGTGTCTTTTTGATATGCTCCATTATTCACCAATTTGTCCTGGTTGATGGGCATTTGTTTTTTACCTTTCTGAAAGATTGAATTAGATGTATCTAGAATTTAGCTGATTGCATTTGCTCGAAGGGTGGTATTTGCTGTTAAAATGAGGTATCCTCCCAGTCACGCAACATGCACAGAGACAGACAGGAGCTCTGATTTGTCAATGGGGGCTCTCGGATCGTCTGTCACAGAGGAAGACTTGAGTCCATTCTGTGTTTCCTCAGAGCCTTTGCATAGCATTTTAAAAATCACTCTTAATTTTCAGTTTCTCACTAAAAATCCCATATATTTGTGTTCTATATTAATAACACCAATTCTCTTCAGCCTTCAGAGAACAGATTTGTGTTGAAACAGTCTCCCTGGTGCTGGACTGGTGTTGCAGCCTGGCCCTGGGCTCCAGCCCCTGCCGCTCTGCCTGGAAACAGTGAAACAGGGCTCAGGGGCCCCACAAGCTGGTGCGAGCCATCCTGCTGCCCTGTTCCGGTGCTTCGGGACCCTGGCGTTTGGGGTGTCACACACCGGGCCCAGACTCCTGGCCTCTCCTAACTGAGTAGGTTGCTGGAATTCCTTTGGTGCTCACCTCCAGTCCTCCTCTTCCTCCTCCTCCTCCTCGGCAGTTGAAGCAGCGCGTTGTTTAGTTTTGCCCATTTCTGAACATCACCTCACGAACATGCAGCGTGTGTCCTCCCTCGGCTTGTTTGTCCCGTAGCACTAGCTGCTGCACTGGGCTATGAGTCATTTACTTCATGTTTCCTGCTACCTAATATCCCACAGCTGCCTGGGCTGAGGATGAACTTTCAGTCCTCCCGCCACAGCCTCCCGGAGGGCTGGAATTACAGGGGTGCGCCACCAGGCTCAGCAGACAGACGTTCCTGATGTAGGGCAAGCCAAGTCCCTCTACTTAGCTGTTCTTCTCTATGTCCAGGCATCCTTTGTTGTGATGAAAACTTTAGACACTTAGACACACACACACACACACACACACACCTGTGTGGTGTTTGAATGGCTTTGCTTGTTAAATTTATAAATCTTTGTTCAGAATAAATATCTTTATATTCCTAAACATGGATGTCTTTTGCAATTATTTTTATTATCTCCTTTGCTCCTCCCCCCTTTCATTCTTTTGTACCAGGGATCGAACTCAGGACCTTGTGTTTGTGAGGCAGGCACAGTGCCACTGAGCTAAATCCCCAGCCCATTACCGCCTTTTGTTTCTTCAGTGTTGGGATTGAACCCAGGCCTCACACCTGCTAGATGAGTGCTCTACCATTGAGCTGTAGTTCCTCACCTCATTATTATCTTTAATAACATTTCATAATATTCTTCGTAAAGCTCTAATAAACCTTTTTGTTTTGTTTTGTTGAGACAGGGTCTCAATGTATAGCCCAGGCTGGCCTCAAACTCTTGGCAATCCTCCTGCCTCAGCCTCCTGAGTGCTGGACTTACAGGAATGTGCCACCACACCAGCTATAATAAACCTTTTTAAAAGTTAACTTCTAGGCTTTTGATATTTGGGGGCATTATGTAAATGATTTTTGAAATATCTGTGTCTGGCCTCTTACAAATACAGTATAGAAAGGTTTAATTTCTATATATTGAATTTATATCTAGCAAACATATAATCTTATTCATTGTAATCATTTATCTTCAGGTGCTTTGGGGTAGCTAGGAAGATAGCAGTACCAGCGCAAATAACAATCTCCTGCCTTTTGAGGTCCATTCCTCATTTGGATTTGTCTGCGTGGCCCTGCTGGGACCCACTGCAGCGGGAGACAGGCACCAGGCCTGGTCCCCCAGCAGTACTGGGGTTTGAGGAAGGAAGCACGTGCAGATATCATCCACAGGGTTCAGAAAGTTCCCTTTCGTGTTTCTTGTCTATCGCTGCTTAAGAAATGACCACAAATGCAAGGACCAGAAGCAACAGCCTTCGTCACCCATGCCCGTGGCTCAGTCCTGCAACCGGCCAGGCTGGGGACGTCCCGGCCGCCTGCCCCTCTGCGGAGAATGGGACAGTTGGGGGCAAACGCAGCTGTTTGTTTGTAATTTTCAATGATTGTGCGCCAATCCTCTGCTCCTTCTTCTTGAGCCAGTTTCAGTAAGTTTTCTAGTGCTCTTTTTCACTTGCTTCTAAATATTCCCTATCTTTTTAGTGTTTATAGCATAGTTCTTACTGTTGTTTTGTTTTTCCTCCAACTCTATCGCTTTCCTCCTGTATCTTGTTCATTCTGGCTACAGATTACTCTATTCAAAGGAACAACGTTTGACTCTTTAAAAATCTTCTGTATTATATATGTATATTTCCATTTAATCAGTTCTGTTCTTGCCTTTGCCTCTGTGCCCATGGTTCTCTGGTACCATTGTGTTATTTTTTTCTAATTTCTTAAAGTATCAGTCAACTCATTCTGAAATGTAGAATTTTCACTGTTTTGCTTTATATATTTGACTTATTATGATTTATTCTTTGATTCAAGGCTTGTTTCTTAATTTCCGAAGGTTTTTTGTTTTAGTTGTAATTTTTTGTTTTACTGACTTTTAATATGGATCATATTGTAGACGGGCGTGGTGGCACAAGCCTGTAATCCCAGCACTCGGGAGGCTGAGGCAGGAGGATTGCTGTGAGTTCTAGACCAGTCTGGGCTACATAGTGAGTTCCAGGGCAGTCTCAACTACATAGTGAGAACCTGTCTCAAACCAGCCCCCAAAATATATATGGATCATATTGTAGCTGGAGAGTTTGATTTTTTTTTTTTCCTGGTACCAGGAATTGAACTCGGGACCTTGTGCTTGTGAGGTGGGCGGTGGAACCAATGAGCTAAATCACCGGCCCTGGAGAGTTTGTTTGTATGGTACCATTCCTTAAAATTTTGTTGAACTGACTTTAAGGTGATTGACTGATCATGTTCTGTGTATTCTGAAAAAGTGTGTACTATAGATTTTATAATGCTTATGTTGTCTAAATGTTCTATACTCTTTCATATTTTTTGTCTGCTCATTACTCAGAGAGATACGTTTGTATTTCCTAATGTGATCCCGATCTTCTCTCTTTTGCTGTAGTTCTATAAAATATTTGTTCTTTATTCCAATGGCATTTAGTAAATGGTACTATAGAAATTTAGAATTGATATATTTTCTTGGTGAACTCAGTGCGTTTTACATATAATTCTTTCCTTCACTTGTGTTTATATAGTTATACTCTTTGGATGAGAACATACTCGTAATTTCTTAAAATTTGTGCGTCCTATTTTCTTTCCCTTTCTGTTCTCTTTTTCCCTGCTCTGGTGCTGTGGATTGAACCCAGGGCCTATGCACTGAGCAACATCCCTGAGTCCTTAAAAACATTGTTTAGGGCTGGGGTTTAGCTCAGCAAGGTCAAGGTTGTGAGTACAATCCCTGGTACAAAAAACAAAAAAAAATTTTTTCAAAATTTTGAGACCAAGTCTCGCTAAATTACTATATTGACCAGGCTGGGCTCAAATTTTCAAGCCTCCTGTCTCAGCCTTTTAGTGTTAGGGTTTCAGGTGTGAGCTATTAGGCCCAGCCAATTTTCTTTATCCAATGTTTTAGAGGTAGCTCTTATAAGTAGCATTTATTTGGATAATTTAAAATATTTGAAAAAAAAAAAAAGCATTTGGCCTGACCGCCCTTCTCTTTTGCATACAGCCTGTAACTTTCATCATCATCACTGAAATATTTAGATATGTGTACACCATTTTGTTTTGTTCTTTCAATCCGTTCCTACTTTTCTGTGTTTTTCCCCTTCCCTCCTTACTTTTTATTTTTAGCTGATTATTTTTTCTCATTGAGTAAAACTCGGGTTTGGAATTTAGAGACCGTATTTCAATTGTGTTGTTAATCACTCTGTAACTGAAGGGTGGAACTCTGTGCTTATCAGTGTTTACCTTCCCTCCAAATGGTCTTGGGTGGTTTGCTGGTGTCCCACAGGCCTGTGGGCTGGAGTCTGGCCAGAGCTGCGCCGGGAGGGCCCGCCGGCAGCGCTGGGTAAAAGCTGGGCTCAGAGAGGGCGCGGCTGCAGGGTCCCATGCTGGTGTCCTGGGGCCCCTGCCTTGCACCACAGGATGAAGAGCAAACAGGCTCTCGCCAGGTGCACAGGTTCCTTGATTGGAAATTTCTGGCCCTATGAACTGTGGCCAATGAGCTTCTCTTCGTTATAAGTTAGTCTCAGGGATCTTGTTAGAGCAGCAGTCCTGGACCGGGACAATACTAGGATCTGAGCAACAGGCCACTCCTGCTTCAGCCTTCTCGAAGCCCCAGTGGGTCACTTCACAGACTCTTTCTCCCCACTCCGCCCAGGGGATCATGGTGCTCTCTGGAGTCAATTTCGATGGCCCTAGTTTTGTTTTTTTTAGTACCGGGGATCGAACTCGGGTCCTTGCGCTTGCAAGGCAGGCCATCGAACCGCTGAGCTACATCCCCAGCCCCTGCCCTAGTTTTGTTATCCTGTTTCATTTTTACGTTTTAAACTTTTTAAGCCTCAGATGTGTTTGCTCCCTGGGAGGCTGGACGTGCCCAGCAGGTCGGTTCTTCACCACGGAGCCGCTGGATGTGACAAGCTCAACCCCACACCCTCAGCGCAGACTGCCTAGAGAGTCACCGATTCCCAGGACGGCATCAGGAGGGCGCTTCCAACACCAACGACCTGTTCTTTGCTGCTCTAGACACCAACTAGGTACGCAACACAGTAACTCAGTTCTGACACTAACCACCTGGGGTTGGCACAGACTCCAAGGGCAGGAGCTCAGCCCCCAAAGACACCCCCATTTCACACGCCAGACTTGAGTCCCAGGCCTCCCTTACTTCTGATTGTCTAGTTACAGATCAGGTGTCCCCCAACTCCCATCTCAGGTTTGATCATTTTCTGTTTTCTTTCCTTTAGGCAATTATTTATTATTATTTCTTTGAGATGGGGTCTCACTATGTTTCCTAGGCTATTCTCAAACTCCTAGGCTCAAGCAATCCTCCTGCCTCAGCTTCCTGAGTAGATGAGACTACAAGTGTGTGCCACTGTGCCCAGTTTTAAATCCTAGGGTAGCCTACAGAACTTAGGAATTCATGTTTATTGGTTTATTATAAAGGATATGATGACGAGGCAGGCGAAGAGTGGCTGCAGTGAAGTCCTGAAGGATCCCCAGTGTGGGAGTTTCTGCCCCATGAAGCCGGGTGTGCTGTCTTCCCATGTGTGAGGTGCTTGCCCCTCGGGGTGCCCTCTGGGCCCAGAGTCTGGGTGTAACGGAAGTCCTGCCATGTGGGCATGGCCAGTTACTCACTCCGTCCTGGCCTCCACTCTGGGCTCGGGGTAGAGACTGACTGTCCCTGCGTCTCATCGCGGCTGGGCCTTTCCGTGAGGGCCCCCACCCCGATGCTGCCCACGTGCCCAGTAGGTCACCTGGTCATGCCGGAAGGCGCTGCTGTCACCAGAAATTCTGAGAACTTGGGATTCAGGGATGAAGACCAATACAGGAGTCAAAGATGCTGCTATCACCAGGAAAGCGCCAGGGACTCGGGGCCTCTGGGCTGGAAACCGAGGTGAGTACCCTGCATATGCACGTTGTCCTTATTGTGCCACACGGTGCCCAGGTCTCTGTCTCTCCCTTGGCCCTTGGCCTCACCCTCGTGCTTTAAGAGGGCCCGGTCCTCTGCACTCATGGAACAACGACCACAGAGGCCCCACGCTGTTCAGGAGCAGGGTCCGCTGCTGTCGGCCTGGCCTGGGCCCCGAGCCCACCCCAGGCTGAGAGACAGGCAGTCACACTGCCTTGTACCCACCCAGCCCAGAAGCAGCTCACAGCGGACAGGGAGGAGTGGATTCACACAGACACACGTACTCACACACGACTGTGGAGCTGGGCGTGACAGAGGTACCGGATAGAGACAGGTGTCTTCTTTCTCAAAGCAGGTTCTGAAGCCAGACCTGAGGACGTGATCTCCTCTGGTCCAAGTTCTGACAACACCTGAAGAGCTGTTGCTCTCCTGAACTGAAAGCAGCTGGAGTCCTGCGGCCCCACATTTGTGAGTCAAGAAAGCAGCGTGTTGTTATTCTTAGAGAAATTCCCCAGAAATCCTATGAGTGGATTTGCCAGAATTCCCAGTCCCGAAGCCCAGGCTGAGCGGTGCAGCTGCTTTCTCATCTCCAGAGAGGTGGGAGTGAGCAGGGCGCGTGCAGAAAGCACACCCGAGTCACACCCACAGCTCACGCAGACCTGACCTTCCCTGCATGAGCAACCGGTGTGGGTGCCCCGGTGCGCCCCGCCTTCTTTCTCGAGAAACACTTGATTGCGTTAAGTGATGTCCCGGTGTTTGAGAGTAGGAGGCAGAACGGATTTGAAAAACAGCCTCACCTGGAGAAGAGGACGTTGCCCTGGGGCAGTGGTAGCATACTGCCTGCGTTTTCTGGGGGACAGGACTGCATTCTAAGACAGCTACGCAGTGTACCTTGTCCCCAGAAACAATAAAGTGTAAATTTTGAATTCAAGCTGCAAAAAGATAGAGTTAACTTCGGCTAATCTTCCTGTACTGTTTGCTGTGATGGCTGCAGTGACAACTAATAAGCTTGACAGACATTAGCATAATTCTGTGATGCTGGATATACAATTGCATCATTTTAGCAACCTAATTTAATGTTTTCTAACCAGTAATAACTAATTTAATGTTTTCTTGTAGTTTTGCAAGCATTAGCATTGAACTCTTCAAACCAAAGGTAGATAACTGAAAATGACTGACACATCTGGGATAGAAAACACACGACAAACTGGTGTGGCTTGTCACGGTGTGCACGTCTCAGGCTCCAGCGAGGGACTGTGTGTGGGTGTGTGAGTGTTTGTGCTGGGAAGCCAGGCCTTCTTGGCCTGTTTGCAGAACCCACAGTGCGGTGCCCCTGGAGGGTCTGGATTTGGCTGCTCTCTGTCTCCACTGTCCATCTGAGTTCGGGAGAATCACTTCCAGGCCTGGTGTCGCTGGGAGAGCCGCCCGCTCCAGGGCAGCCCTCTTCAGCGCGCCTGGGCCTGGTGGCTAGGGACCCATACAAACGCGTCTTCCGGGTGCTTGAGGACGTTTCCTTCACGGACTGCTGTACTTCTCTCGGCCTGCAGGGGGTGCTCTTGCCCAGCGTGCCAGGAGGCTGAATGCTACAGAATTGCCCACTTTGAAGAACCCGGCCCACCTTCGCACTCTAACGTCCTGTTTTCCCGTTTACACGTAATGTAATAATGGGTCAAACTGTCTTTAAAATACGAGACCAGATCTCATTAAATGGCTTAATATAGTTAGGGAAGATGAGTCGCTGTAGTGGCAGGCTACCCTACTTTTCTGTTAGGTTTGACGACACCCCTGCTCACCATGACAGCGTGTTATTTTAAATTTTAACTTCTTTCTGTCTGATGAAAAATATCGGAAACCCCCGTCCCCAGTGCTCTCCCAGAGCTAAGGCCGAAGAAAGTCACGGTACCCAGGTGGACTGTGCCAGTAGGAAGCAGGCCAAGGCCACAGCAGCAAGACGGCAGCAGGGCCAAGGGGACGGCAGCCCGGTGGCATCATCTGCCTGGCACCTAGAGCCTGAACCAGCTAGGCTGGCAGGAAATGAGGGCACCATGAAAGGAACCAAGCTGTGAGCACAGCACCGACTTGATGCAAACCTGGCCCTTCCCACCTTCCCTCCTGTCCCTTGTGCCGCCCACTCTGGGGGACTGGGGATCTAGGGGAGCACCTGGCTAGGTCAGGGATGTTCAGCTCCAGCTGTCCCTCAGAGCCACCTGTGGTCCTTCAGGGACAGGCCCACGTGCCGGCCGAGGTTCTCCTGAATGGCCAGGGCAGAGACGCCAGCCAAGGCGCTGCAATCAGAGGCTGTGCGCCTCCCCGCAGACAAACGGCCTCCCTCGGTGCTGTGCCCAGTGACCAGGCATTCCCTGAATGCACAGCCTCCCCTGATGGACCGGGGTCCCTCTCCAGCTCGCTCTAACTGGGCCAGGCAGGAAAGCCTTTCCTGTATCCTTATGGTTGCAGGGCCATGTTGGTTGGTCAGCACGGCTGTCAGCACCTGGGCAGGGCTGGCCTTGTTTAAAAAAGCAGCCCTTTCCAGCAGGCTGTTTCTGATCTAAAGATTTCCTCCTTTAAAAATTCCTGTTTTCACAACTGGAGATGTAGGGGAGGAAGAAGATGGGATGAAAGGAAATCAGCCACCTGAACTAGCTGTGGTGCTAGTCCGGTCCCCTCTTGTTTTGATTCACTGCCATGATTTGGTGTCAGCATTTCCCATGATGTGCGCTGTACCCCCTTCTCCAACTTCCGCTTGGGGGAGCAGTGGGGCCCAGACTGAACCCCTTCAATGTCACGCTCCCGGTTCTTTGTACAAAGAAAACGCAGTCCCTACACGGGCCCCAAATGCACAACCCAGCCCACGCAGATGCCGGCGCCCTAGGCCTGGCCAGCGCACATGCGGTGCCCACACGGCCAGGGTCTCTCCCGGGCAGCAGTGACCCCAGCGGACGCCCAGCCGCCCAGCTTCTTTTCACTCCTGAAATGTGCTGAAGTTATATTGTTTTCAATTTAACTCCTGACTTAGATGAATCATTTGATGCCCAACTTTCTTTCCCCCTTGGAATAATACTTGTCATCTACCTGAGAGGGTGACAACTGATTTATTGACTTCTGAGGTCTTTAGATGAAAGGTGTTACCATTTGTAAGTGTAAATTATGATTATTTAGTAACCTCTGAGTTGGTAACGATATTTATTCACAAGGAAATTTTTGGAAGAGAGCTTTCAGGAATGATCCATAGGAGAACTACAGCTTGATATATTTAAAAAAGGACTTCTAGGTCTTAGAAAAAGTCCCAAGTAGTCGATATTCTTTCCAAAAGCACCTAAATTGCATTATGTTCCTAGTTTTTATCTAGCGCTTAGAACAAACACGGGGACGAGAGTAAGGGTTTTCAGGTCTTGGCTTCGGGGACCCCCGTGCCACCCAAGCCCCTCGATGTGCCTGCAGCCTGGGGACCGCGGGGGCTGCCACCGCTGGTCCCGCGGTCTAGTGCAGCCTTTTCTGGCCCACAGTCATGGGCCGTGACCTCTGTCTCACCCCTGGCTTCTGGGCGGGCCACGAAGGGGTCAGTAACTGCGCACCCCAGCTCACCAGCAGAGGAACGGAGGCCTGGTGATTCTCCCCGGAGCACTGCGTGCCTCTAGCCAGGGAGAGCTGGTCTGTTACAACCGTCACAGCCCCGGAAGAAGAGGCCTGCGGCTAACGCACAGGATTCACAGGCGATCACTTCATCAGAATTCCCTCGGGCCTCGGCCAGCCACACCAGTCCTCCTGCGTGTGTCCCCCACAGGAAGCTGCTTTTAGGGCCACCCGAGGGCCCCGCAGGGCCTGCCCTCCTAGGGAGGGACTCACCAACAGGGGCCGGCCACGCCTGCCTGCAAAGGCCAGGCCGCGTGATGCTGGCCTGTGAAGGAGAGCGGAGTTTGGCTGGAGACTTTCTGCTGTCGTCTCATGGAGACCACAGGAGCGGATTTACCGAAAGCCACATTTCTTTACCCATTTCCATCAAAGGAAAACAAAGTCACTGAAACAAAAAGATGTTTCACAAAGGAAAGATCAGTTTCTTCTTTGGTGACGTGAGAAAATTTACCACAACTCCATTCAAAACCTTCAGGCATTTGCTTTTTTTTTTTTTTTTTAATATCCTTTACCTTTTTCATAAAAAGTAAAAAACAAACAAAAAATACATCGATGTCCTGAATAGAACCTCTCTATGTAAAGATCTCACTAAACAAATAAACATTGGACCGGACAAGAAATGGAGCTATGAATAGCAATATGATATATTATGAAGCATTTATATATTTCTGTGTGTTAGCATGAATGTGCAGGCATACGTGTGTGCGCCTGTGTATTATGAATATGTGAGTTATTTGCCTACACACACGTCACACACATTATACTGACCTCTTTAGATGGAAGTCCAAGGCACTTTTTACAATGAACAGGTTAAAGCCGTTAATTTAGAACGTAACTGTTTCTGGGTACATATCAATTTACGGGGCCAACATCAGACTTGGCGTCCTTCCTCCCACCTTGGCTGGTGTGTTGAACAGGGGAACCGGCTTTTGGATAACTGGGTTGATTTCTCCCACTGGTTCCTCAGGGGAGAAGAGTTCTCTGGTGGGACCCTGAGCCCACCGGGGAGGAGCCAGGCTCAGGAACCCAGCTGTTTCTGTGCTGTTCTGAGCCGAGACCGTGGAGCTCTGTTCCTGATAACCCTACCAGCAGGGGCTACGGTGAGAAACCTACCAGGCGCTCTGAGGGGCTCGGGACCACTCGGGGTGCTGTGTAAACCGGAGTGGGGCTGCCTGTGCTGACCTCACTATATTTCACGCACACCATCCAAGCTGTGACCCAAATGGGGCTCTAAGTCACATTCGTCTTTATCCTTATGACCAACAGGACCTTCCCGTCATCAGACAGTTTGGTAAATGAAGCTCACGGAAGAACTGGTTTAATCCTCTGAAAGTGAGGCTGGTTGTCTTCGCGGTGTCTCAGCATTTGCTCTGTGTATAGGTGGCCTGGGGATTCGTTAAAATGCCGATTCTGACTCAGTTCACTGGGCACGGGGCCTGGGATTCCACACTTCTAGCAAGTGTCCAGGGGGTGCTGATGCCGCGTCTGCAGACCGCACCGGAGGAGCAAGACAGCGCACAGCAGCACACTCAGCTCCCGAGCCTGAGTCGGAATTGGTTTCCTCGGTTCTAGAGGAATAACAACTTCGGTGGGAAAGGTCAGAATATATTTGCTCTCTACAAATGTAAACGTCTTAGTCTGAGAAGTGCTACGAGGAAAAGCCAGAAGAGAGTTCTATTTAGCAGAAGAAAAGTATGAAGAGACAAATCGACCCCCCTGTGCATTTCATCAGTCAATTACACACCGAGAATGAGCCTGCTGGACACAGGTGCCCCGAGCTCTGACAGCGCTGATGTTGCTCAGCTTCACATGTGGCTGAGGGGAAACAGATGCCGGGAGGACTTAGCCCCGTACTGACGCGGCCCGGGCACAAGACAGGGCTGAGCTACTCAAGCGGACTGAAACCGGGCATCCAGACCTTTCTCTTTCAGAGGTTGTGAGTAACCAATGCCATGGAGACCCAAGCCCCCATTGATACAATGAGCAAGAGAATTGAAGCTCAAAGAGCTGGGTGTGCAGGCGCACGCCTATAAACCCAGCACTGGGTAGGCTGAGGCAGGAAGATTGCCTGAGTTTGAAGCCAGCCTGAAAGCTCAAGGCCAGTCTCAAAACAACTGAGGCGGCGGGGTCAAAGTAAGTTCAAACACTTTGAAATTTGAGAGGATTCCAGCCTTTTTCCCAGGAGAAGACCTGCTTTGCCCTGTCTGTGGGTCTGTGTGAAGCTCGGGGTTTAGAAGGGAGCAGACACAAGGCTCAGTGAGATCAGCCCCATGCAGCCCTGCACGAGTGATTCTAGGGAATGAACTTCGCCATGTCCGTCCAGAAGAGGACCTTGGCCATTCAAAGGAGGGCACTGGACAACTCTGCCTGTGTGTCTCAGCCACTGTATGGAGCAGGAGGGGAGTGGGTTTCAGCAGCAGTGGACACGGACCCCGCAAGGGTGGAGTCCAGGAAAGAAGCTGGCTCTCCAAACGTCCCCGTTCCCTCGGGAGCTAGGGGTAAACAGCAGCCTCCTCACTGCAGGCATCTGCGCTGGGCTCTCCCAGGCTGCCTGTACCGCACGCTGACCCTGCCTCTGCTCTTCCTCAGAGAAATGCTCAGCACCTAGAATTTCAAGTGCTGTGTTTCGATTCCCAGGAAATCAGGAGCCTTCCTGACCCCCGCCTCCCACGCTGGACAGGAAAGCTGGGCGGCTGAGCTAGAGACATCGTTTACGGAGCGGGATGGGACAGGGCCTTTGCATTTATACAGACAGAGTCTGCCCTTTTATTAAACCGGCTGTGCACAGCCACGAGGGAGGGATGGCTTTTAACATTTCTTCTGATATGGCTGGAGAGAATCTAGGGAGGAAATGGCTCACTGCTTACAGCTAAGCTTGCACTAGTGGGTTTTTTGTCACTAACAGCAAGCTCTTGGAGGAGAGTGGCCGTGGGACAGGGACTGTGGCCAGGTGTGCCCACTCTGACGCTGATGTGTACTCAGAAACAGTTGTCAGGAGAGCAGGCTGATGCTGGGCCTGCTAAAGACTAGTTCAGTACAAAATATTAATTGAAAGTTACAATATATTTTATAATATAGCAATATATTTCATATTTAAAATAAACTGTTATGCTTTCTCCTATCATTAAAAAATAGCAAGCGGTACAGAGGCAAGATGCAAACTCATTCTGAAGCTCATCCGATCTGGAATACGAACACTTCGTTGTCTGAGTGCCGCGGAAACGTTTCCTCCGTTAATGTTCCGTCACTCCTTTGTTCTCTTGTGGCCAGTGCAGAATGGAGAGCCTGGGACCAAAACCGAGTTTGTGCCACTGAAAGTCACTTCCTGAAGAAGGCGGGTCTGTCCTGATGGGGATTCAGGCTGACGCAACTCCGGCTAATGTGGCTGGCTCACTGTCCTTCTTGTGGGAAGCTGGGTGTGGGCTCATCCATCAGCTTCATATTTGATTGGTCACTTTTTTTTGTTTACCAGAAATGTCAGCATCTCTTTGGGGTCCTAACTATCAGTTGATGTTGAAGTTTGTGCTTTTTTTCCACCAGGCTGGTTGGTCGCGGCGTCTCTTGCGTATGTATGTTCAGGCCCAAGATCACAGCTTCCAGAATACGTGTCTCAGGTGTGTAAACAACAGTCACCGGGCACTTGGCACCTAGGTTGGAGGTCGTACGTTGAAGATTTGACAATGGTCTCATTGCGAGGAACTCCAGTTCGTGTGTGGGTGTTTCCAGTAATGGTGTAAAACAAAAGCATCACAGTTACATTTTCCTCTATCTGTGTATCTCTGTACACCTTTGCACAGAGTACTTTCTAACAATCTGTGGTCTATTACTCGTCCTACAGGCCTTTAAAGTCCGTTTCTACTCATGCAGCCCCGCGCACGTTTCCCCCACCACAGGCAGACAGCTTATATCGCTACCCCTGTAACACTACTTCTCAGTGGTGCAAGACTTACATTGGCGGCAGTGGAGAAAAAGGGACACTGTCCAGGGTGTCATCAAGCCGGCTGACTGCAGGGGGAGAGAAGGGGCTGCTCCGGCCTACCCGGAAGTAACCAGGCAGCTGTCTAAGGTGCTGAAACCAAGCGCCGGCCAGCAGGGACAACAGAATGCCTGCTAAGGGACTCTCAGTCCGCTTCCAGCAACTTCCCAGGAAGCAGAATGGCTGTACAAAGACCAGGACACATTTTAGGATTTAGAAGCAGTGAGAGAGTAATAACCTACTGGTAGTGCAACGACTTCCCAGCATCTCAGCTGGGGCGCCGTGATTGTGACGAGGCCGTTTGCTCTGAGACGAAACTGATTCCCAACTGGGGGGTACGCTGTTTGTCGAGTTAACTCTGGGGCAAGAGGCAGGTTCTGGCCCTGTATGCCGACCCCATGGTCCTCTCTGCTGGCTCTGCGGCCCCTTTGATTTGTCACAATTACTTTTTGGTAATTATTGACTGCATTAAAATGTAGCAGCAAAGTGTGGCCTAGCTGGTCAGTCCAGGCTGCTGTTGGTGACAATAGCGATTTCATTTTCCCCTTCTACTGAATACTTTGAACTTAATAATATTAATTATCACCTTCATTTTAAGCACAGAGAAATTGAGGTATGAGGTGTTTACATTAATCGGCAAAGATGTGGCTCCAGATTTAGATTTTTATTTTTCTGATTCTGTATCCCTAGTTTTGTTCTTTTCCATGACTTATTCACAGAAAATTGCTGAAAATTTAAGGGGAAAATCCTCAAACACAACAAAGTCATTATGTCTTCAATGCTATTCCTTCTTGGCCTTGAATAGTCATAAGAACTTGCACTTGCTCAGCATTTTAGAATTTGTTCTGTGCACTGCCTGCAGCTCCTAATTTATAGAGCTGTCAGACCCCTGGTCCCTGCTGAGGTGAGCGGTCAGTGGTGACTCAGGGTTGGCCCCTCTTGTTCTTTTGGATTGCATTAAGCATCTCAGTAGTTAGGATGTCATGAAGTTACATATTATGAAGATGGCAAGAACAGTTCATAAACATTTGGTGATAATTTATTGATGGTGATCACACATATGTGGCCTTTAATCCAAAGGTGCAGATTTTTGTTTGGACTTCAGTCTAAGGAGGAATGAGCTTCCAGTCTGGTATAATTCACCAACTGATGCTATGTCCTCAAGTCCCACTGAGATTAGTGGTCTTAAAGTATCACAGTACATCCCTGACTTTACAGTACGTGAAGCTATAATATGGCTTAAGCGATGGGGGTGGCTCTGTATTTCTAATTCAAGTGTCTAGGTAGCTGGGGAATATTAGAGTGCTCTGACCTGCCACTGTATTATCAGAAAGGTTATAGGAGGGGCTCTGCCATCAGGCCAGCCTTCCAGGAATGGGCAGAATTAAGTCAGTTAAGAACTGGAGTGAGGTTACTGTAATTAGTAGTTTTTACATGTAGCCCATTGTTTTTAATTTTCATTGTTTTTTTTGGGGGGGGGTGTTTCCTGATCTTTTTTTTCCACTTCTTTTTTGGTACCAGGAACCAAACTCACACTGGCTGGGCAGGTGTCACATCTGTGAGCTAGGACCCCTGCCCATGTAGCCTGTTCTTAAGTAGATAATTCAACCTGCAAATAAGGTACAAGAAGTCATGGCATTAGAATTCTGTCTCCCTTCCCCTCTGAGATGCTGAGGCCAAAAGATGTAGGAAGAAAATCCAGGTGCACAACACCCAGGGTAATCAATACTAGGTCATTAAAGGTTGATTGTACTTGGGAGAGAACTGCAACTTCCCCACATAAAGCTGAAGTGCCAGTACAGAGAAACAGCATTCCATTTACCATTACAGAACCAACATGCAGATCCAGTCGCTTATTTTTTGGAAGAATGCGTTTCTTTCGCCAACGATAAAAACCATTCACAGCGATTGTACTACCAATAGGCCAAATCATGCTACAAACGCCCGCGTCTCTGGTACCAGTGGCGACTGCCACTGAAACAACCCACCACTCCTCGCCCGGTGCTGCTAACCTGGTCTTCAGTGCTCGCCTAGTGAGTGCATCAGTGATGGGCCGAAGATACGCACAGGCCACTGTGGATAAATGAGAGCCCGCGCACATCGGGTCGAGGGAGTAGCCGCGGGGTCCCGCAGGACATTTAGCTGAAGCCCAAATCCCCGTGTGCGCAGGCGCCCTTGGCCACGCCCATCCATAAGCACATGCGCACAAAACACATGGGGAAGAGGCCCGGAGGCGTCGATGGCCCAGGGCTGGAGGTTAAATGGTCGGGACTGCTCGGGGGCCCAGCTGTGGGCTCTGTGAAATGGAGACGATGCCACAAGGAAACTGCATGACTATTTCATCTGTTTTTACACTTGCTCACATATTTGGCTAAACTGTGACTGAAAACAGAAGCACCATTCTTGGAAAGAAAAGGAAAAAAGGAGGGGGGAATCTTTCAGATAATTAATAGTTAAAAGGACAAGTTGAAAAAAAAAATAGCCAAAGCAGGTGTGTCCTCTGTGGTATGCAAAAAACAAAGACAATGGATGAAAATGCTCCAGGGAACTATGAAGAGTAAACCATTAAGAAGACTGAAACAGCAGCAGCAGGGCACAGCTCAGTGGTAGAGCACTAGCCTAGCATGTGCGAGGCCCGGCTTCCATCCCCAGCACTGATAACAAGCTATCAAAACACAAAACAAAACAAAAGCAAGAGCAAGACACAAAGCAGAGGCTAGCAAGAGAGCAGATCTCATGAAGGGAAGCCTTCACTCCGGGTGTGATTCTCTGCTATGCCGGCAGTGCTGCCCAGACCTGGAGACCGGACCGTCGCCGCAGAGGAGGGGCCTGTGAGCAGGGCACAGCCCCGGAATGCCCATGGTGTCCTCTACAAAGCTGAACCCAGGACGGTGACCTTAGGCAAACAACGCCCTCTGCATACCCTGAACAGGTGAACTATTCCGCACGGCATCACTGACTTCCCCACAGCCGAGGTCAGAGGCCCCAGACACGGGAAGTGATGGCGGACCTGACGTGTGGTCAGATCATGGAGCAATGAGACAGACGTTCAGCGCCTGCCCCTGCGCTCCGTCTTGATGTGTTTGGAGTCCCTTGGAGTTTGAGACATACTGGAATAATTTTTGCACCAAGGTTAACATGGCACAATAGGAATAGACTGCAGGCTGTTTCCTCATCTCACCCACAAGGTTCCTTAGGGGGTCCCTGTTCTCATAGGATTGCCCTTTGAGGTGACTCCAGATCAGGCAGAAGGGGCCACGCCGGCCACTCTGTCCCCCAGCTCAGCAGCCCGCCGCTGAGCACTTGGCCCTTTTGTGCCCCTAATGTCTGAGGCCCGGAACCTGTCACCGGGTGGATACAGCTCACAAGTCTCAGACCACACTTCCATCCGCGGACGTGCCACTGGGCCGCACTGTGTGCACACCGCAGTCCCCTCCCTTACACACATCACCTGGGCGTGTGGTCCATCACAGCGCAGCTTGTGTGGCTGTAAGAAGAAAACTCTGCAAGAGCTGCTATTTTTAGAAGCCTGCTTATCCCTCCAGAATGCCCACAATTTCCACTCAGCATCTAGTTCAAATCACACACGGTGCGCGTCAAGTGACCCGCACAGTTGGAAGGGAGCTGCGTCTTCGGTGTAGCTCGGCAGGTGGCTGTCGCTAGCGAACTTCCTGGACCGAATGCACCCCACATTCAGATGGACACCAGCTCAGCTGGACCCACATTAGAGGCTGCGTACTGTGGGCAGGGAAAAGCACCAGGTCCCTTTTTATTTGGGTTGAGCTCAAAGAAAAGACCTGGACTGAATGTGGGACGTGCCTGTGTCTGCTCGCACGCGCTCTAACCCACAGGTTTGTGCGGGTATTAACACAGGATGGGAAATTTGGCTTTTTTCAGTTTAAACTGGTATGTCTGTTTTGGCAAGTTGTGGGCAGCTCTCTTACTTTTGTCACCGGAGGCTTCCACAGACAGCAAGACAGGAGAGTGGTGCGCTGAGGGGCCCCCACCCCACCTCTCCAGGGCCCCTCTTCCACCGGCCCACAGCTGGCTGCCTCGGTAGTCCCCTCCCCACCCCCACGTGAAGACCTGAGATTGAGCGTGGATTTCTTTTCTCCACCAACTGTGCGGCAAGGGCCCTGCCAGAGGCGTCGCTTCCTGTCCTGTCCTCTTCCTGCTCCCAAGCAGAGGCACCTAAACAGAGATTAGATTTCTGGTTCCAAGGCATCTCGAACCAAGCACGCTGAAGGTACGTGAGTTAGCTAATTCGCCGGGTCTCCTTCTCTCCAGTCCCTGGTCTGGGAGTCCCAGGACGGCAGAACGACCGGAGAGAGTTGATTTGCATCTTAAGACCTATGGGTAACGCTTCTGGATGGGGAGTTTTATTTAGCAACTGCTTGAACTTGTGTACGGGGTCGGGAAGGAGGTGGAGCTGACCCCGATCGGGCTGTCGGAGACTGGGGCGTGGGTGGTCCCCACCGCCACGCTCACGCCGCGGGCCTCCAGGAGGGCAGTGAGGAGCTGCTGCTGCTGCTGGCGCAGGGTGTCAGCGAGGAGCAGGGGCAGGGAGTTGAAGCTGGCCGTGAGGTGCTCCAGCTTGGACTCCAGGCTGCCGATCTGCTTCTCCAGGTCCTCGCTGCGGTCGTTGAGCTCTGTGATTAAGTCGTACATGACGTTCTGCATCTGCGCGGAGAGACGGAGGGGACGGATGTCACAGAGGGGTCTGCGTGTGGGACACGAAGCCTCCGCTTCGCAGCAGTGGTCAGGTGTGGCTGAGGCAGGAGACCTGGGCTACTTCCGGGGATGGGAGGCACACGGCCTTTCTTATTACAAAAGCAAGGAGTGCTCGTTACACATTTTTAATAGGATGTTTGTATGTAGGAAAAGAAACGACACTTTCTTCTGAAGCGAAGTGAGCTCTGAACTGTCTGTACTCTCGGGAGACCTGAGCCCTCAGCTCACGTGGCCTCTGACGGTGGAAGCGAGGAACAGAGGGCCAGCGGCACACTCGTGTCAGAGGGCCGGGTCGGGCGAGTCCACAGCTCACTGACGCGCCTCGGCTGGCCGCTTGGCCTCTGGCCACTATGCTTCCGGAGCAGGCTGGAGTTAGCAATGCTGCACCCACTCAGGCCTACCGTGCCCCACTTGCAACCTGGCGGCCAGGCCAAGCGCTGGGGCTGACTCGGCGGGGCCCTCTCTGAGGTCCTGCCCTGCCCGGGCTGGCCCGCTTGGCCACTTGGGGACATCCTGAAGGCTCCTTCAGTGTGGCGGAGTCCCTGCTGCAACTCCACTCTGAGCTCTGCTGCCCAGGCTCCCTCCAGCGGCTGCCTCGAAGGTGCCCCCTAATTGCCCTCCTGTACCCAATGCCAACCACCTCAGGGTGCCGGGGGCCCCTTCACCACTGCTCTTGCCCGGACTTCCCTCCCCGTGCCGGTCTTCAGAGCCCCAGTCATGTGACAGCCACATTTCTCCTAGCACATTACCAAACGCCACTCTGGCTCCTACCTCGAGCCTGGGAGCCAGATCCCCGGGAGCGTCACCCTCTGCTCCGTGTGACTGGGAACCAGGCCCCTGCGGCAGCGGCAGTGCAGACAGCCAGGCTGCATTTAAGCCCCTGCATACGAGGAAGCTGTGGGGCACGGGGACCTGCAGGGACACCCTGATCCTATTTCACCCTAACACCATGTTACTCTAGAAGGCGGTGGAAACCGTGGGTGTTCCCAGGGCCAAAGGAGCAGGAAATAAGGAGAAAAAGTCAGCGGGGAGAAGGTGGGAGAAAATGAGAAGCTGGAGAGAAACAGGAAGGGAGTTTGGAAATGCAGCAAAGCCCTGCCAACTGGAGCTCACAAGGCTGCTCCCCGCAAGGCTCTGCGTTTGCCAGAGGTGACTTTAGAAGTCAAAGTCCGCCCCTTGTCAATTAGCACCCACAGAGGAGGTGCCACTCTTCCCGGAATGTGTGAGATCAGGGACTCCTCTTCCGAAGGGTGCCCTGCTGAGCTCTGGCCTCAGGTTCAGGCCCAGCCCTAGCGCTGGCCAACGGCCCGACCTTGAGACGGTCACTCTTCCTTGGATCTTGGCTCTTCATCTGTGTTCATAATCAACGTTGCCATTTGCAAAGCCTTTAGAGCTTCTGAAGCACTTTTAAGATATCATCTTATTTGATCACCTGAGCCTCAGATGGTGGGAATTATTTTGACATTTCATTGGAAGAAATTGAAGCAATCAGGCAAAATACCCAGGCCTTCCCAGCTCTGTCACCGTATAAAGTAGCTATTCAGTCTAGAAAATAATATTTGGAGACCACGTGCCAATTTTCCATCTGGGAGGACTGGAGGGCAGGGGTGGGAGAGCGAAACCCATAAAGGAAAGGGAGCACAACGTTGCTGCCTCCCGGTTCCGTTGCCTGGTGACAGGATGCCAGGGGAGGAGGACCAAAGTGAAATATGCTAAGCCACTGCCAATACCCAGGGCAAGTCTGGGGGTGGGGAGAGACAAAGACTGGAGGGAGTCTGAGTTGTCTCCTCCCAGCAGTCCCTGCAGGGGCTCTGAGAATCTCCCCCAACCCTTTTTTGCACACTCTTTCTTTCCAGGTAACTTGCTTCCCCGGTCCGGTGGGTTTCCCCCATTCAATTCATAAGAGCATTTTTCCAGCTTACTGTTTTTTTGGTTTTTTTTGTACTGGGGATCGAACTCAGGACCTTGTGCTTGCCGAGCAGGCAGCGGCACTACTGAGCTAAATCCCTGGCCCCTTACTGGAGTTTTTGCTCCACCTTGTTGGTTCTGTTGGGTCCCTTCTCTCTGAGAGGCAGGGATGGCACTGCAGAAAGGCAGGCTTGAAGGTTGGGTGTACCTGATATTCCTGGAGAACATCAGCGACCATGTGCCCTGCTAGATGAGAGGGGAAACACTGCTTCTCCTAGAAGACTGGGGAACCTCACTGGGCCATTCCTGAACTTCAAGGAGTGGATCCCTGGCTGTTTGTTTGCTTTTTTCATGAACCTTGTCCTGGTCATAGCTGATTGGTCCAAGAGTGGGCACATGACCCAAACTGGCCAATCAATCAGCTCATTTCATCTGCACATTCAGAAATATGACCAATAGGGTCTGGGATGTAGCTCAGTGGTTCTGTCACCTGCCTCACAAGCACAAGGTCCTGAGTTCAATCCCCGGTACCAAAAACAAAAAACAACAAAAAAATTAGAAATAAGACCAATAGAAGGTGAGTGGGGAGAGGAAGAGAGCGGGGTGGAGGGAGGGGAAGAGAGAATGGAGTCAGGCACTTGAGCTGCAGAGATGAGAGATGGTGTGAGACCCTCCTGAGGCTTCCAGGTCCTTCCCAGTCAGTTCCTTCCCAGAGTCAGACCACAGGTCTGCTCTGAGGCTGTGTCGGAAGCAGGCTGCCTCACATCCTTAGAAGGCGTTCCTCCAGGAGGCCCGGGGTTCTCCCCTGCACACCAGCATCTCATTCACATCCTGTCCTGCCTGCACTCCGCTCACCGCCCTGGGTGTGGGCGCCCAGGCTCCCAGGAACCCACACTCCACCTCCACACCCCCTCCAAGACACAGAGGCTGTGGGCTCTGGTCCCAGTCAAAGTCCTCACAGGCCTAGGGGCCACCTTCTTCGGCTCCAGTCCACTACTGAACAAGGGCCTGCACATCAGCAATTCTGACTGCACCCTCTTTTCAGAAGGTGCTCAGTTTCCCTGGAAACTTGTTCCTTAGCTGAAGTCTGCAGAATGTTCTGCCAGCCCAGCCCTGGGCAGTGCACTCGACGCCGAGTTCTAGAGTTCTGTGGGAGGCAGTGAGGAGGCGCCCTCTGCTCAGCCACAGTGGCCTTCACTCCCCAGCGACGTGCAGGAGGACCATGTTCAGGGACTCATGGCAGCTCAGCGCCAGAAACATGGACGGACAGGTAACAGTGAGCCCGAGCCCCTTGGGCGTTCAAAGGAGGCCTTTCTTTTTGGGATCTCCATATTCATGTCAGCCTCTTGAGAAATAAAGAATTTGGGGCTAGAAACCAGAGTTGTAGGGATTGGAAGATGCAGGAAGATACATTTCCAGTCTCGGGAGCTCACAGTGCTCACTGGGCAGACCGGGGGATGGGGTGGGGATAAACCTGAGCCGTCCCACTTAAGAAACAATGACAACGCCGAGCTTTAAAGGACACACACTGCAGACTGCAAACGTCACCAACTCGAACCTTCTTTACACCGAGACTACTCTCCAACCGAGGAGGAGCTGTCGGCCTCCGGGACCTGCGCCGTTCGCTCCAGACACCGCCACTCACCTTGGAAAGGTCCACCAGAGTGTTGGCCTGGTCGCTCAGCTTCCTCTGCTCCATCTTCACACTCCTCAGTCTGCGGGGAGAGGGGACAGCCGGACCCTTCAAGGCCATGTTAGGGGTGGCCCCACTGGCCACGCTGCGGCCCTGTCCTTTGGCCTGAGGTTCCACTCAGCGGGGGACGTGAGCAGGGAGCAACTGCAAGACACAAAGGCTCCCCGGGGCCCCAGGAGAGCAAACTCTGGTCTCCACGCATGCTCAGCTCCAGTTGCTTGATTCCCTCGCTGTGCTCAGATCCTTTGCCTGCTTTCTTCCCTTTGCTTAGGCATGAATGCCCTCTTCTCAGTCTTGCAGTGTTTCCCCAAACCTCCAGGTCCCACTGAATGTTTTCATACTTGCTCTTTTACTGTACTTAAAAAAGTCTAGCTAGGCGTGGCATTGCATGCCTGTAATCCCAGAACTCTGGGAGGCTGAGGCAGGAGGATCACAAATTCAAGCATGGCCTTGAGACGCTGTCTCAAAAATTTTAAAGGTTGGGGGCTGGGGATTTAGCTCAGCGGTTTGGTGGCCTGCCTTGCAAGCGCAAGGACCCGAGTTCAATCCCCGGTACCAAAAAAAAAAAAAAAAAAA
>NW_022900945.1:55989050-56012400 GCF_012274545.1 Fukomys damarensis | reverse complement strand
AAACCCCGAAAAAAAAAAAAAAAAAAAAAAAATTAAAGGTTAAAAAAAAAAGGCTGGGGATTTAGCTAAATGTGAGGGTTCCTGGTTCAATCCCTACCACCACCACCCCCATACTGTTCCATCACAGAAGGTACTCTTGAGTTGCAGTACATAGGGTGCGTGTGCGTGTGCGTGTGCATGAGACGTGAGGCCCTTGGGGACTTTGGCTTTCATTCTTACCTTCCATGGCAGCCTGCCCACAGCCCGGCAGGTGCAGTGAGGGAGCAAGCAGACTGGTTGGGCCCAGGTCCCCACCCCGGTGCTGTGGGTTTCCCCTGTGCCTCCCGGGTGTGTGAGGCTCTGTCCCTGCGGTCGGGGCTGTGGGACTCACTGGTGGATAGCCTGCAGGAACTTCCTCTGGTGCTTCCTGACCTTGGCGTGGTCCATCTTCTTCAGCAGCTTTGTGTGTTTGTAGATCAGCCACGTTTCCCGGAGGACATTGGCCGCGGCGTTCTTGATCTAAGGAGGAAAACAAAGCACGCGGCTGTCAGGGGCATTTTCCTGGGTCTACCACACTGTTTCCTGTGTGTTGCTGTAGTCTACCTCCTAAGAAGACAATTCTGCGTGGTCTACTTTCTTAACCAAGATCAGGAACTCTGAGAAAAGATGATTACAGTTCACCTCTCATTAATCTCGCCCTGGACACAGCAGACTAGAGCTTGGTTGGCATTTCTTCTTGCCTTCTTAATTATTTCAGTGCTGCCTCTCACCTGCTGTCGCCGATGCTATATTTAGACAGGTGCCTAGCGAGGCCTGGAGGCCAGGGTACCTTCTGCAGAGATAAATACGCGCCCCCTCCACCCTTGCAGCAGGTGCCACACCTCTCCTGAGACTTCCTTTTAGTGTGCTGGTGCATCTCTGTGTGCAGTGAGTAAACAGCTTTCCTATGAGCTGGAGGTTTTAAAAGGCCTCTGAGGAAATATCTTTCCCACTGACTGGAACTGCAGGTGCCAAGTCCACTGCGTCCTTTCCAAAATGGCCAAAAACGTTTACAATGCTGTTCCGCATGTAAATGTCATTGGCATAGAAGTGAAATGATTTCAAAGCACTGTCTAAAAATCAGCGAGGATACCGAGGTGTGAACCAAGAGCTGCCTCCCCCAAGGCTGGCTCCTCCACCGCACACGGCAGCCACACGTTTCCACATATGACGCTGTCATCCGTTGACATGGAAACCACTGATATCACCCTGCTCTCAACTGAGCCAGACATATCAATGGCATCCAGATGGCAGGGGACAAAGTTTTAATCCAAACACAGACATCTTCAGCAATTAGTAGCGAGAGCAAGAGAAAACATTCCTTATTGAGCAAAGGCTCGACAGATTTTTGATTAACCATCTCCGTTTCTGTCAGCTGTGCACCGGCACAGGCCCACGGCGAGGCCTGGAAGTGAGAGGCCAGCCCAGGGGAACTCAGGTTACCGGCCGGAAAGGGTTTTAATAAAACCGGAGCGCACAGACCTGCCTCTTCAGACTGACATCAACAGATGGGACGCCGCAAAAATGCAGAGGTGGCAAGGCCTAGCAAACATTGTTTTTCAACCTGATAACTTGTGTGTGTGTTTCAAAAATTTATTACTAAGGCTGGATTATATTTTTTCATTGGCGCTCTGAAGTGATGTTTTTAAAAGAACAGCTAAGTCTTCTAAAAAATGTCTAAGTGACATAAATATTGCTTATTTTGTTCAGTAAAAATCCACTGCACAAATGGTTTCTAGTGATTCAACTGCCCATCTCTAGGACTTTCCCACCTTTGGGGGAGCAGGCAGCGGGGAGCAGAGGCTGGGGACCGGGCTTGGGCGAGAGGGGAGGCCAGGCTGGAGCCCGCGTGACTCTGTCCTCTGCAGGGCAGCGGTGGCGCCACACCGATCTCTACAGCCTCCCCCGGGGCTCCGTGTCTGCGGAAAGCCACCAGGATGAGCAGGAGCAGAGAGCTTGTCCTGGCCTGGGTAAGACCGGCAGAGCGCCGGCACTGGACTTGCCTCTGAACGCTGAGGGCCACAGATATCAGCACTCGTGAGCCTTCGACTGTGGTTTAGGTGAGTGTGGGACAAACAGTGGGAGCAGGGAAGGGAGATGGTCATTGAGCAGTTTAGAAGCCGATGCTTAATTATGCACAAGATGACAAATACGTCCTCACTGTCAGCGCTCCAAGGGGACTGTAGAACTGGTGGTGAGCACAGTGCTGGCTTCTGCCAGGTGCCACGTACAAGTCAGGCCCAAGAATGTCCCATGCATGCTCCCTGGACTCGTTCCCATTTTACAGACAGAGAAACTGAGTCACACAGCAAGGCCACACAGTTACGACTGGCCAGGGCAGTAGTGTGGGTTGGACTCCTACAGGAACTGTAAGTGGCCAGCAGGCACAGTCATTACCATTCAACTCGCCCGCTTCAGAGATGGGATTTGGGGCTGGATCACAGCTAACTAACGGCCACATCAAAACGCGAGCCAGGTCCAAGCGCTCCAGAAGGTTTCCATGTGGCCTGAAGGAAGACTTGACCAGATTTCATTTTCAGAAACAAAATTATTTCCTGTTTGGGGGATCAAGGAATTGGAAAGGACGTTAGATTTTGTTTTTGTTTTAAATCATCACAGCCCTTGCCTAGCAACACAGAAGAACATGGGGTCTGTGTTCCTCACTTAACTTGGGCCCCAGCGCCAGATGCCGCGGCCACAGTGCAGCGGCAGCAAGAGACGGCCCCGTGCGTCCGGGTGAGCACTGCTAAATGCAAGCCTGTGCTGACTGAAATTAATTTCCAGTAAATAGCCTGGCACAAAGCTAAGTAGATCAATATCTGCACGAGAAAAAAGAAATAGGCTTTTAGTTACACTATGCTTTCACAGGTAGGCAGTAAATGCTACTGTGTGCAGCCGGGTCTGCTCCAGTTCGCCTGGCTGATGGCTCCGAGCAGCATGGTGGGACCTCCCGGGCAGGACCTGCCGCTCGTGCCCTTTTCTGAAGGGGCCACGGGCACGCTGAGCTCCCCGGGCAGGGGCACTGGGCCAGGTGATATCCCCACGATGTGGGGTGAGGCAGTGCTCGAGATGGGTTTGGGTTTGGTCAGTTACTTAAGGACAGTTAATTAAGGTCCCTATGTGCATACAGGGTCAGCTTTCTGGCCTCAAAACCCTCAAAAAACATATGTGCTGCCTCACTACTGTGAGTCCATAAACTCTCTCCTCTCCAGATTGACCCTTTTATTCTGACTTGGCTGGGGGTGGCTCCGTGACCTGCCGACTTCAGGAAGGGCTCAGAGATTAGTGGGCCCACGTGAGAAAGGATCCAGCCAAGACCTCAACTGACAGCTGACTCTCCCTGAGCACTTACAAAGTGCCAGGCTCCGGTCTGCGTCCTTTCATTACCCCCAAACTGGATGAACAGACAGACTTATCAGCTCCTCTCAGTCCGTGGCTGAGCTCTGAGACTCACTTTCCTCATCCATTCGTGTAGCCACTGAACATTTAATGAGCACCTACAGTGGACCTGACCCCATTTCAGGAGGTGCGGATACCGCAAAGAACCATCACATCTGTGCCCTCCTGGCATTCACAACTCTGGAAGAGACAGCATGCAAAGTGTAAGAGTGTCAGAGAGTGAGCGCTTCACAGAAACGTGCGGCAGGGCACACGACTAGAGTGTTACAGTGCTACTGACCCGTGAAAGGGCCTGGTGGTGTTCATTACACGGGAGACACTGCAGCCCTTGGCTCGGAGCCGGGCCTCTCCGCACGGATTCACAGCTGCTCTATCGATATTCTGGCCCAATAGACGCCACCTTCTTCCCTCTTGCCTCTCAGTCCCTTGGCCACAGCACACCAGTAAGGCACAGGCTTGCCAAGTCCTGCTGCTTGGTACCACAGAGAGGCTGTGGGCGGCAGGAACACTCGGGGGAGCTGTATGTGGGCCATGAAAGGAGCCCCTTCTTGGGCCCCCCATCCCTCAGGGAGCCAGGAGACAGTAAGTCCGGCTGCCCCCATGGGGAATCCCTAGGAAAGTAATCACAGCTCGTGCATGGCTGCCAGGAACCCCGCCCAGTCGAGGGAGAGAGACACCCATGGCGGTGCTGGTGCTGTGGCTTAGAAGGGGGACAATCACCTTCCCTGCGGGAGGCCTCATTACACAGGCTGCGGGGGGGCCCACTCTCCCTGACTTCCTGCCGCTGCCCCTTCCATGCCTCCCCCGGACTAGGGGCTCCACCCTGCTGCGGTGGGGAAATGGAGGCGCTGAGGCGGAGAGGAGATGTGTGCTGCACGCTGTGGCTTGAAGCTCTTCCCATAGCAGCCTGGCAGTGAATGGTGGATAATTTCATGATGCTATTAATGTGCTGCTTTGGAATTAAACAGGCTTTTCTCTCTAGCAGGCCTGGGACCCTGAACACCAGCCAAATTCTAAGGAGAACTCCCCGGGCTTGTGCTGGGAGACACTTCCAGCCCACCTGCATACCATGGGTTCCCCATGCTGGGTGCACCTCCCCTAGCCCCGGACGCGGGGTGTTCCGGCTCCCACACTTGTTTCCCTGCTGGCTGTTGAAGAAACACTGCCCGATCTGTCTGGGACAGAACGTCTGTGGGGCTGTAAACTGCAGTCCGCTTCCAGGGAGAATTAGTGCCCCTAATAACTGCTTAATTGATTGATTCATTTTAAAGAGATAAAGACTTGCTCTGGGAGTGTACTTGCGGGCCCAGTCAGCTGTGGGCCAGTCGTCTAGGACCCTTTACCAGACTTTCTGTCCCTGGAAGAACAGTGAATACCGTTATTTTCTCCCTATAAAAGTCTATGAGTAAATCTTTGAATTAGCCTGCTGAAAAAAATTTTTTTCTAGCTAGATTGTAATAAAACGTTGACATAAGCTCATAATTAAAGTTTTCTTTAGCATTGTTCAGTAGGCACGAGGTGGGGGGAACGTTTCTGAGCACGTAGTGATACATCCAGAGCTAAATTAGGGTCTAAAGAGGCCACAGGGAAGTAAGGCGCTGGCTAATGGGCAGAGCCGCCCAGGTGATGGCACCGCCCAGGGGAGGCGGGGCTTCACCCGTAGGGGCGGGCCCTGGGGCAGCCCGTCCTGGGCGTTTTGGAAAGGGCTCCTCCTCCTGGGGTCCAGGGCTGCTGCTGGGACTTTGGGGCTGGACTATGGGAACAGCAGTGTGGTTAGCAGACCAGAAGACAAGGGAAGGACTGGCTCCCAAAGTGGTGGGTTTGGTCTCGCCCACTGCTTCACAGGAAGCCTATGTGGAGGTCTTGGGGCAGAGGAGGGCTGGCCGCTGGTCCGAGGGGAGAGCAGGCGGCACAGAGCGTCTCCGCGGTGGGTGGGAACTCTGCAGCCAGCGGCACCTGTGGCGCCCCCGTGCCACCCTCTCGGAAGGGAGCTGGCACTGGAGGGCGGGATGAGGGCAGGGCCAGCTCTACCAGGACCCAGGACAGGCCCACTGTGATGAGTCTGTTATTACAGAAAACAGCCTGGGTCTGCAAGCTCAAGGTCCTGAGTTCAATCCCCGGTACCAAAAAAGAAAGAAAGAAAACAGAAAGCCTGGGCTTGGAGCGTGGTTGGGGAGGAGATGGGCTCTAGGACGTCCCACAGTCACAGTCACACACACACACACACACACACACTCTCTCTCTCTCTCTCTCTCTCTCTCTAGCTGTAAGTTGTAATTATGGACTAGCAATTGCAGTGATACCACAAAGTCAGCATTAAGTACATAGATGCTGCTGCCACCAAACAAGGGAAAGCAGACCAGCCGTGGGCTTCGGGGAACAGAAGTGAGTTGTGCCCCTGAGTCGGCCCCTTCCTCCCATGGTGCACGGGTGACAGCAGGTCTGGTGATGGTGAGGGAGGGCCGAGGCCTGTACGGCGAGACAGGTAGCCCTGCACAACTGGGGTAGTCTTCTAACTTGTGGGCTACGGTTCCTTCTTTCTTGCTTGGATGTTTGAAGAACTAAGGTCTCACGTGCTTGTGAACCTGCTTCTGTTACCTCTGCTAAGTAATCGTGCACTCCTCAGAGGTTTTCAGTGTCCCACGCTGGGTTCCTTGCTCACTGGCTTTCTCTGAGAGCTCACTCACCTAGGAATGGACTCAGATAGTGTCTTTCTCCCCAAGAGGCTGGCAGCTGGAAGTAGGGCCATCTGGTGAGGACAGAGGGGAGGCCAGGACCCCAGGGAAGAAAGGTGGGCTTCTCTAGTGGGCAGGGCAAAGTGAGCCAGAATGTTTCCAGTTATATCTCAGTGAAAGAATCTTTGGAGGCTCCAGTGCCGCCAGCTTTGAAAATCTACTTTCTGCAAGAACCATTCCTTTCACGTTGTTTATATCTCTGGGGGGAAAATTACATACAAAAGGGGCATTTCAATAGATTTCGGTGTTCTCAGCAAAGTGAGATGTTATTCGATTAAAAAGGTAATTTGTGCTCATGGACGAGCAATAAATATTTGTGGGAATGATTTTCAGTCTTGCTTTCCAACAAGTAAGTGGACTTGAGGAGGGTTTTGGGGAATTATTTTTGAAAGACTGAAATTAGCAGCTACAACCCCATCGCCTTCTACATTTATGTTGTAGAAAAAAAGTTGTTTATTTTCCTAGCCTATGAGGGAGCTGGCTTTATTTCCCTCTGGTGCCTGATTGCCTGGTGAAAAATAGGACAAAGGAATAACACAAAACACGAAGTATAGTCTTGGTTTTAAAAAGCAAACCAGAAAAGACAAGACTGTCAGTGTCTCTGCTCCTGGTAAACAACTTCTGAGCAGATTCTGATGGGAAAGCCCCATGCAGGAGGCTGGGGCCAGGGCATCGCCGTGACGTCTTCCCGGGATGCCAGTGTCTTTGCCTTACTTCAGGAAGTGCTGCAGCCCAGCACGAGGTACCACGCTTGGTCCAGGGCCGACTGGGCTCTGCGGGGTCAGTGTGGGCCCAGCAGGCCTCACCCCGACAGTGTCGCCACCTCAACCGTGCTTCTCAGTAGCTCAGGGTGGGATGCACCCAGACGAGCACCCAGAGAAGCCGTCAACAATGTAGGGCTATTTTCTTGTACCAGTTCCTTTTCACGTCAGTAGCAGCTCTTTAAAGAACCCAATACATGTAATCAAAGACCAAACAATCAAACGCCATAAATAATTCTGCTGAGAAACCCGGAGAGGCTTGGCAACTGCACCTTCTGCCACTGCCCCCACGAGCTCACGCACAGCTCTGCAGTTCCCTCTCCCTTTTTGTTCTCCCTGCCTGCCTTTGTCTCTGTTTCTAACACATTTTTTTTACTCCTTTGCAAGTTAATCACTGACTATTTCTCTAGCTTTCGAAAGCCCAAATGGAAATGTGGAGTTGCTTCAGGGTCCCACACAGGGGCAGTGAGGACGGAGACGGCCCCCAGGGTCTGGATCTCTCTGACTCGGGGACAGAAGTCTTGGAGGACGTCCTCTTCCTGACCTGGGTTCCGGCTGCAGTTCTAAGGATGCTTCCGTGAAAACAGGCAGCTCCTGCCTGGCTCGCCTGTCCTGCTGCTTGTTCTCATCTCTGAAATGAGGCTTCTCTGAGCTGACAGTTCAGTGGGGTGTCACACAGTTCACAGCTAAATGAACTCCCTGTTCTTGCCTACTTTCACTTGCTCATCCTCCTTGACCACTTTTGTAAGGGTACAAGTGAGAGACGCCATCCGGAAACACAAAGGGGAGAAATCGGATGGTGACATTTTGATGAACAATGGAATCTTAGGGGCTCTTCTGGAATGATTGTTTTAAATGATTTTTTCCAAAAAGGATTAGATTTAGATACATTTCCAATACAGCTTTTAAGACTCTCTACGGCCCTTCCTAGGGAGAATCATGAAAACATCTGAGCATAAACAAAAACGTTGCACCATGCTGGGTGCTTTATTTGGCACAATTAGGAGAGGGGCGGGTGGGCGCTATCACTGCGTATGACTGGTCTAATGGAAGACAGAAGCCCTGCGTGCTGCCCTGCGGTACCCACAGGGTGTCCTTCCTGACTGGCCCCCCGCAGATATGGATCAGCACCATCTTACCCGTTTGGTGAGCTGTGTGTCCATCATGAAGTTGTGAACGTGCTTCTCCGCTTTGGTGAGCTCCAGCTTCCGGGCCACCACAGCCACCACAAGGGCAGTGCAGCCTGCACCCTGGGGGAGGACATCGGGAGGGCCAGAGGGAGAGAGGACGTCAGTGAGAGGCAAGGCGCAACTCAGCGTGCCCCACGCCGAAGACACCGGCTCTGCGGCTGGTCAAGCCCAAGGCACATGGGCTGTCAAAGCTTGCGGGGGCCCTGATGTCCCCACAAAAGACGGGATCTGCAATACTTGTGCCCTTTATTGGTTCTTACTGCTGTATGGGGCTGAGACCTTGGGACGTTGAACTAACAATCCCAGGTCCCCTGCCAGGCTGTGCGACAGCAGGGGCCAGGAGGTCCAGCACACACGGACGCTCCCTGCCCCACGTGTGTCCCAAGCCCACTGCCAGCCCCAGCCCATGGGCCCAGGACAGCAGGCTGGGCACTCACTGCGGGATGGACCCAAAACCAAGGGAGGCTGAGTTTCCCTGCAAATAACTGAATGAGGAACAACGTGCTTTCCTCCAAGCTCCAAGCAGAGGGAGCACTGCCTGGCACTCAACAGCCACCGGTGCCATAGCTGCATCTTTTTACCTGAAGGCCTAGGCTGTGACACAAACAGGAAGCCAAGACCCTCGGGAGTTCCCAGAATATCAAGGCACAGTAGGTCCCTTATAGGAGAGCATGGCAGAGGGCAGGCCAAGAAGCAGGGTCCAGCTGGGCCTCCCAGTGGCCAGGTCAGGCTCTCTCCTAACCCTCTGGGGTGGGAGAGTGGCCCACCCCAAGGGTTCCACGTGGCCACTCCCATCCTCTTCCTGGGCCCCTCAGTTGGCCCGGAGCGGGGGGCACCCTCTTTCCTAGTTCTGCCCTGGTCGTGACCAGCAGCCCTGTCCTTGGCAGGAGAGGACTCCTCACAGCCTGTCACCCTCTTCCTGTAACAGGGACCACCCTGACTGCCACTTACGGAAAGAGATGATGAACTCATCAAAGCCAACCGTGGGATCCTCTGGTTGCCAAACAGTCAGCACCGTTTTAACAATAAAAACAGCGCAGTTGAGTAGCACCAGGACGCAATATTGAAGAAATCCATCAGTTACACTGTTGGTTATCAGGCCTTCAAAACGGGTGTGAGGTGGACAAGAGTCCTTTTCAGAGTTCCTGTAAGGCACCAGAGCTGGCAGGGATAGCTCAGTCCCTGGGCTGTCCTTGACACCCTTTCTCTCTTTTCCCATGGCCTGTGTGCAGCCTTGGCATGGTTAAAGTTGAGGCTTTCTCCTGATTTTCCACAAGGGTTTCCATTAAAACAATTGAGTGTTTGCTGATACATTTGGTAGCCACCCATTCTGAGCAGAGCAACATGAAAAGAACTGGGTCTGTGTGAACTTCCTTTTCTGACCTCATTTTCCTCTTTTGTCTGAGGAAAGCTATGTTTCCTTGGCATCTGTGACTCACAGGAGATTCTGTGCCCAATCTTCAGAGAATGCGGGCAGTTGGACAGCCTGGTCTATAGCTACAATCAATTTAGCCAGGTCTCCAAAATTAAAAAAAAAAAAGCTTAAAAGAAGCTGTCCTGGAGGAAGATGTGCACTTGTCCCCTGCCTCTGTATGGAGTTCCAAAAGTACACTGGGATCAAAGTCCGCAGAGAGGGGCAGATCAGCGTTTAAAACGGATGTCCTACCCAGAGGATTCTCCCTGGCTCTGTTCTCCCTCACTGCCCTATGACACCTCGTTTACATCATCCCGAAGGCTGGGGTGCAACAGCCAGAATCTCCCTCCTCACGGCCGCCTCAGGCTTTGATCACCCACATCTAGCTGGCTGGACGCAGGCGGCTTCTAATTAGAAGCTACAGTGCTTGAACTAAAGAACCATTCGTCTCCTGTGAGAAAGATACATTTTGCGTGGAGCCTGGAAGGTGGACCAGACTGTATCTCCCAACTTCTCGGAACTTAAGAATGTCGGGATTCCCTTAGGGCTGTTTCTCTGGACGCTGCTGCCTTCTTGACCCCTGATTCCAACTTGAATAGATGGCGGCAGAGCCTCTCAGTTTGCTTTTCTTTTAGATAACCTGACATCTGTCTGTAGTTAGGAAAGGCGCCGACAGTGACGCCTATCCAGGTCATTTCCAGGGACAAGGACCGAGTCAGAGCTTGGTGAGCTTCAGACAGCGGTGGGAGCGCTGAGGTCCAGGCTGTGTGCGCTGGGTGGGGATGAGGGGCTGCAGGGATGACAGGAGGGGAAGGAAAGGGAACGAGGTGGGGTGCCGCGGGCTAAACAGCAAAGGCCAGGAGATGGACGAGGAGGAGGAAGCTGCGGACTAAGGAAAGAGGGGCGGGCGGATGGGACTGAGAGGGAGGAGGGAGGGACAGGAGCGCAAGATGAGGACCCTTTGAAGGGAGCAGAGGAAAATGAAGACCACGTCTCCAAGCTCCTTTCGGAGCGATGGCTTCCACTTCAGGTGGAGCTCATCTCTCCGCAGGGCCCCGGCAGCCGCTGCGGTGTCGGTGTGACGCCGTGACATTTCCTGAGACAAAGTGACAGGACCGACCAGGCGCCCTGTAGCCCACCTGGATTCTGCGCATGGCTGGGGGACAGAGGGCTGGCGAGGGGGGACACACTGGGACAGGAGAGGTGGGAGCTCTGACACGCGCCCCGGGTCAGCTGGGTGAGCTGTCGCTTGGCCCTCCTGCCCCGGGCTGGGCCACGGCCTGAACCGCGGTGGACAGCAACTGGCCCGAGCCTGCTCCGCCTGCCCGATTCCCACGACGGGGGCGGTGGGGCGGGACGGCCTCCGAGTCAGTCACCCCAAGGCGTTGGCAGGCAACAGGTGGCCAGCGGACTGCCCAGGGCATCGCAGGCCGACCCAGACCTGCCCAACCCCTGCACAGCCATCCTCCCCCATCTTGTTTCCAAGAAACATTTCCAGCTGGAAAATCTTAGAAGCTGGAAAAACAAGGATCCCAAGGGGAATAGTATGAGATGTTCTTAACTAAAGAAGCATAAAATAAAACAAAACATAAATGAAAGTGACAAATGGAGGAGAGAAGCCCGGAGGACTTATAGTTGGATTCTGTTGCTGCAAAGGATTCCACATAACAACTAAACTAACATCAGCCGGCCAGAGACCAAGGTGCTTCGGGAGCGGTGTGGCCCACAGTGACACTAAGCAGATCTGGTCAGCTCTCGGCGCTCCTCACACTGCGACGAAACGGGCACTACCTCTCCCTCAGCCTCGCTTCGCCTGCTGGTCTGAAGCTCCGGAAGGCTCCAGAGCCCGGCCCGCTTGAGGACGTGGCTCATCTGAAAAGCAGCCACCAGCCGGCAGACGCAGGGCCCGACGGCCTCCCAGACGTCTGGAGGATCAGTGGCCACAGTTTCGTGCGCAGTTCTGATTCAGGGCACCACAGAAGGCCAGCTGTCCCTGTCCGGCATCACGAAGCATCCTGAAAAGTCCGCATGCAGACACTGGATGGGGCGGTGCCCGTGCTCTGGGTGAGGCCTCTCAACACAGCAGGCCTGCGCCAGCAATGTCAGGCTGTCCAGACAATTACACACCCTGCCTAATGGCTGCTAATTACACCGTGACTGGGATTGCCAAGAGAAAACAATGATTAAGACGGTTCGCAGCCTGCACACACAAATCCTTCCTCTCCCTTCCCCGGCAGGCCTCGCCTTGGCCTTCGCGGTGTCCATGGCAACCACACAGGAAGCCCTGCCTTCCGTCAAGGCACTCCAAGCAGCGATGAGAAGATGGTGCACGGTGTGCACCTCCCAGGGGATGAGTCAGCGGCAGAGTAACACTGGGTGCAACCACCGGTCCCCAGCAAGGGGCTGCCTGGCGGGGAAGGCCGCAGGGGCCTGCAGACTGAGGGCGCACGCCGGGAGGCCGGTCCGCGCAGAAGGTGAGGTCAGGGCCACGCGAGGTGGGCAACGGCTCCCTCGCCGGTCTGTCCTGCCTCGGTCCACACGGAGTGGACACGCCCTTCCAGGGGCACTGTGGACCTCGAAGCAAAGGGTGCTGCAGGGCAGGCTGGTCCCACAGGTACCACTCTGCTGTCAGAGATGCGGCCAGGAACTGGGGACCCCACAGCGACAACGGCTTGAATTCAAAGGTCTCAGCGCCTCCCTGCTGGAGCAGCCCAAAGCCCGGGCCCTGGAGTGGCTCTCAGAAGGCAGGCTTTGGCCTTCCAGTGGCATTTCGTCCCTTTCTGGCAGGGAGAAGCCTTCCGTTTCCTGGCGACAGCTGGAGCCATGCCAGCCCCTAATGGACAGGAGGCGCTTCTCCTACCGCCCAGGCCACTCTGTCTGCATCTGGGGGAGGAGCACCGCCTCGGATGGGCCTCCTCCCCCTGGGCAGCTGAGGGAGGTGACCTGTCCTCCACACGAGCCCTGAGGCCACCAGGCTGAGCATAGTGGGGATGGGGGGGCGGCCTGGGGAGGCCCTGGAGGAGGGAGTCACTGTCCTCACAGCAGGAAGAGGGTCTGTCCCACGCCAAGAACACAGAGGGGAGGTAGGGAGGGGAGGGCACAGCGCAGTTGGGTGCAGACGAAGCCCCGGGGAGGCCTGCAGTGGCGGCTGTGAGCACCGCACCGCCTCCACCCTCAGCCAGGCCTCCAAGGTGCCTTCCCTTTGAGTGTTTGCTTCTTCTTCTGAAAAGAACATCTCCCTGCTCTCACACCGTGCTCATCCTAGGAATCCAGGATGGGCACAGAGCAGCGCCCCCCATCCCACACCCAGGGCACAGCAAAGCCAAAGGGGAGAAATGGGGGGCACAGAGGAGGCCACCAGTACTGGCCCTGTGCACTTGTGCGCCATGAACTTCCACGTAAACCGTGTGCTGGGCCTTGAGGGGCAGTGAGCAGGGTGGCAGAGGGAGGACACAGTACACCTGCCGGGCATGGGGTGGGCTTGTCCTGCGAGGGCCAGCGCTGGGTGGGACTTGGCTCTCGGGCCCAGCACCTTGCTACGTTGGAGCCTGGGACTGGCAAGAGCTGGGTGGTCAGGACCCAGCAGCCTAGGACCTGTTGGGGACATAGCTCTTTCCCCAGCCCCTGCCTCTTTGAGTTCCAGCTAAACTTGCCATGGTCCTGGGGACGGGTGGAGCCCTGAGGCCACAGAGGTGACTAAGGGTCTGACTGGTCACCAGCTTCCCCACACGTGCTGGGCAGGCAGGAAACAGACTAGCAACTGCCAGAACAGGTGCCTCACTCGTGCCTCGCAAAAGAAGCTGAAAAGGAAAACCCACTGTAGAGTTCACATCTTCATTGTTTTTTTGGTGGGGGGTACTGGGCCTCAAACACGGGCCCTTACATTTGTGAGGCACGTGGCGGAACCACTGAGCCAGATCCTCTGCTGTTTTGTTTTGGTGGTGATACTGGGCCTTTGCACTGAGCTACATTTCCAGCTCTTTTTTTATCTTTTATTTTGCGACTAGTGAGTAGCTACGAGCTACTTGTCCAGCCTGGGCTCAAACTTGCAACCCTCCGCCTCTGCTCCCAGAGCGCTGGGGTTATAGGTGCGCGCCCCACAGGGGGATGTGCCCAGGCCGGCGGGGAGAGCCCTGCTGTCAGTGCACGGGGCGGGGTCCCGGGCGGGCGGTACTCACCATGATGCCAGTGAGAAGGCAGACGCCCTTCCCACAGTAGGTGTGGGGCACCATATCCCCGTAGCCGATGGAAAGGAATGTGATGGAGATGAGCCACATGGCGCCCAGAAAGTTGCTGGTCACATCCTGCTGGTCATGGTACCTGCCGAGGGAAGACGGGAGTCAGCGGGATTCGCTGGTGCAGCCCGGGGCACAGGCTGTGCACAAACCCGGACGGGGAAGGCAACGAGGGGTTTTGCTGGGGAGGATGCAGCAGCAGTGGCAGCACACAGAGATAACTTCCTTCCCCTCCTCCTCTCCCTCCCTCCCTTCTTTCCTTCATGTTTTTCTTTTTGCAGTACTGGGGATCGAACCCACGGCCTTCACACTGAGCTGCTTCCCCAGCCCTTTTTAAAATTTTGAGACAGAGTGTCAATAAGTCACTAAGTTCTCCAGGCTGAGCTTGAACTTGTGATCCTCCTGCCTCAGCCTCCCAGAGTGCCGGGACTGCAGGAAAGCACCACCATGCCTGCCTCACAGATTCCTTTAGAGGGTACAAGGTGGCGGCCACGCCAATCCAGCCCTGCCTGCAGCTTCCATCCAGCCAGGGCCCTGCCACAGCTGAGCCCAGAGGGAAAGCCTGCTTTGCCCCACACCACGGCCATTCTTTCAGTGCTGGCGAGACGACTTTGGATGAAATCATGCAGTCATGAAATTTAAATTTTCCCTTCTCGGCCGAAAGTCTAAATGTACGTGACGTGATTTTTCTGAAATTGCAAGCTCCACAACAGAGAAACTGTCAAAAAGAAAACCACTTTACCCATTTAAGGAAGCAGACGGGCCGGCTGGCCCCCCAAGTCTGCCCAGGAGCCCCCAGGCCACAGGGGCGCCGTCTCCTCTGTGGGCTAGACAGGGCAGCAGCTGGCAGGATGGCAATTCCACGGTCCTCTGCCTCAGCCCTGCTCGCCTTCTCCCCAGGTCAGCCCCGTGGGTGGGCACCAGAAGGGGCTGGCAGTGACCTCGGTCCCAGCTATGGGGGCAGTCAGAGCCGGGGTGACCGAATCAAGATGCCGCAGTGTGGCAGTGAGGAGAGGCGCCCAGTGCCCAGGCCTCGAGGCCCCGCCTCCCGGGACGGCATTATGGCCCTTTAATTCTGTTTACTTATTTGGTTTTGCTAAATTGCCCGGCCCAGCCTCCAGCCCATCCCTCCTGCCTCTGCTTCCCCAGCAGCCACCTGAGCACAGACTGGGCGGCCACACCTGGTTTATAGCCTGTTACCACGGTACACTCTTTTCTTAGTGTACTTTGCCATACAGAATGGTGATGTTCCTTTTGGGGTACTGGTACAGGCAGATCACAAACCTTGATCGTTTTCTTCCCCTCCCTCTGGTCCCCTTCCCATCTCCAAAGTCTGCCTGTTTCCTACCAGCCCTCTTATTCGTTTATTTAAATATTTCCCATAGAAGAGAAATCATGCAATACTTAACTTCTGAGCCTGACCTTTCTTTAGCATTAAGTTCCATCCATTTTTTGCAAACGACAGGATTTCATTCTTATTTGTGGCTGAGTAGTGCTCCACTGTGCACAAATGCCACATTTCCTTTATCCATTTGGCAGCTGACGGATACGCAGCTGTTTCCAGAGCGAGGCTGTTGTGAGCTGCGCTGTGTCACGTGCGCAGGCAGGAGTGCGTCGCTGTAGCAGGCTGCCTCTAATTCCTCTGGGGGTGCACCCTCAGCCTTCGGAGGGCTCTCCACACGGACTTCCACAGTGGTTGTACGAGTTACACTCTCACTAGCCATGTAAAAGGCTTCTTCCTTTCCCCACAGCCTTGCCAGTATTTGTTGTCGTTGGATTTCTTGACGATGGCCATTCTATCTGTGTTGCTGATTTGCATCTCTCCAGGGGCCAGCGATGTTGAGCACTGCTTTACAGCCCTTTACACAGAGGCCTCCTGCGGCCGCTGCTCCTTTCGCCCTGCACCATGGGTGCCATGCCGGAGGCACCTTCATCCTGCTCTCCCAACCTCTGGAACTGTGAAAAATAAGCCTCTGTTCTTATACCTTCCCTAGGTGGCGGCAGTCTGAGACAGCACCACCAGCAGCCAAAACAGTTCCGCCAAAGAGCAAGATGGCGCTGTCCCAGGAACCAGCGGGAGAGGGCGCCCCGGAGAGCCCAGGCCCAGCCCTGGGTGGCCTGGCTGCGGCCTGGGGTGCAGCCTTCAGGACAGAGTCCCCCAAACGACACCAACGGGCTGCGTTTGTCTTGGAGGTCACCGCTCCTCGAGAAAAGCCCAGCGCTTGGTCAGCCTCGGGAGGCCCTGGGAGGAGGCCGAGGCAGGGCTAGGGAGAGCAGAAGGTGGGGCCCGGGAGGTGACACGCGTGGGACAGGCCTGGGGCTCGGGTAAGCACCGCGGCTCTTGTCAGTGTCCTCTTCCCTCGGGCGGCCACTCTCCTCCCCGTCCCTGGTAGGTGGGCAGGGACAGCTGCAGGGCGTGTACCTGGGGATGGGAGTGGAGGGAAAACAGGCAGGTGTTGCCCGCCTTGGGAAATACCAGGAGCACTGCACAGTGACCCCACTTATCAAGCACGGACTGTGTGGCTGACATCTTGAGCTGAAACACTCTAATTCCATCCCGCAGGAAGTCCAGAGATGTTGAGTGACTTGCCCAAGTCACACAGGAAGGAGCCAAAGCGACACCCGGGCTCCTTTCTCTACTCCACTAGCATTAGAGAGGCAGGAGCAGCTGGCGTGTGTCTCAGGGAAAGGTGGGGATGTTTTAGTGAGAGGGATTGTATGGCTCAATCCCAAGGCCTCCAAAAGGCTCGAGTGTTCAGAACCCGGCCTTGGAGAGGTGACTGGATCATGGGGCGCTAACCTCAGTAGGGGACTCATCCCCTGATGAGTTCACGGCTGAACGTGCTGTTAGGAGGTGGGGCCAGGCTGGAGGTGGCTGCTGGAGATGTGACCAAGGGTCACCTTCTCTCTGGTTCTTCCTGCCTGCTGTGCTTCCTGGCTGCCGTGGGTTGAGCCACTTTCTCTGCCACACCCTTCCACCATACGTGCTGCCTTGGAGCTGGCGACTATGGACTGAAACCCTGAAACCGTGAGCCTATAGGAAACCTCTCTCCTTTAGGTTGTGCATGTCAGGCCCTCGGTTCCAGTGATGAAAGCTGGGCTCCGGTAACAGGCGATGAGCTAGCTTTGGAGACCAGTGGGTTCCAGTGTTGGAGGGCCTGGAATTCTAGGAGTGGAAGTTTGATTTCAGTCTTAGAGTCCTTGGAAGTAACTCAACTCCTGAGCAGGAAGGCGGCATGGCTCTCGGGGAGGAACAGTCTGCAGGCGGTGAGGTGACCCAGCAGGAGCGCAAAGGCAGGAAAGGGCAGGCAGCAGCTGACACCCAGCCCGGCCCTCGTCAGCTGGGGCTCATCCAGCCCATGTGCATCCTTGACTGCAGTGAGATGGGGTGGTGCCAGCCTTTCTGTCACTGTCTGCAAGAAGGCAGGGGTGCCTGGTGCTTGTGGGGCAGCTAAAAGTGTTGCTGGGACAGTGGCTTTACCTGCCTCCGCCTCTCTGCTCCACCCTGGGGCCCTAGTTTCCCCAGGGCTGGCCTAGGTCAGCCCCTCTGGCTGTCCTGGAGGAGTACGGCGCCCAACACTGACCCCTGTGGCCATCCTGCTCACCTGCCCTGCTGGGCGCAGGCTGTGCCCCAGCACCCGCATGCCAATGGCAATGGTGACAAAGGTGCACTCCAAGCAGGACCCCAGGACCTGGCTCAGTGGGCAAGCGGGGCCCCAGGGTCCAGTTCCAGCTCTGCCTGAAGGAGGCCCAGGGCCCTGGACGAGGGACTTCACCTCTCCGTGACTCAGTTTCCTTTATGCTAGTGGAAGATGAAGTGCAGCACAGAAGCAATGTTTGGCCCAGAGCAGCACATGCGCAGGCGGCTCCACATGCTGGCCTTGACAGGGCCGCTGTCGGTGCCCAAGAAAGGGTGCGTGGGGCGGCTGCGGACAAGCGGTGCAGAGCCCCTCAGGGTGAGGCTTCCACAAAGTCCTCAAGTTTAGGCTGCAGAAGTTTTGAGGTTTTTTTTAAGACAGTACCAGGGATTGAACCCAGGGCTTTTGTTTGTACTGAGCTACACGACTAGTCCTTTTTTAATTTTTAATTTTGAGACACAGTCTCACTAAGTGTCTGTGTTGCCCAGGTTGAACTAGAAGTTGCAAACTTCCTGCCTCAGCCTCATGAACTGCTGGGATTATAATTAAGTGTGCATCACTATAGGTGGCAGAGCTATTTGATATAGGGACAAAAAGAAAGGGCACAAGACACTCAGTGTCCAACAGTTATTCTTCTAGTAGCTAGACGCAGTCTGAAGAGGTCAGGCCCCAGGTGGGGAGGGCCTCAAATGCCGAACAGGAGGTCTGGGTTTAATTTGTAGCCTGTCTTCGTGTATACTACATTATCAGCGTGCTTTGCACATGGGTCTCCATGGTCCTCCTTTCTTGGAAAATTCTGCATCTTGGGCCAGGGATTTAGCTCAGGGGTGCCGCGCCTGCCTCACTAGTGCAAGGTCTTGAGTTCTATCCCCGGAGGAGAAAAAAGAAAGAAAAAGAAAGTTCTGCACTTTAGACCAGGGTCCCCTGGGTGCCTGGTGCTCCGCGGTCATGGCCACCCTAGTCCTCTGTGAGCAGACTCTGAAGCAGAGGTTAGAGACTGAGTGGAAGCAAATAAAAAGCATGGAAAAGCTCCTTCTAAAGATGATGTCTGAATTACTGCTTCTGGGGGGTAAATTCCCTTCTTTTTCACCGGCCACACAAAGCCCTGTTGGTTCCTTGTGAAAAGAGAAGTGGTCTTGAGAGCCACACAGGCCCTGGCCATCCGCCTTCGGTGACTCCTCTGTGGGGGCTGGGAAGAGGCTGTGACTGGGATGGGTCCCCACTTCACGCCGCAGCGTCCCCATGGAGACAGAGATGCAGCTCACCAGCAGGAAGTAACGCGGGGAAAGCTGGGTGGTGACTCAGGACCGTGGGAGTAGAGGGGAGGGAGGACACGCTTCTAAACCTATTCACGCTTTTAGAGTGGTTTACACATGTCACAAATTCACCAACTAATCTCACACTGTTTCCTGCAATGGAGATTTTTGCGGGGGGAGGAATAATTTCATGTTAAGGGCGGAAGAGAAAGAGATGTAGTTTTTCTTTGAGATCTACAGTAATTATTATAGCCACGGATTTATCCTTCAGGAGGGTGGACTATAGTTGTTGTTGTTTGTTTTGTTTTGTTTTGTTTTGTTTTGTTTTTGCTTTGTTTAGATTTATTTTATTCTTGTTTTTGGTACTGGGAATCGAACTCAGGATCTTGTGCTTGTGAGGCAGGCACGGCACCACTGAGCTAAATCCCTGGCCGCCATAGTTGTTTTTTTAATCTCCTTCTAACACTACAGAATAAATGAGAGGTATGAAGGACTGGAGGGTTAGCCACAGATGATGGATTTAACATACATGTCTATTTTTGCTCCCTCAAATCCCTTACAACTAAAAGTTTGTCATCCCCTACTTTTTCAAAGTAATCAAGGAATCCCCAGACACCTGAGGAAAGTCTCTAACATTAAAGACACAGACCAAATCAGTCAATTAAGACAAAACAAGGAAAAAAGACTATGGATCAAACACAGACCATTCAGAGAAGAACTCTTGGCGGGGGGATCCTATAATTAATGTCTTCGGAGAGAGAAAATAAGACACCAAACCCATCAAACAAGAACGGTGTGCTCTACAAAGGAAGGCAGGAAGAGAAAGAAAAGAAAACAAAACATGAGAAAATCAGTGAGTCCTCTACCTCTACGGATTCAGATACTAAAGTTCTAGAAGAGAGAAATGAACAGGAGGAAGCAGATAAAGAAGGGAGAAGTAATAATCATGAAGGAAACCACTCAGAAATATCTGCAGAACTGTGGAGCACAAGTTTCCAAATCAAGGCCCCGCCCCAGCCTGAAGCACAGCAGATGAAGACAAACTGAGCCCACCTCCTGGAAACAGGAGTCCCCAGCAGTGTGGTGGGCAAGGAGAGGGCCCTGCAGGCAGCCGGCGGGACAGCAAATGGTAGAATAGCAAAGCAGCATTGCTTTGGACTTTGATGCTGGAACCAGAAGCTGGGGCCACAAAATAAAGCCTTCAAAATTCAGAAGGGAAATCATTTGCCAATCAGAACTCCAAACCAGAGAGATCAGAGTTCCCAGCCATGGAAGGCATGAGTTAAATCCCGGGGCAGCACGAAGGCATTTTCAGTGTTCCGGGCTCTGGAAGACTGGCCTCCGGTACACAGAGGGAGTCACGGCAGCCTCGGGTCAGCAGGGCCAAGGAGTGAGCCGTGGGGAAGAAGACAGGGGCCAAAGGAAATCTAGACCCAGTAGGCCTGGGGCCCGGGGCAGGGGACCTCAGGAGGATCTGTGCCCAGGGAGAGGGGCGTCTGGGCCCGAGCAAGTGAGGAAGCTCTGGGGCCCGATCCAAGGTGGCAAAATTCACAGGGAAAAAACGATGCACCTGAACTTCCTGAGCTTTAGATAACCACAAGGGTTTGAGCTGAGTTAGTGATAAATATGTGGAAAACTAAGCAAATGAACAAACACGATAATTAACATCTGCAGAAAAAATGAAGAATTTTATGGGAAAGGAAAAGTTATCATATTTTACTCAAGTATGAATAGAATCAAATTAGTGTTGACTGAGTGATATAAACAGCAATTGCTGATTTAACCCGAATTGGGATGTTACTGTAAAGTGGGGGAGAGTTGAAGGGGGGGAGCCGGCTTCGCCTCCCGCCAGGGGAAGGGTGGGCAGACAAGGGCGAAAGCCAAAACACCCAAAGCAACCACACAGCGCGGTCTTTAGGGACACAGCGGTAAAAGCAACATTCATGAGCAAAAGGGGCTGCAGTGGGCGCTGCTGGAGGACCCAGGACGGTCGGCCCCCCAGCCCCAGCCTTTGATCTGCCTGCTGCTGTTTCCCCTCCCCTCCCCTCCTTTCCCTTCCCTTCTCTCTTCTCTGCCCACACTTGGCTCAAACTCGGAGCCCTCCTGCTCCAGCCTCCCAGACAGCTGGGCCACTACTCTTGGCTCCTTGTATGATTTTTAAAGAAATCCTTCCCTACCTGGGCTTATGAGGCCTTCTTTTACATGTTTTTAACGCTGTCCTTCTCACTCATCTTTTACTCCTCTGGAGCTGACTGTGTGTATGGTGTGAGGTAGGGGTTCAACTTCACTTTTTAATCTGGATGACAGATGGTCTCCGCCCCTTGGGGTGCAGGCCGCCCTTCCCCAACTGTCCTGTCTTACGGATCAAACGCACAAACGGTATCACCACCGGCGCTTCCGTTCGGCCGGCTTGGTCCCCTGTCCTGAAAGACATACAGCAGTCGTCCTTGGAGCCTTTTCTGAGTACCTCCTGGACCTAATGTACAAAAAAGGCCCTCAGGAGACGCCTGTGGGACGGACACGGCTCACTCGCGGCTTTTCCTGGCCCCTGTGAGAGCTGTGCTCGCCTCTAACTCAGGCAGGCGTGCTGAGTGCCTTCAGCTGTTCTCAGCTGACAGACTTCTGTCAAAGTGGCTGCCAGATTCCTTGGCTTGGAGTCAGTTCTCACTGTTAGTAAGAATTCAGCTTCTTGACACCAGCTTTGAGCGGTTACAGCAGCAGGGAACAGGAAGTAACCCTCAGAGAGGTGGCTGCCTCTTCCTCCTCCTTTTCCAGAGGGGTCTGCACACATTTGTGAGCTGGTTTTTACACTTTTCACATGGATCTAGGTGACAGGGTGGCTCTGCCCATTTGTCCTAGGCTGGGCTCATGCCGGAAGTGTGCAGGCATGGAGCCAGGCCGCGTGAGAACTCCACCGGTTCGGCCTTCACTCGTCCTGGGCCCCAGAGTCACAGGTTCAGACCCTGCACAGAGCCAGGGCCAGTCCTGCTGAAGTCTCCGATGAAGAACCCGACCGCAGGATCACCTCGGCACCCTGGTGCCCCTCTCCCCCGGGACTGCTTTGCATAGTCAGCGGTGTGGTGGCCCCTCTCTGCCTGTCTTCCGGCTCCTTCCTCTTGCCTCTTCCTCAGCACGGTGGTGCCGCAGCCTTGTGCACACGCCACTTCGGTCCTGCCCCGCTTGCCGCTGTCTGCCGGTCAGGACGCTGTCCTCCTCCTCCTCTGTCTTCCCCTCTTCTGGCTCTTCCTTCTCCTTTTTCTTCTTCCTCTTCTTTTTTCATCTTCTTTTCCACTTTCTCCTCCTCTTCTTTTCTTTTCTTTTTGTGGCATTAGGGATTGAACTCAGGGACTTTACAATGAACTGCATCCCCAGCCCTTTGTTATTTTTCATTTTGAGACAAGGTCTCAGTAAGTTGCCCAGGCTAGACTTGAACTTGCAATCCTCCTGCCTCAGCCTCCCAGTATGCTGCGATTATAGGCGTGCTCCACTACTCCCAGCTCACTGCTCCCTTCTGATTGTTCACGATCTAACTCAAATCCCATCCCAGCTCACCCAGTCAAAGCAAGCACCCTGCCTCTAACCCGCAAGCCCCTGGAGTCTGTGCGTCCAGCGGCTGTCCTCACACTGTCACACAGGAGGCCCAGGCGCTTGGTGTTGAGCTCATACACGGGCTCCAGGGCCGCGCCATCCCATCCGGTCAGGTCTTTCTTTCCCTTAATATCTGCATGACCTTGTCCTCAGTTTCCCCACCTGTAAAAGGGACAGCTGTTGTGCCAACTCACAGCTGCTGTGAGGATCGTAATGAGCTGATGCACCAGGAGCAATCAAACCTGAGCTTGGCACGAAGCTGAACCAAAGCAATGTTGGCCCTGTGCAGCCACCGTCTTCAGTGTAGGAGTTGAGCCTGGGCAGAGGGGAAAGAGCACAGGATCCGGAGCCCGGATCGGCCCTGAGGCTCTGTCACTGCCTGTCCTCCTGCAGGGAAGCAGACGTGACCCTGACCATGCCCACCTGCCGGCTTCAGGGCTGCGGCGAGGGGCTACAGTACTGACCTTGACAGCCAAAGGCTGCCCCCACCTGGGGCTCTGTCCTCGTGACATGTGACAAGGACAGCCACAAGGAGGTAGAGGGAGGGCCTGCAGATTATCCTCGGCTCTTCCTTGTCCCTGGTTCTCCTGATGGGCCACAGCCCCTCCCTGCCATCCAACCCTGCTGGCTCCAGCAGCATCCGTTCACTTCCTGTGCCTGCCCCTGGCCAGCCCCATCCCCGAATCCAGGCTACTGAGCAGCCAAGTCCCTGCCTCCGCCTGCAATCTATGCCGCGTCTCCTCCCTGCCCCAGCTCAGTGCCTCTGCAGCAGCCAGCATGGGCCTCCAAAGAGAAGAGGCGCAGCCCACATCCCCAGAGCAAAGGCTGGTCCCTCGGGGCCACAGCCACCTCCACACCTGCCGACCCCAGGGCCCTGAGCACGTATCGGCTTGCAGGGAGGAGCCCCCCACCATCTACAGCTGCAGCTGCACCCCAGCCTCCTGCTCTGTGCCCGCCTCCTCCACATGGATCGCTGCCTGACACGTAATGCGTGTTTGGCTTAGTTTGTGGTTATTAGAATATAAGCTGACAGGCAGGCCCAGGATGGAGCTCAGTGGTACCACGCCAATCTCACGAGTGCAAGGTCCTGAGTTTGATCCCCAGTACCTCAAAAAA
>NW_022900945.1:55969162-55988919 GCF_012274545.1 Fukomys damarensis | reverse complement strand
CCAAAAAAAAAAAAAAAAAAAAAAAAAGCTGAATGAAGGAAGGGGTTTTTCCTGGTTTTTCACTGCTGCATGCCTTCTGCTCAGTACAGATTCATCAAGCAGTGAAGGAAAGGGATGTGGGAAAGATGCCTGCACAGCAAGGGCTGTTGCACCAAGCCCAGGAGCTGGGAGGGTGACGGCCAGGCTCAGTTCAGGGCTCACCGCAGCTCTCCCGATACCTGGAGCAGCAGCTGCAGTGAGCAGGGCACAGAGGGGCATGGAGCCTGCGTCCTTGCCAGGCAGGGCCCGCCGCCCTGCTCAGCCTGCCAGCAGTCAACGGTGCTGGTCAGCCTGTGTCAGAGGCGAGCCCCGAAGGGGAGGCACTGTCCAGCAGTCCTGGGCTCCGCTCCCATCCCTGCCTCTGCCTCTGCCTCTGCCCAGGCCCCCAGCACAATCAACTCTAATTGTCCAATGCCCTGCAGGTTAAGGCGTGTGATTCCAGCTCCATGGAGAAGCTGGGGTGAAGTCACCATTCTTCAGGGCATTGTGAGCTTAGAAGTATCTGAGAAATGCTTGAGGTGTGCAAAACAGCATCACTGAAATTCAAAGTTAGTAGAGGAAGAAATGGCTCAGGGTGATTTCAAGGCTATTACCACTGATTCCAGCTACAGCTGAATTCACATCAAGGCGAAAATATGCTTTTCTAATAAATAATTTCCTCTACAAACGTCTTAACATGTGACCCAGAAGCTGCTGGGGACCCGGGGATGACCACACGTCACGATGACACGGTAGGCACAAGGCCGCCCCTCTGGCCCCGTCCCTGCACACACTGTCCCATTTTTCTAATGGCCTTGAATTTAGGAAGATGAGGATCATCCCCTCTACCAGGTAACTCACAGTACCAGCCCAGGTCTTTCCTAGGCAAATCTAAATCTAGTCCTTAATCTCCAGCTGCACAGCACGGGGCAAGGCCTCAGACGGTTTTGGAAGATGCCCAAACCAGCAGTGGCGGAACTGCGACAGGACACAAATGTACAGCCGGTCCCTGCGAGCTCAGGCTGGACAGGGTGGCTCTTCCGGAGGAGGAGGTGGCTTCCCTGTCTCTATGGCACATCTGGCTGGCGCCCCACATCTGGATGCCCCTCTGTAGGCTGATGCGGACATCTGAACCCCAACCCCGCTGCCTCCTCTGGGCAGCACCTTGAGCTCCTGGTTTTGCTCCTCCCTTGGGGACACCAGCTGCCATCCCTCCACCATCCGCGCTCTCCTGGGGGAGCACTGTCCACCTCTCTGGATGGTTATTGAATTAAAAACCAGATGGCTCCTCTGGCAAGCCCTTCTGAGCCGGTTTCTCAATTTGCAATGTTTTCTTTCTTCCTATTAAAAAATATTTCCATGTTTCCTGATTTGGAAATGTTTAATAAAATTCATGAAAATGGAGACAAACAATATGTTTGGACGAAACGTATTCCCATGGAAAGGAAGGGTGTCCTCCACTGCGCTGGGAGGCGGCGTGGTAGAGGCCAGCACGTGGTCTGCGCTGCCCGGTCTGGGGCAAAACGTGCACAGTTTCCACGGGACGGTCAGGGGGTCCTGTGCACACACACACAGGGCGCACACATGGGCGCGCACACCCCGCCCACAGGCCTACTCAGTGAGTTCACCAGTCGGTGCGTACAGGCATGGCCCTGCAAGCCAGGCTGGTGTCTGCTCTGTGACACTCACGGTCAGGGAAGGCAGCAGGCACCAAGCCACACTCACAGTGCTGCCAGGGTGAGGGGCAGGGCGGGCACCCGGAGCACGGCGTCTCTGCACAACGGCCTTGCGGGGAGCCCGGCCGAGCGGCTGGTGCTGAGGAGCAGGTGGGCAGGTGGGCGTAGGGGCCGGGCAGGTGAGACACACGGACGGCCAGATACAGGTGGGGTGAAGTGACGCAAGGGCCCAGGGAGCCCTGTGGCCTCAGAGCCATGTGGGGCCAGAAGGGCGGCCCCAGCAGGGGGGGGGTGCCGTGGGGGACAGCAGGTAAATCGACTGAACTGATCCGCCCTGCTGCCCGGGCCTCTCCCGCCGAAGCAGCCTCTGCCCTCTGCATTGTCCCCAACTAGTCTCCTTGTCCCAGGGTGGTCCTGTGCTCCCCTTGGCCACACTGTAGCCAGGGACTCCCCCAGAGCCCAAGACATCTCCGCTCCAAATCCGACAGCGGCTCCTGCTGCCTGGCCTCCTCTGTAGACAGGCAGGGCACACACACGCGGGCACACACACGCCCTTGCTGGGCGACGACGACTGTGGAGGACAAACGTTTGTTCCTCTGTGTGTCATGGAGTCGAAGGTGCGCATCCTTTCCCTCTCTCTCTCTCTCCCTCTCTCTCTCTGAGCGTGTGTGCTCTGATCTGATTTCATGGAAGGGAAGCCTGGGACTCCAGCCAGCCCGGCAGAAATGATTCACCATCTGGGACACGAGGACAGCCGAGGCCACCTGTCAGAAGAGCAAGGCCCTACGTCTGAGGAGGGAGCTGCTAGACGTCCCGCCTGTCCCCGCCTGCCTCCCGGCCAGGGCCCGTCCGTGGCGGCTGCAGTGCCCGGCTGTGCCTGCTGCAGCTGTGCTGCTCCTGTGCCCCCAGGGCTCTGGGGAGGCGGCCATTACCCTGGTCGCTCAGCTCCACCACTGGGGCATCCTGCTGGGCTTTCAGAATGCAGCTCGGGAACTCATGGACAGACAAGACCCAGGTAGCTGGGATCCTCACAAAGCGTGTCCTGACACCTTAAACCACCCGTTTCTCCTCTCAGTTTATTTCTAGGACTCTCTGTGAGGTGTAAGGTCTGGGGATTGACGGGGCTCACTGGAACCCAAGTAGCCACCATCCCTCCGCTCACCAGGCACTGCGGCCATGCGCCCCTGGCTTCACACGGAGCAGGAGCCTTGCTCCTCGTTCCTCCTCTTCCTGAGCTGCAAGGCGGGCTCGCCAGACTTGGGACAGGACCCGGGTTTGCCTGAGCCTCAGCCTTGTGCCTGACCATGTGAGGGCTCCAGGAAGCAGAGCTGGGCGGAGACTTCCGGGGATTTCCGCCTCTCGGTGTCAGAGCCGGGATCTGTATAATGAGCCTCAGTTCTCAGGAGTCCACCCGAGCCAGGGCCGCCCTGCTTCGAGGCACCAGGGGTGCCTGTCACAGGCTTCGGTGTGAATGGCACCCCGCAGAGGGAGTGCGGCCGTCCTGCCTACAGCCCCAGTGGAAAGGACATCTTTCCCCTCAGCTACGTTTTCCCGAGAGAAGGAAAGGCCGGCCGCTCACCAGGCAATGAATGTTCGGGAGACACAAAGCGGCCATCTCACCTGGACAGGCTGAGTGGGAGGAGGTGGGGATCACCCGTGACCAAGAGCAGAGAGGACTGGAAAGGCCTGGAAGGAAGTGTTCTTATTTCTGCTTCCCGGATCAGTGGGGCTTCCGGGGCAGGATGTGGGAGCGCTGGCCGGGTGGCTTCCAGACCGAGAAGAGGGGTGCTGAGGAGAGCCCAGGGGGACCAGGTAGAAGAATTCTCACTCAGCAGAGGTGGCAAAGAGGTTCCCACAGGGGGAGGCCGAAGTCGAGGAGCCTGAGGGCGAAGGGACCTGCAGAGGGTCTGCTCCAGCACGAGAGGCTGAGCACAGGGTCAGGGACAGCATCCTCTGTCCACAGGCCTGGCGTCCAGGAAGGGATGCTGCCCTGTCTTCAAGGTGGCCAGGTAAAGGGCACCAGGTCTGGGGGAGTCAATTCCTTGGTGCTGGCCTAGGCCCACCTGTCCCACAGCCAAGTCACTGGAGCTTGACTGGCATCATGAAGAGGAAAGTTCTGGAATATACTAGAAATAATGCAAATAGTGAAGCCGGGTGCTCTGTGGAAAAAGGCACGGAGACAGCCAATCACCCGTCCTGCTTTCCCTCGAGAGGGGCTCTCCTGCTGGGGGGCATCGAAGTCCTTGAGGCCAGCACACCCTGCACTGAGAGCAGCTGCTTTGGGGAGGCTCCCACACTGGTGGTGTTTTCTCCTCGGCCCCAAGAGCACAAGGAAGGGACAGGCTGCCCCCACAGCTGGAATCCCTTTTATCTGCCTCTTGAACTGAGGGATTCTTGCTGGAGGAAAAGAAAGAACAAGACACAGAGGCAAGGACCATCAGAAACTCCTTCTCTGCAGGTCAGAAGGGGGAGTGTACCCTTCCCTCCCACAGCCTCACAGTGCCGAGTGGAGCCTTCGTATCTTCCAGAGCGAGGGGCCTGGGCCCATGAGCGGCAGGGCTCCTCCCAGCCGGGCCCTCAGAGAGCCATTTCCTGCCTGCTGCCCACGCGCCCACCTCGGCCTGAAGAGGCATCTTTGAAGAGACAGATTCACGGGAAGCCTGCCCTCTGTCAGCCTGGTGGTGGTAACAGGTGTCGCAGGAGGGTGGCAGTGGCTGTGCTGGTGGGTTCTCCTCGGGGACACCGGTCACAGCCTGGGAGCCCAGCTCTGCCTGAGGCACAGCTGTGTCTCCCACGCCCTGCACCGGGGGGCACCCTCTGCCTTACGGGCCCCACGGGGTTCCGGTCAGGAAATAGCGGCAGAGGACAGCAGGGCCCCATCCGGGGTGCTGCTCTCTGCTGTGCTGCCTCTTTCTGCCCAAGGGCAGCCCAGGAGAGACTCCAACTACTGTGCTGGGCTGGACGAGCCACTTCCCTTCCCTGGCCCTGTGTCCCCCTCCTGCCTCCGTGGGACCTACAGCTGCAGCTGGGCTGATTGCCCAGGCCCCAGCAGCGCAGGTGTCTCCCGGTTCCGCAAGCCTCTGATGGCTCCAGCTCAGGACTTCTGAGCCCTGGACCCCAGGATCCCTGAGACCCAGTGGGACAGGTGAGCCCGGGGCTGGGCCGCTGTGGAATTGCCAGAAGGGCTGCACTCAGAGTCACTCGGAAGGAAGGCCGTCCGTCAGTCTGTCCCTCTCTCCGTCCTCCCCACGACACTGGACCCAAGGTCCTGGCTCTGGTTTAGAGGAAGCAGCCACCCCAGAAGGCGCTTGGGACATGTTGCCAGGCAACAAAATGCTGCCTGAAAAAACCCAACAGCCCACCTCTGACACTTTCTGGGCTGGGAGCTGGCAGGAGGGAGCCAGCCAGGAACAAAGCAGGAGCGTGGGGAGGGGACTGTGGACAGACACAGCGCCAGCGCTAGCCACAGCCAGCGAGCCGGCCGGGGAGGGAGGCAGACGCAGGCGGCAGAGCCGAGTTCTGTTTTCTGTCAGGTCTGTCGTGATTAGAGGAGGCTGTGATGAGGACGAGGACGGGGACCACAGGGCACCTCAGCACTCGCCCATCCACCATCGGCTCCTGCTCTTCCTGTGGGTGATATTTATTAAGCTCCCTCAGGCAATGGCACAGCTGCCCAGACTTTTCCGGGAAGCAGTTTCCCTCAGGAGCACGCCCACCGCTGCCCTTGCCACCTGCTCACACGAGCGCTGCCATCGGCTCAGGGTCCTGGCCTGGGCCCGGAGAGGGGCCAGGGCTCCAGGTGGGGGATCCTGAGCAGCTGTGCAGCCGGGCTCACTTCCCCCATGTGGGAAGCTCCTCCACCCCAGCCTGCCAGGAGGTCTGCTCCGGGGGCCTTTCTGGGACAGACCCGAGGCGGGACAGGCAGCCTCACAGGCCGGTGAGGCCACCACAGCTCCTGGTCTCGGTTTTCCTTCTAGGAAATGGAGATAACAGCACAGAAGATAACAGATCTTCCCCAGCACTCAGCAAGCCTGGCTCTGTCCTCTGCCTGAGCTCAGCCTTAACTGGACTCCAGGAGCGGCCGTCTCTGTCCCCCTGCGCTCAGCACGCTGCGGCCACCATGAGAGACCAGCAGTCTCCGGAGGGCCAGTCTGATTTCTGAAATAATGCAAAGCCTTAAGACATATTTCTTCCCTAAACAAATCCATCAAATAAGACCAGAACAAATTAAGAATGTTGGTTAACTAAGTGGAAACAATTTCACGTGTTAACTTTGACAAAATAATTAGAAAGCCACTCTATCCGCATTTACTTAATTCTGTCAGTCTGACAACACAGTTTCTACTGTGTTCAACTTGGTACCTATTTGCTCAGAAAGTCTCACACAACTCCCCATTCCTTCTCCCCAAACTGACAGTGACATCCAAGGACAATGGGCTCTGCTCCTGCACTGAACAGGGAGGGTGTTCCCACTGAAGTCGTCTTTCTGTCATTTTCTTCTGAGACCAGACCATGTCCTCAAAGGAATCGTAAAACGACCCTGTGCCCAACCCGAAAGAAAACCAGATTCACTCTGCTCACGGGTTCTTTCTCCATTTCCCCAACACAGCCTCTATCCGCAGGAAAACTCTTCAGTTTAGCAAATACAGCAGCACCTCCGTTCCCATTAATTGAGTCCAGGAGGCACAACAAGTTCAAAATGACAAGGGTGAAGAAAGTTGTTTGGGCTGGAAAGTCCGTCGAGGAAGAGGTAGTGGAGAGCTCCTTCCAACTTGAATCTTAAGCACCAAACAAACTAAGAGTGCTGGAACAACATTCCACATCATACTCCCTTGAGAGTCACAGGGCATGGCAGCCAACGCCTATAATCCCAGCACTCTTGGAGGCTGAGGCCAGCCTGGGCACATAATGAGTTCAAGGCCAGCCTGAACTACAGTGAGACCTTGTCTCAAGAAGCCAAAGACCAACCAACCAAGCAAAAATTTGTCAAGTACCCAATTTGATGAGTTTCCAAGCAGTTGAGTACCAAGGAATGACTGCACCGTGGAGAGCTGCAGCTGGGCTCGGGGTCCTGCAGTCGGGGGCCGGGACGAACCCGAGCCCTGCCGAGCCGCCCACCCTGTCCTCATCCACGGCTGCTGGCTCCACGCAGGCTCGCACAAGACACAGCAGAGCAAGTGTCCTGTGTGCTCGGTTCCAGCGTCGGGCAGCTTCTGTGGGTGGAGACACCTGGATCTCCGTCTACAGACCAGGAATGCAGGACTGGGGAGGAGGACGGGCCACCGGCACTGGGTTCAGCATGGGCAGGCAGCGACTCTGGGGGTCACACAGGTGGCCCAGGTTTCCTGACTGCGGCGCCCCATCTTCTCCGTCTCAAGGCAATGGCGCAGAGGCGGGCGTCTCCACTGCTCACGTAGCTGACAAAACACGGCGGCTGCGTGTGGGTGATGGCTGGGACCCTAACTAAGGGATGCAACTGTCTAGGAGCCCGGGAGCTGTGTGCGTGTGGGGCGGCAGAATGGGGCAGCGGCAGGGAACTTGGAAGCCAGAAGAGCGACTTCTCCAGTCCAGGGAGACAGCAGGGATCTGCGTCGGGGAGGTGGATCTGCGTGGCTTCATAGGATAAACACCGCGCGCTCAGAGCTGGGCTGGCAGGGCGAGGGCAGAGCGCGATGCTGAGCCTAAGCAACGACTTCCACTCCAGAGCGTCTTCTCTTCTTCAAGAGAAGCCAGGAACGAGCGACGGCGCTCAGGTACTAAGACTCCATTTCTCAGCCATGTGAATGACCAAGGAGTGCGAGTGGAAGCCGTGTGTGCTCCTTCCAGGAAATGTCCCTTTTTGGGGGCGGTGATACAGGGTCTCACTGTGTAGCCCAGGCTGGCCTTGAGCTCACAGCAATCCTCCTGCCTCAGCTGCCCGCGTGCTAGAATTACAGGTGCGTGCCACCACGTCCGGCTCCTTCCAGGAAATGTTCTTGAAGACAACAAACATCTACCCTGTCCAGCTGACTAGAGGGTAGAAAAATGGCTGGAGCTCCAGCGGCCTTCTTGAAATACGAAGAAGAAGCCATATATCAAGGATGTAGGCCAACAAGGGAAAGGGAGCCTGTGGCTTTGATGCTTTTCCAGGCTTCTTTCGCATGAGAAAGAAATTCCTATTTTCTTTAAGCTATTATTATTTATTGGCTTCTAGTTACTTGCAGACAAAAACTAATACTAACTGATAAAGTTCCTGCGAAAAAAAAGTCAAAAATAGAGAAGCAGAGGGAGAACAGAGGGGTGACAGGATGAACTCCCCCGGCTCTGTGAGGGGCATCCGGCAGGAAACACGCACGTGAAACCTTGGCCGGTCACAGGGTGTCGGAGGGCTCCACATGCCGCCCTCTTCAGCATCACTCTGCCTCGCCTGGCCCGCTGCAGTGGCCTCCTGGTCCTCCAAGTAGGTGTCTTCTCCAGTGCGTCAAGACAGCAGCCCTCTGGCAGTCTCAGTGTGAACCAGACTGGGTGGACACCTATGCAGAGCTCTCCACAGGCTCCCAGTACACACAGCTCAAGGCTTACACGCTGCCCTCAGGCCTCCATTCTCGGTCTCCTACCCGCTCCGAGACTCAGCTCCCCACACTCCCTTCTCAGTGACGCCATACACACAGCTCTTCATACCTCAGGGCCTTTGCACACCCTGTGCCCACCTCTTAGAAAGTCTGTTGTGAGGTCTGTGAATGGCTTACTGCTCTACAGGAGCCTGGAAGCCACTGCTAACCAGTAGGAAAACCAAGGCAGAGAGAAGGGTCCCTAGGTCAGTCCTTAGCCAGGGCGCTCGAGTCTGGCCTCTCCCCGCCTGGCTGACCACCCTTCTGGCCTCAACCTCTGGCGCTGGCTCCTGTCCAGCGGTGGCTGCACAGGGCAGAGTGCAAGCTGCTTCCTGCCAGACTCAGGCTAAACGGGGCTTCTGTGGCTGGATTAAGGAAAGGAAACCAGGGAACTGGAAGCTGTGCATTGCGGCCTCACTCCCTCGTGCTGGGGCCCGAGGGACCCTGCCCAACAGCGGGCGTGGTGAGCAGCCCCGCCGCACCCTGTGGGAACACAGATGGCCGGGAGACCGAGTCTCCTCAGATGAGCCTGGAGCGCACTCGTCAGAGCTCAGGATCTGTCTTCACTCCTCAGGCGCCTTCGGGGAGAAGGAGGGGAGTTTGCTCCCCACACAGGAGCTGCTATGCCGCTACAAGGGCTCTTGGGAGCCACCGGCCCGGGTCAGCTGATGAGCACGGCTGCAGGGCACCTTTGCTGAGGGTACGGGCAGCGGGTTAGGGTTCAAGACAGAAACTACAAGGAGCTAAATTTGGCCAGCGTGGAGGAGCTCTGCCCAGTGTGTGGCTCACACCTGTAACTCAGCCCTGGGAGGCTGAGGCAGGACTGCAGGTCTGAGCTACCCTGTGCCAGAGGGGGCTGGGGAGGCAGCTCAGTTCTCAGAACCAAAAGAAAAGACAATTCTAGGTCAGCTGCCTGCAAGTGAGGCACAGTTCAGCGAGGAGATCCCTGCGCCGAGGTCCAGGGAGGCATCTGTGCGGGGTGCGGGAAGCCGGCTGGCTTGGCTTCGGGCTGCACCCCGCCCCAGGTGAGTCCTTGGCTGAGAGCCAGCATGCTGCCCGGCACCGTGGCTGAAACGGGCTTAGCATTCCCACAAGGGGCCTCACAAGGCGGCTTGGTGCCCCTCGCCGGTGTTGGTGTCGGAGCTGCCAGTCCTGTCTGCTCGAGTCTGCAGGCAAAAGTGAGCACAAAACGCCCGGGTGCGTGAGGGACGGCGGGCGCCAGGGATTTCGGCTGCCCCCAAATCCTGGGCAGGGCGCAGAGGGCAGGGAGGCCCCAGGCAGAGCAGGGCACCAGGTATGGCAGAGGGTGTGGCTCCCACCCCTGACCGCCGGACCAGCGCTGAGGAACCAGGGCCCTGGGGGCAGTGGGCTCAGCCGGGGAGGCCAGGGGAGGAGCGCAGGCAGGGTGGGAGGAGCCGGCACCCAGGGGACGCGGACCCGGTGAGCCAGGGAGCCCGTCCTCACAGCCCCACTGGAAACGCAGGCACAGTGGGAGCCGGAGGGGGAAAAGCTGACGGAACATGGACTTCCTGTCTGGACCAAAGCCACCCTCACGCAGCTGAGCCCGGCGCCTGTGGACCCCTCCCTTCCTTGCCTCGCCCCTCTAGGGCGCTCACCCGTGTGAGATCCTGGGCGCTGTCCCCTCCCAGGGTGCAGCCCTTTTCTCTGGTACCAGAGGACTCGAGCTGAGCCCAGGTGCGTGAGGCGCCCACTGGAAGAAACGGTGACTTCCGGGCCACACATCCAGCCTGGTGCCAGCTGTGCCTGTCCTTGCAGCGAGAAGGCGGGCACCCCAGGCAGAAAGGACGGCCCTCCCCCGGCTGGCCCCTCAGACAAACATCCCAGGGGCAAAAGACCTCGTTTCCAGCAGGAGAGAGCCGCGAAACCGGCTGGGGTGCAGGGGTGGGATCGGTTCACGCGCATCCAGCCCTTCCCAACGCACATCTCACGGCACTTCCCGTTTCTCCATTTCTTGATCCTCCTTTCTAAGCGATGTTGTCCTTTAATTACAATGCGATTTATAATTAATATATAAATATTTAACACAAATAAGAGTACAAAGAGGCTAACCACAAACTAACAGTTTCTGTGTTGAACTGTCAAGCAGTGCGTGTGTACACACACAAGCGCACACACGCACACTGCGTGGTTGAATCCGAGAGAGTTTGGGCCGTGGAGCAGTGGGGGGCCCAGTGTGCACCGGGAATGGAAGAGGTGCCCAGGGGAGGAGGAGCAGGCCGGAGCAGGGGGCGCCAGGGGGTACGGAGCTCAGCCGGGCGTCCCTGCGGGGGCCGGGTCTCGGAGCCAGGAGGAACCCCGCGCGCTCCATCCGGGGCCTGCACGCCCCTCCTTTTCTGGATTTGCCCCGTCTTTCTCACTGGCATATTCCGTGCTCCCCCACTAGATGAGGCGCCGGAGCTGGGAGTTGCAGAGGACTCAGTGGGGCTGTGGGCTGCGCCCTGACCTGGGTGCTGGCGTCTTGCAGCCTCGTTGGCTTAGGCCACTGGCTGCCAGCTCTGAAGGGGAACGTTTCACGGAGGAACACTGTGTGTGATTGAGGCCTGAACCCAGTGCCTTCTCACTCAACTGCATCCCCAGCCTCATTTGTATTTGTTTGTTTAGATTGTTTTTATTTTGGGGCAGGGGCCCTGAAGTTGCCCGGCGAGGCTCAAACTTTTGACCCTCCTGCCTCAGCCTTCCAGAGCACTGTGATTACAGGCAGGCACCACCACACGGGTCCAGAGAAAACTTAATATGTACTTTCCAATCATTTCTATGTATATTGTAGATCTGTATTTTACAATGGTGACATTCTATATAAAACTATTGTATGCTTTTGCAAATATTATATTGTGACACTTTCCCATCTTATTATAGTCTTCCTAAGGCTGACTTTTAAATTTGTTGCCCAACAACCCATCCTACAAATATGCGGTAACTTACTTGACCACATCCATCTGAGCATTTACTTAGTTTCTGACTCTTCACTATTATAAGCGTGCTAAAGACTCGTGATGTAGATGAGGGAGGGGACTGAAGTTACCTTCCAATTTGTAACAACTTGTTACACTGTGTTCCAGAGAGAGGCCAGTTTCTTTCTTGCTCTTGTTGTGAGAGAGACCATCCATCCATCCACCCACCACCTCTGCGGGAGAGAGAGCTTCGCCAGCACTGAATTATATCCACTTAAATGCTTGTCAGTCCCAGAGGAGAAAACCCCAAGTCTCCTTGGAGTTTTGCAGCTCTTTGGTCAGGGAAGCTGAATGTGTGTTGTGCCTTAGTCTCTCGCTCCTCATACTTCTTTCCTGGCGGCTGTGCTCTGCGGCAGGGGCACTATCGCTGGCTCCCAAAGCCTGCTGTGGCCAATCAGGCTATTTACCTCAGCCATGTTGCTGCAAACAGTCCCTAGGTAACATTTGCTTTTTGTATCAGTTTACATTTTGGAAGGACAGACACCTAAAGCTGTGCGTGTGGTGTTAACTGAATACCCAGCTTCCTCCTTCATGTTTCATCCCTTCTGAGGCTTTTATGTCTTCCAGTTCTTTCTCATTCCAGGACTGATTAAATATTCACTTTGATTTCTGGATCCTGTCTGTGTTTCTGCCTCCACATCTGACTCTTTACTCCACCTGAAATTTACTCTGGTGTCCAGCAAGGGGGCTCCCAGGTGAGTTTTCACCCCAGCCTCCCATCTCCCCATTAGCATTTATTGAATAGTCCGTGGTTCCTAATTGGTTTTCTTCCCCTATTGGGCTCCTACACACTGGAGCTTATTTCAGGGTGTTCCACTAATTTTCATTGATCTGTCATTAGTGACTTTTCAGTAATGCCAGAGGGACTTAATTACTCTCAGTTTTATGATACACTTTAATATCTAATAAAGCTTCCTCAGTGGTCTCCTCTTTCAAAAGAGTTAAGCTATTCTCGCTTATTTATTAAAATATACTCTAAATCTATATTCTCCCTTAAAATCTATAATTTTGTTTGTATTTTATAACACAACAAAATTTGATTACATTTGTTAAAAGTCTACATCTTTTGGATTTATACATTCAGTCTTGCTTTTTAAAATTCATTAATTTCTGTTATTGTGTTTGCTATAAATTTAATCTGCTCTCCTGAGGTTTATTATTCTAATGAATACCATTAATTTTCCTTCTTCATTTTTTAATAATAAAAACTTAAAAGGTTATTTTTTCATCTGAATACAATTTTGGTCACATTCTGAGCTCTGATATATAAGGTCAACATTGGAATAAGTTTCTGAGTAGTCTTTAACAGTAGTTCTGAATTCTATGTTGACAAAATTGTATTTAAGGAGATTGCTTTAAAAATATTTCCCAAAAGTTTCCTTTTAATTAAAGTTTTATGGCTGTGGTCACAGGATACACCTGAGCAATTTTTCTAATGTTTCTCAGTGTGTGACCCAGAAGTTGATCAATTTTTGTAAATGTTTCATAGATGCTTAAAAAGAAGATGCATTATTGGTTTATAGGCTACAAAGTTTAATATTTTTCAATTAATTAAAACAATCAGTAATTCAAATTCTTGATCTCATTTTTTGCACAAAAGTTCATACTTTTATTGTGTATATTTTTATCCGTATCAAATGGTTCTGCTGGACCATTTAATTTTTGGTTTGAATTCAACGTGGTTTAAAATAAAGATTTCTGCTCTATTGCCATCTGATTTGCATTTATGTAATAAATCTTTCATTATCATTCCCCCCCCGGAGAAATGTTTTAGGTACCTCTTTTGTAAGCAGCATGGGAATACATTTTGCTTTAAGTTGCTCCCTCCTGTCTCCCTGTGTATATGGCTGTGAGGACTCAGGTGCTGTTGGCTTCAAAGGCACATGTTCCTCAGGGAGGCTTGGGGGGCACAGAGCTGGGGTCTCAGGTTGGATGTGCAACCCAGCACACGCTGCACACACGTAGCATGGAGTGATAACAGACCCCATACCTCAGAGAGGTACATGTCAGGAAAAGTAACTCAGGGCTGATGCTGTTTTATACTTTAAAACATCTAGCTGTAGTCACCTTTAGGTTTAAACAATGACTTAAACTCTACTTCTATAATTATATTAAACCCGGGAAATAGGGCTTTTGGGAAAAAAAATCGTCCTCTGATAATTGATGAATTTAGAATACTTTTTTAATGCATCCCTTCTAGCCCTTTTCTCTCAAATTTAAATGTGAGGATTTACAATTCTCTAATCACTACTGAATTTTTGTTTTTGTTTTATAAACCTACTCTTTCCTTTCCATCAGAATTTGGTTTTGCATCCATGCATAACTATAATCTTCACTTTGTGTTTGTCTAGTTTCAGGGCTGTCTGTCTCACGCACAACATTCCATAAGGTCTTGTGACTCATCCTCTGGTCAACTAGAATACAAGCTCCACCTTCACCCCAGTATAGATTGATCCCCTTCTATGCCCACAAAACTCCAAGGATGACCTGTTCCTCTTTTGTTGACAGGTGGATCAAATTTAATGCCCTGGGGAGGCATCTTGATGTCTCTCGGAATTTAAAGACACGAGGAAAAGTCAGCAGTGTATTGCCTGTGTGCCCCCCAGATCGTTTGCCTTCTGTCCTGATAATTTTTTCAGAAAAGGAATTTGTTGGAGTAGATTTAGGCCTGGCTCCCCTCACACTTCTCATTAGAAAGCCAGAAGCCAATTTTACCTGCCTACTCTGATCTACCTGCCTCTCTCGTTTCTCAGCAGGGCCAATTCTGGAAAAATTTTCTTCATGTATATCTCGGATGATTCTTTCACCTGCATTTTTCTGGCCTCTTCCTCTGAAATAACTACTTGTTGGTTTTAATATGGATTTCATAGCCTCCAACTCTATCTTATCCTGTCTCTCATCTCCTTTGCATTCTGAGAGAACTATTACATTTATCTTCTATATTCCACATTTTAAAAAATTCAGGGTCACCAATGTGGATTTTCCTTTTACAGAAGCAATGAAACTCTGTATTTATGCAAACCAGATACATTTTTCATTTAACATCGACACACTATTCTCTAATGAAACGATTGATTTTCTCGCGCAGTTAGGGATACCCAAGAATTTTCCAATGCTGCTTTTAATTTCTCATCATTAAGCATCCTCCTGCATCCTTAGGATTATGTTCCTCTTTCTTCCTTAATACTGCAGAGGCCTCATAGGATTCCATCCCCTCCCATCTCTGTCAGTAGTCCGTCCTGATCCTGTGTAAGCAGCAGGGCTCCCGCTGCCCTGGCAGAGGCTGATTTCTCATTGCTTGGGCTGCAGGACGGTGCTTCTGGCTCTCTCGGTGTCCTGAGACATTATCCTTGGCACACTGGTTGCAAACTTTTCAAATCATGGACTCTTCCCACTGCATACAGATTATAAACTGGACACATGTGCTTCTTCCTACTTGTATATTAAATGCTAGCTAAACTATCCATTCTGACCGCCCCCCCACCCGTGGTCCTCCTGGATCCTCGCGGGAGCTCCCCATGGAGCAGTGCCTGGAGGGGCACACGACCTCAGTCCTCAGCCTCATTGTCCCAGGCTCTTCCCAGCCTTGCACAACCTGTGGGGTTCAGCCTGGGGCTCCCACCATAACGTGCTCCTGTAGACCGCCCCCACTGCTTTCTGGGGATCGGAGCCCTGCCGGAGGTTATGGGGAGCCGCAGAGAAGAGAGAGGAAGAGGGAGGGCTATGCTCCTGCTTCCTGCTGCTGGCCACTGGCCGGGTGGACCTGGAAGTCTGAGGCAGGGGCTGAAAGGGCTGGAGGGAGGAAGCCTCTTTCTATCTGCCTTACAGTGGGAGTGGTGGCTCTGTCTGCAGAAGAAACGGAATGCACTGTTTCCTCCAATTCTAGTGGCCAGGCCACATTCCTCAATACAACACCAGTATGCAGGAAAAGATGAAAATTCACACCATCTCCCAAAACCCTGTTAAGAGGCTGGAACCCCTAGGCACCGACCAACGGTGGAGCCCCAGAGGCCAGAGGCTGCTTAAGCTTAAGGAGCAGGGCTGAGGCCCGCAGGATAAGGCGAGAGTGTGAATGGCCGTGGTACAGGGCACAGGGAAAGCCCTGCCCCGCTGCAGTGGGGCCCTGGCAGCCGCCATCCCCTTCCCGGAGGCGCCTGGCGCTGAGTGTTGTGGGAGGTCCCTCGGAGCCCCGGGGGTGGCGGGAGCCGGGCAGGCAGCCAGAAGGATCCCAGAAGACGCAGTGCTGTGGCCCCGCGCAGTGATGCAATGCCTGGCCAGGTCCCAGCAACGCAAGGCCACCTCGTCACTGCCCTCCCTACAGCCCAGCTGCTCTGCTCTTTCACCGAGCCCTCCTCCCCGCAGGAGAAGATGTGAAAAACCTGCCTTGTCACATAAAAGCCAGCCCAAGACGTGAGAAATGCCTTTTCAAATGTGTCTTGCTGAAGAGGGATCGCCATAGCAACTTCAGAAGTGTGTGTACACAGCTGGAGAGAAGGCCAGGCTGACGAAAGCCACCCGGAAAATGAACAAGCTCTGCTCTGGGTCAGCAGCCATGGGTTTCTGTAGAACCTGCCACACTTCTGTGTGACCTTGGGCAAGTCACCCACCCTCTCTGATGTCACAGGAGACAGACTCGTCACCAGGCCAGGCTGGGAGAGGTCAAGGCCATCTTGTCTGGACCCCTCCCGACCAGGCTCACTTCAGCCGCACGTCCCAGCCCCCTGCTTCTGACTTCTCTGGCTGAATAATTCCTGTCTTGAAGTCTCTGCCAATCTTATCTATTATTTGACACCGACAAGGATCACTTAAGCTTGATTCTAAAGAAATCGGTAGGAAAGGTCTATACTGAGAGGTGTTATCAGCGTTCTCTGAGTAAGGTTTACTGGGGCTGTTCCTGGGTGCGGGGAAGCAGGGCTGGGCCTTGGCAGACAGACAGCGAAGTGCAGCCCCTCGGCACCCAGACCTGTCCTGGGAGGCAGAGGAGCCGGCCCGGAAGTCCTCCACCAAGCTCTGGCGCAGCCCCCAGGAGAGGCTGTGAGACCCGGGCTCTTCGGGGCACAGGAGCGGTGCTCACGGTGTCCACTGCCTCGGCCGTGTCTGTGTGGACCGATGTCAACCTGGGGACACTGTGACCCAGAGGCCTCGGGCACAGACATCAGTGGCAGACGAGAGCGAGGCCGGGTTTAAGTGTCAGCTCCGAGGCCACGCAGACCACAGGTCTTGGCACGGCAGGACCCAGCTTGGCTGATGACAAAAGCATGGTGTTCAGAGTCAGAGTCCCCTCACAACTCTGTGACACTGAACCAGGAGCTTCACATCAGTAAACCGCAGTGGGAACACCGTGGTACTTCTGCCTGTCGGCGTGAGGCCGGCAGCGGGGAGACAAAGCATTTTCCATGGAACTGGCCCAGAGTGCGACACCCACGGTGCTCGTACACCAGATCCCGCCCCATCAGACGGAGCCGTGGCCCAGATGACCTTCCCAGAGGCAAACAGGCTTCAGCAGGATTTCTGGCTTGTTCTCTGCCCGCTGCAGCCTCTGCCTTGGACTCAGCTGGGAAGAAAAGACCCATGTTTGAGAGAGGCCCAGTGTCCAAGGGGACCCAGGATATAAGGTTCTTTCAACAGCAGATAAGTGGAAGAAACCACACACTTGTTTATTTTCCAGTCAAAAAATAGTCACTCAGGGCTGGGGATTTAGCTCAGTGGTGCTGCCGCCTGCCTCACAAGCGCAAAGTTCCGAGTCCAATGTTTGGTATCAAAAAAAAAAAAAAAAACAAGTCACCCATATGTGCAACAGTTTTAATAATCAGTGAAACTCACTTGTACGCACTTAGCTGCCTGTGTGATTGTCTGAAATCCAAGCCAAAGGGGGTTGATTTGAAGACAAGGAAGACTTCAATACCTTGAAGGGCTATGCAAATTCAACATTATTACTGTCAGAAAACTTGGCTCCCATCGATTAAAAGGAAAGCAGAGTGTAAACCAATAAATGACAGGAGTTGGTTGGTTCTAATTATGAGAAGGCAGCCATAGAATTCCTAAGGATCACACACACCAGGACTTACCTGTCGCTGTCATCGTCACTACTTGCCCCTGCCATGTTCTGTCGCGGAAATACGCACACGTCACCTCCTCTGAATACTCTGAGAACAGATCCTGTCTGGAAGGCACCGTCCCCGGCATGGTCGGGAGACTGGCACCATGCTGCTGACTCGAGAGCAGAAGGTGGATGGAAGCCAAGCACTCAGAGCAGCGAGCCCACGTGGCCGGGCAGTGTGGGAAAAGCCTCCCCACGCAGCACCAGGCCTCAGGGGCCCTTGGTCATTGCCAGAGCCCCTCCCTCAGACCACAGCCTGGAGGAAAACGCGCAAACAGCAGCACTGCCCACGGAGCAGAACAGGCAGGAGACACAGCTCTGCGGCACCCACGGGGGCTGTGGGGCCGCTCTTCTCTGCGGCTTGTATCTCCGCTGTCACAAGAGACTGCAGAAGATTCAGCTGTGCTGGAGGGTTATGGACCCCTAGGGCCTGTGTAAATCGGACAGGATGCTTTACACGCCTCTGACACACAGTGCACATCCCTCTGTTCTATTCGGTGGCCTTCACTGTGCCCGGGGAGGCAGAGTGACTCGGCCCACATCTCACAGGCCTTAGGGGCAGAGTCCACGGTGCTAGCCAGGTTCACACGGCTCGTGCGATTGATAAACAGGCACAGCCAGGGTCGGCTGGAAGTGGGGAGTCACAGGGGCAGCAAGAGTGTGGCACAGGCGGGAACAGCAGTCCTGACCTCCGCCTCCCTGGCAGTCTGAGCAGCTGGCGAGGGGGCTGGAGCCCTGCTCTGGAATGGGCCTCACTGCCCCCTTCAGCCACTTCTCTGTACAAATCACAGTGGGCCTAAAATGCAAATTCTGGCTCCAAAGTCCTGGGGTGAGGCCAGGAGGCCCGCATCCTAACCAGCCCTGGGGGCGCTGCTGCTGTTGCCACTGCTGCTACACAATGGCGGCAGCACTGCAATGAGCAGGGTCTGTGGGCAAAAACCACTGAGAAAATCTGGAGTAAACGAAAGGAAACAGGTTTCCCCCTGCAGGGCTTCTCAGAGCCTTTGAAACGCGAGGGACGTCCTTAAACTCCAGGAGGGAGGGACAACAAGAAAACTGCGAAGGGCTACACCTGAGTGGGGGCCAGCAGTGCGACCAGAAGGCTTCGCTGCCGCAGAAAATCCGAAATTCCGCGTGTTACCCCGGACGACGTCTCCAGTGTTTCCCGGTCCGGCTCACACGGGGCATTTCCCGCCTCGCTCCTTTTCTGCCCCGGCACCTCCACACCCTGCCTCTACCCTGCCCGTCCCCAGGCCGCGTACCTCTCACACACGCGAACGGTCCAGGCAGCGATGATCCACAGCGAGATGCTGAAGACCAGCAGCACGGTGCCGGGGCAGATGGTCATCAGCGTCTTCATGACGAAGCGCGTGTTGAAGTTGATCTTGTTGAGCGCCCCGATGCTGCGCGAGGAGGCGTCGGTGAAGAGCTTGCTGTGCAGCAGCATGACGCGCGCGATCAGGTACAGGCGCAGGAACATGGGGATGGACAGGATGATGTCCACGTCCGCCTCCGCGCGTGACGGCGCGTACGAGAAGGCCAGGCGCGCCGTCCAGAAGAACTTGTACTCGCCGGGGATGGGGTGGATGGCGCACACCAGCATCTCCAGGCTGATGTAGAGGATGCGCTCGTAGGTCATGGCTATCCGCCAGTCGTCCGCGCCGTTGTCGATCACGAAGAGCTGCGGAGCAGAGAGGCGTCAGTGGGGCTGGCAGACACGCAGCTGGGGGGCCCTGGCCAAGCCACGCCCTTCCGCACCAGTTTCCTCCCGGGGAGTGGACTTGTGCTGAGAAACAGCGTCTCTGCTCTCTCCGGGCCTGGCTCAGACAGCCGGCCCTGAAGCCCGGATAGGCCTTGCTCAGTCCGGGCTGCGACCTGCAGGCGCCACTCCTCCCACCCACACACCGGGCCCAGGAGGGGACTTTCCTGTCTGCCCCATGCGAGGCCTCAGGAAGAGCTGGGGCTGGCAACTCGTGCTCAGCGGCTCAGGAAGCAGGCCCATCAGCAAGGCCCAGAGCACCCCCAGGGCAGGCTGGGGTCCCGGCGTTGCAGGTGGCACCGTGGAGAGGGCCTGGGAGCTCCGTTCCAGCACAGCTCCTCTCTCCGCGCTGGGCCGCACCCCCGGGTCCACGGCCAAGGAAGCAGCTCCTTCCCTGGCACCTGAGCTGCCATGGCAAAGCCTGAGACCCGAGGAGGGGTCGTGGGACCTCGACTGACAGCCAATTGGTCGGAACCACAAGGGGGCTTCTGACAGGGAGCCGTGGGGGGCACCCAGCTGGGGGCCCTCGGAGTCCTGCCCAGAGCCGGCACACCCAGTTAGCTTCCGGCTATGAACCTGCACACTTAGCTGTCGTTGGTGTTCACTATTGCTATCAACCCCACTTGTTACAATGCCTGGCTT
>NW_022900945.1:55964115-55968994 GCF_012274545.1 Fukomys damarensis | reverse complement strand
TGTTACATGTTACAATGCCTGCCTTATTAAGAGATGAGGTTGCGCCGGGGATTTAGCTCAGGGGTTCTGCTGCCAGCTTTGCAAGCACAAGGTTTCAAGTTTGATCCCCCGATCCCCAGTACCAAAAAGAAAAAAAAAAAGAGATGAGGTCTCAGTCTTTTTGCAAAATGAGAGCTGGGCTCAGCTCCATCCGAGCTCCACCCCAGCCCTGCTCTCCTGGGGCTCACCCTGAGCCTGCACACTCAGGCCCTTGTGTGCCTGCAGTGTGCCGGGCCTGGGACTCACACGGGGAGGGCCTGGGGTTAGTCCTCCGGGAGGCGCCGTGTGCCCAGCCCACCGTGCTGCCCGGTGCAGGAGAAGGCGCGAGGTGCTGCCGCTCAGCTGGAGGCTGTGCAGGGACAGCCTGGGGGGGCACCTCAGCAGGTGTGCGTTCTTCCTCTCCCAGCCCTGTTCCTGCACCGCCCAGGAGTCCCGGCTGTGGCCTGTCCCCTCCCACGCACACACACACACACGCACACACACACTCCAGCTCCACGTGCGGCCTGCACAGAGCTGTGCTCTCCAGGGCCCAGATGCAGCGCTGCCCGTGTGTTACTGCCTGGCACATCCCGGCAGGGAAGCAGCCCAGATGGCAGCAGGAGGGCAGGGTGTTTACCCTGGAAATGCGGCTCTTCCTGTGGAGAGGGACAGCGGCTGGCTCAAGGGGACGGGGACTTGGCTCAGTCTCCTGGGCTGGCTGGGCTCGAGGAAGCCCCTCTGTGCTGAAGTGCATCACCAAGGATCGCTTTCCCCTGCTCCCACCCGTGACCACAGCTCCATAATGAGTGCTAATGGGCTCCACCGACTACAGGTGGCTTATGTGTGCTCACTGATTCATTCAACAAACACGCTGAAGGCTCTCTCTGCTGGGGAGGTGGGATTTGGGGCATGGTCCCATGGTGGGGAAGTAGAGGCCACCGTGAGAGCGACTGGCTGAGGGGCCCAACCTCCCCTTTCCAATTAGGGCTCCAAACGGAAGACATCAGCCCAGCGCCCTTGGGCGCCAGCCCTCCTCCCAGACTGGGTTTTCCCGGTCAGTCAGAGAGCCCTGACGACCACGCAGAGGGTTCCCTCTGCCGCCTGACAGTCCAGCTGTGGCAACGTGACCGTCTGGCCAGAGTCTTCAAACACAAAATTAAAACTGTCCACCCTGTAATAAGGAATCACATCCAGTTACTATAGCAACTGGCAGCTCCGGGCAGGAACTGAAGCTGCAGCAAAGGATACCTCGATGGCTGGACCGGGAATGGCATCGGTGCCCCTGAGGGCAGGATGGGCAGCAGCTCTGCCCAGCTAGCAGGACGGGTGGGCCCAGGCCGGCCCCACCTCTGTCTGGGTCTTGGTGGAGCTGGTGAGGAGCCGGCCGCCTCGTCCATCGTCTGTCGTCTGTCGTGGGAATGCCAGCCCTGATCCACCTGCCCCCCAGGATTGGTGCCAGCGCTGAGAGCCACCCCATAACAAGGGGGCAACACAGACCATGACGATGCGCTGGGTGGCCTGAGGGTGTTCATAAAGCGTGGGTGGACCTGTGAGTGCACGCAGAGGTGTTTAGGGAAGGGGTTGAAAACCCAGAGCTGTGCCGGATGCCCACAGTGCCGAGGGCCTGCCGAGCGGGCGACTCCCCAGAAAGCCCACACTGGACGCACGAGGACGCTTGCTGACCCGGGATAGCTCTCCACTGAGGCTTTGTGTCCCTTCAGATTTAGGCGGGCAACAGGCGCCCATCCTGCTGTGTTCTCACTCAGCTCCTGGACAGCCCTTGCAAAGAACAAACCTTCATCATGCATTTATTTGTCTTCACCAGGTTTTTATCTGTCTCTTCACTTAGACCACCAATTTTCAACCTGTGGCCTGCTTGAATTACTTGCAAGCCCTTTTAAAAATGTTCAGGCCCTAGCTCAAAAAAAGAAAAAAGATACAAAACAATCCCCACGCCAGGCCCGCCTCAGACGACTGTGTCTGTGTCTCTGAGGAGGTCCCCCACAGTGGGATTTTCCTTAAGGGCCCCAAGTCACCCCCAAGAGTAACCGGGGTTGGGACTCCCAGTCACGGCCCCGAGGGGACAGGCGGTGGAGCCGCTTGCTCTCTGTGTTATCTCTGGTGCCCGGCCCGCTGTGCGCAGTAGGTGTTCAGTGAACGCCTGCACAGGAGTCAGCGACTGCGGCTCACTGCAGGACCCTGGACGCTGCCCCCCTTGGGCTCCAGTTCCTCCCTGAGGAGGGAGGACCACAATGGAGAGACCCCAAGGGCCCCACTCTGCGGGGCTGTACCTGGGGGCCAGGACCCGCGGGCTGTGGCGGTCAGCTGCACTCTGGAGCCTGAGGGCTGGGGAGATGGCGACGGAGACGAAGAGCAGACAGACTGCAGTGGTCTCGCTAGCCCCCAGGACGGAAACTTCAGTGGGGGAGGCCTGACGAAAGGGCCCCTCCTGCCCAACCTGGAGTGACGGTTCCCGGCACTCGCTGACACTCAGGAAGGTCTAGAGCGGACGTGGACGGGCAGGTGAGGGCGGCTGTCCCCCGCGTGGTCTCTGCCCCCGCCCCGACCTGGGGGGACGTGGGGAAAGCGCTCAGGGAGGTCCTGGCATGGGGTGGGCGCATCAAGGAGCCCACAGAGAGAAGCTGCAGAGGCCCAGGGCTGACAGGTGTCCCCGCCACAGCTGCTCTGAGAGGGACAGATGGCGCTCGAGTCCCTCTGCCTCCGCACTCAGGGCCCGGCCAGCCTGAAGACGCGGCACTCAGCACCAGGCTTCTGAGAGCTTGTAGGTTTTTCTGCACATTAGTGTCTTCCCAAGAGCTTTGGGAGGGAAGTTTTACACAACAGACTGGTTCCAAATTTACCAGTAAGGAGCCCGTAATTAGGAAAAGAATTAACTCCATTCAACTCAACTCAATTCAATAAAACGATCAGTAAGAACTGACTAGGTTAGGGCACTGCAGGGACACAGATTTGAATGGGACCCGAGATTCAGTGGGGAGATTCCCACCAGAGAGGCAGGCTGAGGGCCCACGCCGAGAGCTTCCTGGGCAGGACGGGGCTTCGGCGGCACCTGAGGCAGGTATGAGACACACTTAGGGTGGAGCTTCCCAAAATGGCCACAGGCTCTTCCCACCGTCCACTTGCTTCTGTCTCTGAGACTCTCCCTCCCCCGCAGCAGGTCTGTTTCCCAGCCACTGGAGTCTGAACCTGGCCCTGTGCTTCGGCCCCTGGGAAATTAGAAAATGGAAGGCAGTAGAGCTTTGAGAAATGTCAATGTCGTGGATTTCACTGCAGACCCAGGGCCTCGCCGTCCCTTCACCAGCCACAGTGAATGCCAGCCGCCAGCCATTTGAGTGAGTCTGTCCCAGACCGGCTGCATGGCAGGACCTCCAGGTGAGACCGGGGTAGAAGCCTGGGTTTGAATATTGTTATTTTAAGTCATTAAGTTTGGGAACCTTTGTTACACAGCAGCACTAGTCTATACCAAAAGTACCACATACCCCCTTAGCACGCCTGTCAAAGTCGGGCGGTGTGTCTGCCTTGCCCCTTTAGGTCCTCCTGCCACAGCCCCGAGAGGAAACCCTCCTTCTCCCCAGCCCTACCTCGTTGTTACCGTGCGGCCTCTTTCTCAAGTGGCCGGGTCACTAGACAGGGAGGGGACCACACCTGGACCTTTCCAGCCTCCTCACTCCAAGCCCAGCTCATGAACACATCATTTCAGATATCACAGCATAACTCGGAGCACTTAAAAAATTATTTTGCAAGCAGTCCAGTTATTTTGCATACAAAGCGCTTTCCCGGACATCAAGACGTTCACTGGCAGACAGAGTCAAGGAACCAAGGCAAAGTAGAAATTATGGAGTGTGATGGGAGGGGGTGACTGCCCAGGGTCTGGGAACCATGAACTGTGTCTGCTGGAAGATTTGGGGAATAAATGATTGGCTGGCAGCCAGCAATGTGCTCATTGGTGTGCATCCACCTCGGAACAGCAACTGGAGAATCGTGAAAATGGCGTCGGTTACTCAGGAACTCTGAGACCCCCATTTCCACCCTGGCTCCCATCTAAGGCCACCGCGTCCTCCGCCAGCACCGCCAGCTCACTGCACAGCGGCCCACAGAGGGGCTTGTCTCTCACCACCTCACCTCATCCCACTTGGCAGAGCCACCGGGTCCCCTCACTACGGACCAGGGCAACTGGAACTGTGGAGGCCGCCATGCCATGCGAGGGCCGCAAGGCCCAGGGCAGGCGGCCCTGATGGGGACAAGGTCACGGAGACAGAGCTGCAGGCAGGCCTCCCGCCCTGAGGAGGGCACCAAGGAGCCTCTCCGTTTTTGTTTTCTACCCTCAGTGATAAATAAGTTTGGAGTTGTTTCATCAGATTCACTAGTTACCCCCTCATTCTATTTCAAAAAGCTTGAGGCTTTTCAAGTTTTTAATTGAGGCAAAATCTTTTAATAAAATGTTCTCAACTATTGGGGGAGATCCTGCTTGGTCATTTACTGACCAAGCTGAAAAGCTTTCATTCTTTTTTGTTGCTGTTGTTGTTTTTGTTACCGGGGATTGAACTCGGGTCCTTGCTCTTGCAAGGCAGGCGGTGGAACCACTGAGCCAAATCCCTAGCCCAAGCTTTCATTCTTGAACAACCATGAATTTTTCTAAATGAAAGGAGAGAAAATGGGGAAAAAATAAATTTAAAAAACACTTTTGTGTTCTCTACTATTCCCTCTCTGTGGAATAAAAACTTGAGGGAAATTTGCCATCATTAAAAATATATATTTGCAGCCGGGGATTTAGCTCAGTGGTTCTACCACCTGCCTCACAAGTTCAAGGACCTGAGTTTGATCCCCGGTACAAAAAACA
>NW_022900945.1:55920653-55963990 GCF_012274545.1 Fukomys damarensis | reverse complement strand
GGAAAAATATTCCAGATTTTCTAAAGTTCCAGGTTCTTCTTAGAATATGTTACTGATGTATATGTCGTACAGGTAAATCACTTTAAACTCTCAGGAGCATATACTCTACGTGAGCACCATGCCTATGGGGGTTGCCATGGGAACAACATCAAAAGTCCTGCAGTTCCTCGTTAGGCTTCCCAAGGACAAGGCCGATTGCCAGTAATGAACTGAACTTCTAGCTGGCAGCAATGGTGAACATAAAACTAGTAAGCAAATGCTCTAGATGGACGAGATGAAGAAAAGGATGAAGGAAAAGAGAAGGAAAGGAGGACAGGCAAAGGCAGAAAACACATTGCTTCTAACAGAGACGAGGAAGTTATGGGCCTTGCCAGAAGAGTTTAGGAATCCCCCATCCACAAGACCTACGAGCCGCACAGTCCCTGCCAGCCTCCTAGCATCTTTCTGAGGAGAAATCCCTCCATCTGAAACTACAGGGACAGGAGGCACCGGGCCACGCATGAGGTCTCGCCCGGCCCTATGGTCTGAGTGTCCCTGGCAGAGTTGACCCGCGGTCTCTGCAGGGGCTTGGAGGCCGGAATTCATTCGGGGCCGACAGAGACCAGCGGTGCCATAAATCAGCTTCTGGTCCCCAGTTCTCAGAGAGCCCAATTACGGTGTCAGAGGGAGCTGGTAGTTCTCTCATACAGCCAAAATGTCCCTGGCAGCACTAGGGATAGAGCGTTCTGCGACTGACTGCCCTGTGTGGACATCTCTTTCCCCTCTGGACCCACATTTCTCATCTGTAACCAGAAGGGATGGATGGATCCAATGTGTGGCTTTCCAGTTTCTCCCGCTGCGGAGCCATTTCTTCACATGAGATTTTTCATGTAAGTGCAACACAGAAGACAAAGTCAGCTTTCTGATGAAAAGGGTGGAAACCAGCGGACTGCCCTTTCCCGGCGGGGAGGAGAGATAACCGGTCCTGGCAGGCAGAGGGCTTGGGGCCGTTCAGAGCCACTGTGTGCGCGGCTGTGGCGCGTGGCTCTGGCCAGGGTCCCGTGTGCTGTGACCTGAGTTCTGGTCCTGTGGCCATCCCAGGCCAAGCTCCAGGGACACAGGAAGAACAAGTGGACACGTCCTTGTCCCCACAGAGCTCACTCTTCAGGGAGGAAAACGGGCAAACACAGACAAACCCTTTAATTTCAGCGAGTGGAGCCTGATGGAAGAGAGCAGTCTGGGCCACAGCAGCAGCGCTCCCAACCCAAGCCACGGGGCCCAGTGTCTGAGGGGAAGCTCGGAGGGAAAGGAGCCCCACAAAGGTGCGTCACGAGCAGAGGGGACACGCGTGAGAACGTGTGAGAACGTCCATGGCAGGATGCAGCTGGGGAGCTCAGGAGAAGAAAGCGTAGGGCGGTGGGGGCTGCGGGTGGTGAGGAGGAGCGGAGCGCAGATCCCTGGGGCCGAGGCCACGGTGGAGATGCACTGAAGCGCAGGGAGGCCACAGGCCACCCACACCCGGCCCTGGGCACCAGGGCACCAGGGCACCACCGCCTAGAGACTGCAGACTCCCGAGCACTGCTCAGGCCGATCCTCAGCAGGAGGGCGCCAGGGTCCCCACGCCTGGGTGCTGGGTGGAGAGGGTGGCAGTGAGATCCATGGGCTTCGGAACACTTCAGCCCAACTTGAGGGGTTTGCAGCAGCTGAAAGCAGAGCCGGGGAGCTGAGGAGGTGGGCTCAGGACCAGGAGGAATGCCCAGCCCCTCCCACCGCTGCCCACAGTGCCCTCCAACTGCTCCATGGGGTCCAGCCGAAACTCCTCCCCGGGAGTATTTTCCTGACCCTGCCCACACCCCAAGATGGCCATCTGGTGAGTGCTTTTCTTCCTTTAATTTTTTAAAATGTACACACAATAATTGCACATATTTATGGGGCACCGTGTGATGCGTTAATGCACACACAGTGCGTACCTACCCATGGCCTTCCTGTCTTCCGATCATTTCTTTCTGTCTGAGGCCCTCAGCTCGCTTCCCCTCCTCAGGTGGCCAGTCCAGGTGACTGGTTATTGTGAACCACTATAGTTGCCCCGCAGGGGAACAGAGCATGATAGCTGATTCCCCCATCTCGCTGTGCTGGGCTTACAGAGGCCTTCCTGGTCCCCACGGCAGCCCCACAGGGACAGTGTGATTATTGTCTCTCAGCTGCAGATGCACTCACTCCCTAGTCCTCACAGCAAGGAAGTGGTGGGGACAGGATCTGAACCCAGAGCCCGCACTCTTCCTGTATTAGGCATCTGTCTCCTCTTGGGGGACCATCTGAGTGGCTCCTACTGAGCCACATGAGCCCAGGGCTCCTGTCCCCCTTGTGTAGCAGCCTGTGACACTGGGCTCTTGAGGACAGATGGCCTCTCCATCACTGCTCAGGAAGGACGGGCTGCCTTGACGGACACAGATGCTGTCACAGTGTGACTGTAAAGAAAAGTGTCCTTCTTAATGGTTCACCACGTCCCTAATTCCCACAGACAGCACACGCACAAGTTAAAGAAAGAAATGGAAGGAGTATTCCAGTTCAGTGAGTATTTTTAAAAGAATTGTTCATTCCTAATTCAAACAAACAAACCAAAACCTAGAAAACTGCCTGGGTATGGTGGCACAGGCCTGTAATCCCAACACTGAGGAGACTCAGGTGGGAGGGTGAAGAGTTCGAGGCCAGCCTGGGCTACTTCGTGAGTTCAAGGTCAGCCTGAGTGATAACACAAGACAGGATCTCAAAAACAAACAAAGCCTAGAAACAAGCTGAATACGAAGCAGATCTGTACATACTGACTCACAAAACGCTCCCGATATATTGTTACCTAAAAAGAGAAAGTTACAGTGCAATGGGTTTGGTGTGATTTCTCTTTTTATTAAAAAAACACACACACAGTATATAGAAACAAAACTCCTCCGTGTGCATGCAGGTTGGTGTATTTGTGCATAAACACACACACACACACACACACACACATAGGTGTGTCAATCACCTCTGGCCACTCTGCAAAGGGGGAACGCTGGTTCTTCTAGGGACTCAGGTGAGAGTCCAGGAAACTACTGCTTTTTTTCTTTACTAATCAGAACACACTTCTGTGTTTACACAGACCTATATTGCTTTTGTAATTTAAAAAACCATGTAAAGCTGGGTTTTTTTTTTTTTTTTTTTTTTTTTTTATACCAGGGATCGAACTTAGGACCTTGCACTTATGAGGTAGGTGCAGCGCGACTGAGCTGCATCCCTGGCCCTTAATAAAGTTTTTTTTCCTTTTTGTTTTGTTTTTTGTTTTTTTTTGAGAGAGGGTCTCATTACATAATTGAGACTGATCAGAAACTCACTATGTAGCCCAGGCTGGTCTCGAACTCACAGCTATCCTCCTGCCTCAGCCTCCCGAGTGCTGGGATTACAGGCGTGCGCCACCACTCCTGGCAATAAAGTATTTTTAAAAAGAACTACCCTGGGGAAAGCCAGTGGTTGAAGTTAGTGGAGATGTTTTAAGCATAGTCATTTCTGGAGGGAAGCTTACATCCAGTCCTTTCCCACCCTCCAGGAGCCCCGCAGGAAAGCCACCAAGATCCCCACAAGGCCCCTCTGAGGCCACTCTGCTGCCAGGCCCAGAGCCCCTCTCACTGAGCCAGGATGAGCAGAGCCAGTCCTGACCCTGGGTGCATGACAGTTCCCAAGCACATGCGTGTGGCAGGTCCTATGGATGGCAGGCCCAAGGGACAGCGGGCTGCTCCTCAGGGGACGAGGCAGCCAACTCACAAGTGAGGATGTTGGGCTGCACACTGTGGAGGAGTAGGACTGGCCCAGGGCCCAAGCTCTGAGCTGGCTGCTGCCCTGTCTGGCTGAGTCCATTGCCTGCCACAGCCCTGGATGCAACGCTTGGGCCTGACTGGTTCCTGCGCTGAGGGCTGGGCCTGACCCCTTCTCCCTCACGCTCCTGCCAGGAGGCCAGAGGTCCACAGGGCCCTCCCCTGGAAAGCTCTCCGCGGCTCCTGGGCCTCCTGCTCACTCACTCTGCTGCATGTCCTCTCTCAGGTCGGAGGCACCCTCAGGCCTGGGAAGTGGAGACTGGCAGTGGGGGCAGAGTTGGGTGGGGCTTGGGCCTGGGTGCAGTGCCCACAGTGTCCCCAGGGCACTGGATGTGCCTTGGAGCAAGGGGGACGCCAGGACTGGCAGGGACCGGCCCCTCTGAGTGTCTGCACTGTGCATGGAAAGGTCGGGGCACAGGCCCCGTCACCGGCCAGGCCTCTCACACCTTCCATGGCACCAGCCTGCACACGGGTTCTGTGGTGAGGTCTGCAGAACTCAGGCTTTCGGAAGCTCCACAGAGAAGGGATCAAGGTCTAGGAAATGCCTCTTGGAGATCGCAGAGCTCCTGAGCATTCTGAAGGCTCTAAGAAGTCCTGAGAAACCCGGTCAGCTCTGAAATGCAGTTGCTCACTTACTTGACGTGGCTCTCGTCTGGGGCAACAGCCATTCAGGTCTCAGGGACCACTGAACCCACAGGGTGGGGTGCTCGGTGCAGTCGTAACCCAGGAGTCCCTCAGCACACCCACACTTTGTTCCAGCAAAGGCGCTGCCAGCCGGGCCTCCTGAGGGCGCACTTACACACTCCCCGCCTTCTCCAGACCCAGCCGCCAGCCAGGCAGCAGCGTCCGTCGGGCAGCCTCCTGGGAGCAGGCCTGCGCCTCGGCTGTCTCGGGCTCACCTGATCCATCTAACCCAGAACGGCGCTTGCCGGGTCTGGGCAGCATCTAGAGCATTTACGAATCCTGGCTCCTCGCCCTCCTCCCCGCGCTGCGTGGTGGGTTTGTGCCTTCAGAGGAGGAAGCGCAGGCGTGCGGGGGCCGACAGCTGCTACGTGGGCTGCGGGCCTCGAACTGCCAGGCTGCCTCCAGAGAATTGTGTGTTGGTTTCCTGCCGCTGCTATGACAAATTAGCACAGCACTGGTGACTCAGAACCACACAGGCTCGTGGTCTCGAGGTCTGGAGGCCAGATGTCTGGCTCCTTCCGGAGGACCTCGGAGAAGTCTGTTTCCTCTTCCAGCTTCGAGACCTGCCATTTCCTGTCTCCCAGGCCTTTCTCCTCCACTGCAGACCCTAGCTCAACATACTTCCCATTTCCTCTTCTGTGGTCACATCTCCCTCTGATGGTGAGCACATTATAACCCCTAATTTAACAACACTTACAACAGTCCTTGCGCCGGAGTATCCAGCAATGAAGGCTCGGCAGTGTAGCAGGGGACATGGAGAACCTACCTAACCGTCATCTACGAAGACTTGTTTCTCAAGTACCGGGGACTGAACCAGAGTCTTCGTACTGAGCCACATCCCAGACCTTCTCCATTATCGATTCTGAATCAGCATGGGCTCGAACTTGCCACCTTTCTCAGGAAGAGTCGGTATCCAGACCTTACACGTCAGAGGGCGAAGCTCCAGGGGCCACCCAGCAGGCCTGGAGGCAAGACGGGTGACTGGCTCCTCCTCCGAGCACCCGCTGGAGGGGCTGGGACGGGGCCCACCCTCTGGACACCCACAGGTGAGCGCTGTGAGTATCCCCTCGCTCCATCGGGGACAGTTACGGAACGGACCACACTCGCAGACAGTTCCCGGGGTTCATGGGCCCTGGGCTAAGAACATCTGCTCTTGAGAGCAGAATCCCACAGAGATGTTGGACACCCACATTACAGCAGCGTCGTTCAAACAGCCAAGAGGGAGGCGCGCCTGAACTGAGCTGCCGGGGCTGAGGGGCGAGAGACGGCCCGGTGGAGAAGCACTTGCCCACGCGTGGAAGGCCTGGGTTGGGCCCTCAGGGCTACACCGAAAGTAAGTGTGTAATGCGTGCATATGTACACGGTGGATACTGTGATGCCAGCCACCAGAAGGAAGGGAAGCCACACAGCCACAACGTGCACGAGCCCGGGGGACATTGGGCTCAGGGACAGAATGACAGCTGCTATGCGACGCTCCTCTCTGAGGTGCCTCACGCAGTGTGGTCCACAGACACTGCCGTGCTGGCAGCCTCTGGCTGGGGTGGGGAAGCTCAAGAGCGACCCATCACACACCAAGCACTGCCGGACAGCACTCGGTGCGGACAACGGAAGCTAAGTTTCACACTGTGTGTGCTTCACCAAGAACAAACAAATGCAAACACCTTGCTGCACACTGGGAGTTTCTGTGGAGTAGAGGCCAGGCCTGGGGCAGGGGACTGGGGAGGGAGGGCTCCACAGACTGCCTGGGGCCCTGAGCAGGTCCAGTGGTGACCGCCCCTGCGCCAGGTCTCGGGGAGCCCTGAGACCCAGCTCCAGGAAACAGTCCCAGGGCCGGATAAAAGCGACAGAGCCCACTGAGAATGGCAGGTGGGAAGGACAGGCCCGCAGGACAGGTGAGTCCAGCTGCCACGACAGCAGAGGACAGGGCCTGTCACACATTTCTGGACGGAATCTCAAAGGGGAGCCAAGGGCCCTGGTGTTCAGAGGCTCCCTCCTATGGGAGAGGGACGCCAGGCCTCTCCTGTGGCTAAAAGCACACGGGTTCCTGACAGCTGTGGCCAGACAGGTTCCTAATAACCTGAGGGTTGTTCACACCTCTGTGCTGTTTGCGTGGATTTGGGGAGAAAGCCCACTCCTTCAAGCACTGTGCCAGGCCCCCAAAAGCGCCCTTATCTGCCATCCTCTCTGTGATACCCACGGGGCCAGGAAGGCAGCAAAGGAAACCATGCAATGAAGGAAAATCCAAGCCTGAGTCGGGGGTGGCGCCCATGTTGTGGTCGGAGGAGGCCAAGCCAGACGGCAGGTTCAGTGGAGCGGGCAAAGCGGGTGCTGCCCACCACAGGGTCCTGGGAGGGAGCAAAAGGCCGCAACGCTGCTGGTGAGGCCCTCTGCAGAGGGTCAAGTGACTCATGCGGCACGTGGGGGGCTCGTGCTCAGAGCCCCTCGCCCCGGGCTCCACTGCAAGCCCCTCCCTCTCCCGGGATTGCATCAAACAGCCTTGCGGCAGCAACAGAGGAGCTCTTAGGGGCCTGTAAACACAGGGCAACAGTGGGGACCAGAATGCTCTCGGGATCAGGAGTGCCGTGGGAGGGAGGATTTCCACAGAATTTCTGCACCGACCCCCACCGGGCAGAATCCCAGGACAGTGATAGCTGCTGAGTGCATTCGGGCGCCATCCAGCAATGCACCTCTCTGTAAAAGGAGCAGAATTTGCACATTTCTGTGGTCATCCTTGACTCCAGTTTAGCCGGTCCCTAAGAGGCCCTCAGTACAGCAATAAGCATTTGATGGAGAGACGCTCAAGCCCCTCAGGGAACGGGGCTGCCCCCTGTGAACGGTGCCCACCAAAGGCAGGCGAGGGCCTGCAAGGGTGCCGAAGGCCTTCCCAGGCTTTTGGCCAATCCCAAGAGTTGTTGGCAAAATAAAACAAAGATGCTCTACCCCACAGCCTCCTTCACTCAGGCCCGGTCCCAGACAGACAAGGTAGGGAGTTCTCCAGGCCATGGAGCACGGCTCTGTGCTGAGAGCAGGAACTGCCCAGCCCCAAATCACTGAGCTCTGGGGGCTTGCTGGAGGCCCATCTTTCACTCCAAATGGATCGGGCAGTTCAACCCGGAAAGAAAGGGCCATTCCCAAGCTGCAGTGAATCACAGGCCAATGAGGTTATCAAACACGCAAAGCAGGCACTGAAGCTGGGCAGCTGCGAAGGACGGCTGGCCCTGGACACCTGTCCACCCTGAGAGTGCCGGGTGCCGGCCTCTGCCAGGCCAGGCAGGGCCAGGCACCTGCACGAAGCCATGCGGAATCAGGGTGGGCTTTCACTGCTGCACCTTAAAGCAAATGAGGGGCATGAAGAGGGGTGGGAGGAGGAGGTAACCCGAGGAGGTGGAGCACCCCAGTGTGGCCGGAGACAAAGTTACCAACTACATTCTTGGACTGCCGCTAGTGAGAGTGATTAATGTAAGCCTCCAATTAGCAATAAATACTTAGCCATTGCTTTTAGTACTTGGAATTGAACCCAGGGCCTCTCCATTGAGCTCCATCCCCAATTCTGTTAGTTTTTGTTTGTTTGGTTGGCTGGCTTTGGTTTTGTTTTGGTACTGGGGGTTGAACTTGGGTGCTTGTGCTTGTGAGGCAGGCGGTATGGAACCACTGAGCAAAATCCCCAGTCCTGTTTTGGTTTCTTTGAGACATGTCTTTGCTAAGTCACTGAGTTTTCTACCCTGTGCTTGAACTTCCAATCCTCCTGCCTCAGCCTCCCAGAGTGCTAAGACTACAGGTGTGCACCACCATGCCTGGCCAGTAATAATTTTAATAAAGAAAAACATAACAGAGCTGGGCATAGTGGTGCTGGCCTATATTCCTAGCACTCTGGGAGGCTGAGGCAGGAGGATCACAAGTTCAAAACCAGCCTGGACCACATAATGAGACCTTCTTTCAAATTAAAAAAATATATATATCCTTAGTTCAAAACAAAAATAAAACACAACAAGTATCTATTCAAGATGCGGAGGACCATTGTCCAAATGTAGGAAAAGAAAAGAAAAGGGCGAAAGCCCAACACAAAGTACCTCTAAGAACGGTCAGGGCAGCGCAGCACCCAACTTGGTTAAGCCTCAGTTAAGATCCCAAGGTCAGGGAGGGAGGGGGACCCACTCCAGACAGGCGCCCCCCCCCGTCCTTCCCTTCCTGGGTCCCCCACTCCTTGATGCTGGACCCATTCCTGAAACATGCAGGGCACTGTCCCGGGGGGTCCCAGAGCCACTGGTTCCTCCCACCCCTGTCCTGCAGCCCTGGCCCTCTGCAGTGGACCCCAGGCATGGCCCCCTCTGCCTTCCCTTCACTCTGTGCCTCTGATCAGGGTCAGCGCCCCTCATCCTGATGCCGGCTCTGTGCCGAGCTCCTGTGTACCTGCCACGGGGACAGGCCCCACTGCCTGCTGGTGTGGGCCTGGCGGAGACCGCCAGGCCTCTCTTCCCGTGTCCCTGTCTCATTCGCAGGCGCCTGATGAACAGGTGAATGAGGACAATGCGGCCGACCCCAAAGGAGCTCAGGGTCCTGGCAGGACACTCCGGGCCTTCCTAGAAATGGCTCCTTCGGGACTTTCCCACAAGACCAGCTCTGCTCCCGAAGACCGGGTCCTCGGCTGTGGAGGGACGACTGTATCTCTTTGTTATCTGACTACTGACTTTCCGGTGTCCCTCAGAATTGGATTGTTTGGCTATTTGAGACCCACAAGGAACACGAGTATTGGTCCAGGTTGAGCCAGTCACAGGAGCAGGGTCTGCCTGAGGCTATCACAGGAGGGAGCACTGAGGTCTCCTCCCCACAACCAGCAGACAAGGGGCCGGACAGAACTGGTGCCGGGGTGAATGGGCGCTGACCCCAACAGAGGCACAGGGCGATGGGAAGGCAGAGGGAGCCACGCGTGGCTTGGGGAGGAGATGGCCCTCACTGGCACTGAGGTGGCACCGGAGGGAGGAAGCACTCTGAGTTCCTTCGGGAAGAAAGCTGGGATCGATTAGTGATGTCTGCTGTGAGCGTGGCATTGGGCCTGTCGCATGTTGGCCAGTCCTGCTCTGAGGAGGCAGGGAGCTTGATGTTTGTTAACCTCTAGAGAACACTTTTTCACCCTTCCCATGCTCTGTAATAAAGGAGGCCGTTTCTTTATTAGTTAATGCTCATGGCTAGGGTTCCTGTTGCTGGATGTGCCCACAATAGCCTACACTGACACATATATCAGCTTTCCTGTTGCTGAAACAAAATACCCAACAGCCGCAACTTAAGAGAAGAGGTTTATTTTGGCTCACGGTTTGGAGAGGACTCAGCTCATCGTTCTCTGACTCCAAGGCAGAGATGGCACAGAGGAGGCGACTGCCCAGTCCTTGGCAGCCCGGAAGAGAGGGAGGGGGCCCGGCCTAACAGTACGCCCTTCCTTCCAGGCCATGCTGCAGTGGACACCGCCAGCCAGGCAGCTGTGAATTCAGCAGCAAGTACAGCACCCCATGATCCTCACCTTCCAAACCCCCACAACTTGGGGGACCTTTTAGACCCAAGCCATAGCAACGTCCTAACCTACCGGGGAACAGGGACTGCTCTGCCCAAGTCCAGCACCTGCAGTTTTATGGCATTTATGCACATTTGGACTAAGCAAAAACTGAAGTTCGGGGTTGAGGTTGACTGTGCTGCCTGAGAGACCCACCCTGCTCCGACTGCCTCTGGAAAGAACCTGGCCACCCCTCCGCAGGCTGAAAGGAAGCACCGGCAAATGGGGGCACAGGACAGGCCGCCCCACACCGATGAGTCTTGTCCTCCTCGGATCTCAAGACAGACGGACGGCTTCTTTGAAGGCGGAGCCTCAAGTGCAGGACCTCCTGGGCTAACATCTGACTGTGCAGCTGTCCCTCCCTCACCCATCCGCCAGGGTCCGTCAGAAGCTGTGTGAGGCTGGGGCGTCTGGGGGAAGGGGACCTGGGCTGCCCCCCAGGCTGATGAAGGAACAGAGCTGAGTATTGCACACCAGGGCGTGGTGAGAGCGGTCTGTGTGCCTGGGGCTCAGTGTGGGCACCTAGGGGACCTCAGAGAGACTTGAGGCCCCAGGCGGCCCTATGGGAGACTGCGGCAGGCAGCTCTTCCCCCGTCCGCTGTTGGTGGGAGAGCCCCACACTCCTCCTGCAGCCCTGCTCACTCGCAGCCGGAAACAAGGCTCACAGAAGCACGGATGTGTCTTTAGACTGCTTTGTGACCAGTGAAGGGCTTTTCAGATGAAGCTGAAGGATTCAAAACAATCGGAAGACCGGGAATAAGGAAGGCATTTGGAGGCTGGACTTCTGAGCATCACCATAGAAACGGGGTGCCCTGTTGGCTTCATAAGGAGCCACAGATAAACCGTGGGCTAACACAGCTGACAAGTCCCGGGGTTCCCCAGCCACCGCCCCTAGAGCAGGCAGCAGGGACAGCAGGGGGTCGGAGGCACAGCCTGGCCACTCGTGTCACTATATTCCCGTGGACATTTAGGGCCCAGTCATCCCAGCTCATGGAAACAACCGAGGAAGGGGGAAACTGGCTTTGGGGGTCAAGCGGAACAGCGTTCAAGTCCCATGATCAGCTGTGTAATTTTGAGCAAATTAACCAGTCTCTCCGAGCCTCAGTTTCCTAGGGAGACAACATTACAGTACACAGGGGAAGGAAATGACACTAAGAAAAACGATCTCACAACGCCAAAAGCACCTCAAAGCCCCAACCCCAGTGATCTCCTCCTCCCCACCTCTCCAGTGCCACCCTGCTTCGCTCCTGTCCATCTCTGAGCTCACACTGCTTCATACGCCTCTGCCCTGGACACCGCCTGTCCTGCCCGTCCCTGCCAGACCGGAAGTTCGGGCAGGGCAAGGTCCCACCTGCCTTTCCCTCGGGTCCCAGTGCCTGGGCTCCTGTGAGCGCCTCTAAACTTGTTGATTGTTGATTATGGACACAGAGCCTCGGCTGTGGCTCCAGGGTCCCCGAGGCCTAGAAGCACAAGGGGCCTGGACACAGGGCCCGGCTCTGCCGAGCGGGTCTCTGTGACAAGCTCCAGGCCTCCGGTCCCCCATCTGCTGCCAGGAGCATGATCTGGAGGCGGCCGCTGAGGCCTCAGCATCCTGTGGTTCTGGCTCTGCACCTCGAGTGGACTCTGAATTGAGCAGGACCCAGGGAAGCCCGGCTCCATCACCAGAGCCTCCTCAGTTCCTTTCCGCTCCGGAAGTGCCACAGGAAGTCAGCGGAGAGCTCTGGGCACGACGCCGGGAAGGTGGGAGCTGGAAACAGCCGGGATCTTCCCAGCCCCTCCGGCACTGCTGCCCCGGCTCCCGGCACTGCTGGAGTCCCCACGACCCCTCTCAAGCCTCAGACCTGCTCTGCAAAGGAGGAAGAAGAGGGAGGGAGGACGGCGAGACACGGTGGACGCTGACGCGTGCCAGGCCCCGCTGAGGTGCGCGCTTGTCTGGCCCTCCTGCACCCGGCGGTGTTACACTGCGCTCCGAGATGAGCGCAGTGGGAGCAAGTCCTGCCCGCCCAGTGGTGGCGGCAGAGCCGAAAACAAAGCCTCCTGCATGGAAGAGTTTGGTGTTTAGGCCTCAGGCCTCTTATCCATGGCTGTCAGTGAGGCCGCACCCAGGTGCAGTGGATGGAAAGGTGCCCTGCACGGTGTGAAGTGGCACCAGCAGTGCAGAGGGTGGAGGCCTGCAGAGTGCTCCCGAGGCCAGGGAGACCACGGGGCCCAGCGCTTGGCTTCACCCACAACCTGGAAGCAAGCATGGAGCCTGAGGCTTACACAGAGCCGGGCTCACACAGCGAGCACAGGGTGCAGCCAAACTCAAATCCCAGAGCCGGGCATGGGGCTGCACGCCTGTAACTCGCACTCTGGCAGGCTGAGGCAGGAGGATGGCAGGTTCAAGCCCACCTGGGAAACTTAGGGAGACCTGTCTCAAAGTAAAAAGATAAAGAAGACTGGGGACGCAACTCAGTGTGAAGGACCTGGGTTCGACCCCCAGTATCATCAACACAAACAAACAAACAAACAAAACAGCTCGGAGTCCTGGCCTCTGACACCAGACCTTGGCTCTGACTGCCTCGCCATACTGTGGGCAGACCATCGGGATGAATTCACATGTAACTACACAGCAGCGACAGTATTGTGTCTGTACTGCCCTTAGTATGAGATTCACCATGTGCACACAGCAACCTGCACGCAGTGATTTGTGCTAGTTCAGCATGGAATTTACACTAATAATCTGATCCAGCTGAGGAGGAAAGAGGCCGGCGTCCCCGTTCTCGGCAAGCACTGATGTCAACGGTTAGACAGCCCTGTGGGCTCGGGTCAGGGGCTCAAGACTCTGCCACTGGAATGGCCATGTGCGGTGGCCTCGGGCGCCTCCATGCTCCAGCCAGGGCAGCGCTGAACATCGTCCCCATGAACCATCCAGAGTGTGACCAGAGCCCCAGGGCATGTGGGCAGGATGGCCTGCTTTGGAGCCCATAAAGTAAAGCTTTGAGGAATTGTGTCCCCTCCCCTGCACCGGGGTCATGCAGGAACTTAGCCAAAAATGTCTGAAGCACAACAGATGAAAGGGCTTAGCAAGGAGAGCCTCTCCACCTTCCTGCTGAATGTGCAAGTGTCCTGGGGTAGGGAGACCTGTGGTCAGCAGCAAGCCAGTCGTGTCGTGAAGCTGCCTGCACAGCCTGAGGGCTTTCCCCACCAAAGAAATCAGCAGGACACAGGGCACAGGACACAGGGTGCTGAGGATAGCTCCACAGCTGGACACAAAGCCACCTTGAATAGTCCAGGAAGAATCTTTAGCAGTCCTCCTTTGTGTCCACTTTTCTGTCTTCAGTTGAGCTTTGTGGCTGCTTCAGTGTCCTGAATCAGTTCCAAGCATTTACTTTCGTGGTCATTTTGACTTTGTGAAAGAGCCAGCGGTCCAGCAGTGCCCAGTCTGGTGAACAAGGTGGCAGAGGGCAGTGTCGTGTGCAGGAGCTGCCTTTCTGTGGGGTGACACTGGGCAGCCACATCACCCAATTGTGATCACACCTCGTAAGGACATCCGCCACACAGAGCTCCAGAGCTGCTTCGGGAAGTGGCCGGACGAGGGATCAGTGTGTTCACAGCAAGGGGCAGGACTCTGAGGCGGCTCCTGGCAAGGTGTCGCCACACGCCACCTTCCTGGTCACCTCTTGTAGAAATGGGGAGCCCCACACAGGCACGGGCTCCTTGATTTCACTGTTTCAGACTCTGCTGAGGTCTGAAACTTCGCCCCAGAATTCGTGTTGGTGACATCTGGAGTGGGCCTGGGGTTGACTGGGACTGGATGTGGTCACGAAGTTGGGGCCCCACGGTCGGTTGCACAGGTGGCTGAATAAGGAGGGGACTCGCGCTCACCCTGCCTCCCCATGGCAGTCCTCTGCCGCTGCTGATGCAGCAGAAGCCCTTGCCACGTGCTGAGCAGACGCCAGAACCACAAATAAACCCCTGTCTTGTATAAGTGACTCAGCCTGTGGCATTCAGCTACAGCAACAGCAGACTGACGAAGGCAGGCCCCAAGTCATGGGTCTCACCTGCTGCTGCTGACGGCTTTGTTGAATGGGACACTGGCAGCCCCGCCAGAGCAAAGGAGGCCTTGCTGCTCCCAGCCGCAGCCTGGAATCCTGAGGAAGCCGGCAGCTCCTCCTCCATCCACACAAGCCCGGTGGGTATCTGTTGACTTCCCGCCAGGCCCAAGCCTCTGCCCTGGTGGTGGTGATCTCAGCAGACACCCACAAGACAGACCAGGAGGCCAGCATTGCCCAAGGGATTCTTCTAGCCCAAACCCTCGCCAGAGAAGCACGCTCAGGACCAGCATTTGTCAGGGTTCCCTCCAGAGCTGGCCTGACTATGACGCACCAGGAAGTGGACCGCTCTCCGCAGACCCATGCAGGCTCCTCCCAGCAGGCACCAATGAGGATGCCAGCAGCCTGGGAAGGGTCCCTCTGCGCCTTAGGCACGGACCCCTTCCTGGACTGCACACGGCTCCAAGCGATCCCCACTCCAGGAAACTGATGAAGACTCTTGTCTCCCAGGCTGTCCAGGGGACTCCAGCCTCCTCTGTGGAATTCTGGGGGCAACTGGGAGAGGGGAGACTCTCGCCCACACAAGGGAGGACAGCTCGGCCTTTCCCTATCCGTGCTGACTAAAGAGAGCCATTTATCTTGGCAAAACGGGAAAAGGCCTTTACATTCTGAAATGAAGTGTCAGCTGCCGCAACAGTGTTCCAAGATACCCTAGCGCCACTTTTGATTCTTTTCTATCCGAAATCATTAGGGAAAAATCTCTCTGTGGCTTCTGTAAAACCCATTCACTGGAGTGAAACAGATCAATGAGAAGCCTGGCCAGGGAGCAGCGCAGTCACACCCCACACACCCGGCCTCTCGAGGACAAAGGACCCGCCGCTCCCAGGCCCTGCAAGGAGAGCTCGCAAAGTTCTTAACCAGATCTCAGTTTCTTATCTATTATAAGGCAAGAACAAAATCTCTTTCCCAGAGTGCCATATCTCACACTTCAAACAGCGCAACTTTTGCCACTTATTTTTAAAGCGCACTTGCCCGCTAACGTGATAGGAAAAATCCCGGGGGAGGAAGAGGAGAGATGGCAGAGGACAGCTGTTCCTGCAGCTGGCACCTCCAGCCAGTAGCAGCAGGGCCTGGAAAAGTTCCTGAGAGCAGCTTGCGGCCCAAGAAGATGAGGGGTCCAAGCGTGAAGACTCGCCCAGCGTGTTGTCTGCAACCCAGGACACCCCAGCAGCTGGGCAGAAGGCGGGCACCAGGCCCAGCAGAGGACAGAGCCCCAGGGCAGGGGAATGAGAATCTGGCCTGGCCTCTCTCGACTGGACGATTTCAGTACCTACAGTGCGCTGGCCGACAGAATTACAACGACAGCACCGGATGGAACCGCTCCCTGCGCCAGGGCTGCCTGAGCGGCATTTCATTTGACGGCCACACAGGCCCTTCGGGGAGACGCTAATACTACCCTGCATTACAGCTGGAGAAATCGAGCAGGAAGGTTACACAACCAGGCGGACAGCTAAACCTCATCAAAGGCAGCAGACAACACCCAGGGCAAGTCACTCTCACACGAACGGCACGTGTGTCTCTGAGCTTGTCCGCGGGAAGCCCTGGGCCCCACCAGACCACCACCTCCGCCCAGGGCCCCCAGAGCTGAGAACGGAAAGCCCGGCCAAAGGCGGGGACCAGGCAAGAGCTGCCCTGTGTTCAGTGACTTCAAGGCAGGGGCACAGGCGGGGCCCGCAGCAGAGTCCGTGCTCACGGCGCAGGGAGACGATGGGGCCAGGTCTGAGGAGGGAGCAGATGCAGACCAGAGAACCCAGGCAGGGCACGGAAGCAGCCTAGCTGCAGCCCCAGCAGGCCGGGCTTCAGGCTCTGCTCCGAAAGCCTGGATGCCTCCCAACCTGCCTGCGAGAGAACCGTGCACCCCTGCGCCCCTGCCAGGCGTCCTCCTGTACTCTGAGGCCTCCCCTCGGCCTTATTCTCCTGCTACGTCGGCCTTTTGGGCTTTTTCTGGCTGCTTGGAAGGAGAGGGCTGCCTGGCTCTGTGAGGTCCTTTCAGGCTGTGCAACAAAATTTAGCTCTGGCCTCTTGTGGCGGGTGCTCTGAGGCCCCTGCCCAAGCCTTTGTTGGGGATGGAGCTCTCTGTCTCCAGTCCAGCTGCAAGCACTGGGCTTCAGCCCTGGCCAGGCCTTGGGAAGTAACTTACCACAGACAAGGTGGTGCACTCTGGAGGCTGAGGCAGGAGGATCACTGAGAGTTCAAACCCAGCCTGGGCTCCATGGTGAGTGCATGCCCAGTCTGAACTACACAGCCAGACCCTGTCTCGAAAGAAAGGAAGGAAGGAAGGAAGGAAGGAAGGAAATTCCCTTAGCCCTACATACCAGGCTGCTGGAGTCTCCCTTCCCTGTGCAGAATTTCAGAGATCCCAGTGGCCTGGGAACAAACAGGACATTTCAGACCTCGGCAGGGTACACGGATGGATTAGAAGGCCACTCAGACAAGTCCAGTCCGGCCGCAGCTGGAAAAGGGCAGCAGCATCAGCGAGCTGCTCCAACAGAGGTGGGGGCAGTGATCTCGAGACGGCTGTGGGTCAGGATGGACACCTGCCAAGGTGCTAATGATTTGGTGTCATCAGTAGTTCACAGTCTGCCCCCGCGTAAACAGACATGCTCACCAACATCTGTGTGCCTCAAGACAGTTGGTTTTCTTCACAACCAGAAAACCTACGTGGCCATCTAACCTTCACCCCACCGGTCTCCCCCGGCAGACACAAGTTTCTGTGCTCTGAGCAGCACGTTTTACAGCGAGAACCAGGGAGCACGGAGCCCTACAGCATCGGCCAGCGTCAGGCAAGCTGGTGATTGGAGTCAGGGAGGTGTGACAACAGCCGCTGGCCGCTGGGCAGGGCTGGGAAGGACCACCCTGCCCAGGCAGGTTTCTCCCTAGAGAGCCCTGCAGCCCAGCTCCTGCCCTGCTGACCCAAAGTGTGTCCCGTCCCGGGCATTCCTCACCCCTCCTCTTGCCCCCACCCCAACCTGTGCTATTTTCCTCTTGCACCCCTTTCAGCCACTGTCACTGCCCCATTACATTTGTGATCCGCCCCTTCCCACTCCCTGGAATGGACCCGACTGCTTCCCCGGCAGGCGCTCCGGCAGAAGAGGGAAGGGGGAACCGCGACCCTGGCCAGCCCCCCCCTCGGGGACCCAGAGCAGAGCTGGGGTGCTGTTCCCACCCTGTGTCGCTAGCAGATGCTACGACAGAGTGCCTGGAGTCACAATTTGCAGAACCAGCTGGAGGGGCTCGATGGGGTCCTGCAAGCTCACAAGTGCAGATGTCGGGAACAAACCACTGAGATGTCTCAGTGCTGAGAACACGTGACCCCATGGTCCCACGGGGCCCCTCAGGGCCACAGCCACCCTGCCCGTGTTGCCCACGGCACTCTGGTCAGCTCCCAGCTGTTTGGTTCCTTCCTTTTCTCCTCCATGCCCTTCCCCTCCCCGCCGTGAGCCACTGAGGCAGGAAGGCCTCTCTCTTTCCCTCCCTGGCACTGAGCAGGGATCCAGGTCTGCGGGGACGACAGAACCCCACAGGGCTGGGTGAAGACAGTCTGGCAGAGTGAGAGTCAGGGTGGTGATACAGAGCTAACAGTTACTATGCAGCACTAGGAATGCCAGCTAGTCTAGTCCCTTCCTCTACACCTGGAAAACCATTAATGCTTTAAGCAGGTCAGCCTGCTTTACAGGTGTAGAAATGGGGGCTCAGAGAGGTAGATCAATGCCCCTGCATCATCTTCAGGAACTGGCAGGGCCAGGATTTGAACCAGCAGCCTACTTCAGTCTGATCACCAGTCCTCGACAAGGACTGACTCAAAAGGTAAACTGATGCAAGCTCCCTGAAGCACGGGTCTTTATATTTTCCAGAAGAGACTCCTGATAGAAATAGAACATGTACAAAGAGAAAACCAGCACAAGTCAGAGCTGCAGACAGCCAGGTAGGAAGGGGACAAAAGACCCAGAGGAGCAGGCAGCCCTACCACCCTGGAGGGTCCCTGTGTGCCCACGCTGCTAGGGGCACACAGCTGGGAGCCTCTGAGCTGAGCAGTGAACACAGGGAGACCTGGCCACCAGGGCACAGTCCCAGGACAGGAGGTGGGGCTCGGGCATACTCGAGACCACGAGCGTGATTGTAGGGCACTGCTGGAGCCCTGATTACTGCAGAGCAATGACTCTCCACTCTGCTGCACTGGAGGATCAGCGGGGGAGCTTGGAAAAACCCTGTGCTCAGTGCCTCCCCACAGCAATTAAATCAGAGTCCTGGGGGTGGAGCGAGGGCACAGCCTTATTTTAAAGATCCCGGGGTGATTTCAACGCCCAGCAAATGTGACGACCACTGCACCATCCCTCGGTCCCACTGAGCACAGCAGTCTGCCTCCACCCTGGACGAGGCTGTGAGTGGGATCCGGACGAGGCGTGCTCTCCTCCCCCGCCCGCTGGGCCCGGCCGGGCCACCCCATGGGCTCCTGGTGCTTGGTTGCCCAGCTCTTGCTCCAGTTCCTGCCTTGCCCTCACCAGCCAGGTGACTTGGGCCCGTGACCTATGTCCACGCCTCAGGCTCCTCGTCTGCAAGCAGGGGTTGTAATGGACAGAACCACACCTCCCACAGGTCCCTGTCCCGATCCCCCGAACCTGGGAGCGTGTCACCTGGCAAAGAGGAACTAAGGGTGCAAGCAGAATTAAGGTCACTGATTAGCTGACTTTAACACAGAAAGATTGGCGGGATTATGTAATCACAGGGGCCCTAAAAGGGGAGAAGGGAGGAAGGAGAGGCCTTGCCTGAAAGACTCCACTGGCACCTGACGGCTCTGAAGATGGAAGGGTGGGTCGCGCTGGACACTGCCAAGGGGGAAGGACACGGGATCCCCCGGCGCCTCCAGGAAGGAAGAAGCCCTGCCAACACCTGGAGTTTGGCCGAGTAAAACCCACTTTGAACTTCTGACCCTCCAGAAATGTAAGATAATAAATTCAGGAGGTTTCAAACCACTAAATTCGCAGTAATTTGTTAGAGCAGCAATTAAAAGTGAAAACAGGACAGATGGGAATGAACTGGGGGTAATGTGAAGACTCAACAGGTCAAATCTGTTCACTGTGGTTAGTACTGTGCCTCATGCTCTGTAATTACTAGCTGCTCCTCACCCTCCCACGGCGGAGCTGCCACCTCCTGAGGCCAGGCAGCTGACGCGGGGCTGCCCACTGTCTGCCATCCTGAGGGAGCCAAGTGGCCCCTTGCCCTGGGGGTCAGCTGCTTGCGTGCTTCTGCGGCATGGGTCTGGGCAGGGGACTGGCCAGGCTATGCAGTGAGGGCAGGAGGCCCCCTAAAGCCCCCGATTTCCAGTGATATGGCACCAACTAGCTCTCCTGTCCCTGACTATTCATGAGAAACCAGGGGTGGGGCCCATGGGTGGGACGGGGAGGCGGACCCAGGCTCCTGGCGCTCTTACCCGGCTCTCTAGGCTGATGCTGTCCACATGAGCGCGTAGCCAGCCTTTGAGCTGATAGAGGAAGAAACAGATCCCAGGAAACTTGGCAATTCACCCTGGTCAAATCTCAACAGCAGGCAGATTCGGACTCTCCGCTCCAAATCTAGAACTCTCCATGTCACATCGTATTTCATTTTCTTTTCATAAAGTCCTGATTAATATTTCAGATGTTATCGATTTAATCCTGGGAGCAGGCGAGGACAGCTGGTACTGAGTATTAATCTGCATTTTCTCCTTCAGAAGTGTCAGCCATAAAACACAGAAGCTTCGAAAACCACAAGCAGTGAGAAAGGGTCTGGAGGAAGCCGCTGTAGTACACCAACCTGGTGTAAGCTCAGGGTTGCGGCAGTCGCAGCGCTGCGAGCCTTGGGCTCCTGAAGGCCAGCGGCAGGCAAGGGACCAGGCAGCCCCCACTGCGCGGCCGGTGACCTCCAGACCGGGAGCCCAGCTGACCCCGAAGGCCCGGAGCAGAATGCGCGCCGCTTCACAGGCCCTGCCCGGCTTTCCCTCTGTCTTCCCAGAGCGCGCAGAGTCAGCTGCCGGACCAGCCCTGTCAGTGCAGCGCTTAAAGCACACATGTGTGCACACTTAAGTCCACGCATAGCAACAGACACCACGTGCTCAGATACGAAAGATGGAAAAGACTTAGGTGAGCAAGAGAAGAGAGCCAGAGAACATACACCGAAGGCAGTCAGGCAGGTTGACCGGCGGCCCAGAGGCCAGCAGAGAACTCTTGACCCCTCAGGCTGGCGCACCACCCTGGGTGAGCTGCAGGGGGCGCCTCCTCCTGCGGCCCACTGCAAACCCCAGCTCTCTGTGCAGGTTGGTATCCCAGCCAGGCCCTGGGCGGTGGCCCTTCCCAGCAACTGGCCAGAACTGGCGCTGCAGGGCTGAATCCTGCAGCAGGTGAAGGGTGTGAGCCCCTGCCTGTGCAGAATCTAAATCCCCCAGGCTGCCGGGAACAGTGTATTTTTAGGAACAGGATCTGTCTGGGAACAATAAGAGAAAAGCAAAATTGTGACATCCTAAGGTTTTTGTAAAGTCTGATTGTCGCAGCTCCTGCGAAGGCCTGAAAAGATCTGACGGAGCAGGACAAACCGGGGCTCCCCACAGGCCTGGCTCGGGCAGGGGCCGTCGGTGAGATCAGGAACCTCGGGGTTCTGGGCCAGCGTGCTGTTTTTCCTTCCTGACGCTCAAGCAAATGCACCAGGTGGTTGCCATCTTTAACCCTAATGATGCCCCAGGAGGGAGGTTTTGAAACATTTCCCTAGCCTGGTCCTGCCTTGGAGCCAGAGCAGGTGCTGCATGTGTGAGGTGGGGGGGGAGCAGCCTGGGCCACAGGTGCACATGCTTGGCCCTCAGCCCTCCCACACCGGCCCTGGACGCAGGTGATGGTCTCAGTCGTCAGGTGATGATGGTCTCAGTCAGGTGATGGTCTCAGTCGTCAGGTGATGATGGTCTCAGTCAGGTGATGGTCTCAGTCGTCAGGTGATGATGGTCTCAGTCAGGTGATGGTCTCAGTCATGCACAAGGCTCCACCTCACAGACACCTGCCCCACCGCACCACCCACGACCAACCCTGGACCTCAAAGAGTCAGCCCGGGCCGTTCGGGTCGGACACACGCCTGGTCTCTCCTGACCTCACTCACCCTGCTCCAGCACCCTAGCTCTCACTTTCTACTGCTCCTTATGGCCCTCTGTCCTCACCACTCCCCGGAATCCCTGGGGATCCCCCATGATTCGCAGCTGCTTGGGCAGACCCTCTCCTGAAGCACAGACCCAGCCACACTGCAGGGAACGCCGCCTGGTGGAAGGGTTTGCAGGGCAGCCCTGCAGCCCAGGCGGTAAGGATGTGCATAGCTCCCATCAGATCGCAGGCCTGGCGAGGGCAGGAGCCTGGCTGCCCCAGGTGCCCGGCCCTGAGACCTTCAGTAACTCGGTGCTGTAGGAATTAGTCACCTTTTGTCCTGTCCTCAGGGGAGGTGGAGCACAGTTGCTATTTCTAACAACAGCAGGAAAACAAATATCACCCTGCCCTCCCCAACCCTGTGCACACAGACACACACACAAACACACACACTGGTAGGAATTCCCCTTGTGCTCCGATCAGTAAGGTTTCTAGCACGTTCTAGCAAGGGGAGCAGTGGGGGGACCTTGAAGAGCACTTGGCTCCGGGCCCTGCTGCACCAGCAAGGTGAGGGGCAGGGTGCATGGCAGGAGCACAGCAGGCAGGTGCAGGTCTGCAAGTGGCCTTGCGGTGCCGGCACAGCTGTGAGTGCACGGGCTGTGGCTGCCCTGCACCTGGCGGCCATCTCGGCACAGCTGCCCGCTGGTCCCGGCCACAGCAGGCAGTGCCAGACCCAGCTGGGCAGGGGAGCAGGCAGGTGTGAGGGCCCCGGCGCCCTCCCATGACACGAAAACCTCCAAAACACTGCTACAGCCCCTCACCGGGTGGCCAGCAGCCACTCTGCCCTTTCATTTCACAGTGGAGAAGCAAGGAGGCGGACCCCGGCGGCGGCTCTCCCAGGGGACTGGGGACTCCTGCTAGACGACCGCTCGGCTGGACGAAGACTTGGAAATCCTTGAATTTCTTCCTCAATCCCTGCCCCAGATTCACTTTTGGTTCCCTGTTTGTGCCGTGGTCTGGACCAGGCTCCCATAGTCAGGGTAGTCAAGGTCACCGCGTGTGAGGGACAGGAGGCTGGGAGCCCACTGCTGCTCTCTATTCAGTGCTCCCCAAAGACTCCCACTCGTGGGTGGGTTGTGAAAAGTGGGGTCATGGGCCCACAGCTCATGCGCTGTTAGAACCTGTGCACTTTTCTCCACCCGGACCCACTGTGCCTGTCTGCCTTGGCGCCTGCCAAGGACGGGCTGAAACAGGACCAAAATAAACCCCTCCTGGGAGCTGGGTGCTGGGTTTGATGTCTCGGGGGCACTGAAGTGACTGAGACAGGCCCCAAATAAATGCGTGCTGCTGGGGGAGAGGCAGAGAAGCCGGGCAGACCAGAGCAAAAGGCTCCAGGGACACAGGGGAAACTGAGGCAGCCGAGTGTGGGTCTCACCCAAAAGCTCAGGGTGCAAGCAAGGATGGGAGAGGGGCAGGTGCTGGAGCCCGGGGCTCAGTGGCTCAGAAGCAGGGGAAGGATCAGGCAGGAGACACCCCCAACCTTTCGGGAAGTCGCAGGCCCTGCTGCCCACAGCTGTAGCAATGCAAGGAGAGGCGGGCAGCACTGTGCACAGCCAGTAGTGAGGGTCCATGTAGCACCGCCCCATGGACAGAGAGACCAGGGCCCTGGGGCGGGCAGGGCTGGTGCAGAGACAGGAGCCAGCCTTGCAGGGAGGGTGGCAGGAGACCAGGGAGTCCTGCGCCCCCTTGCAGTGCCTGGGAGGAGAGGGTACGGGAGGGAAACTGAGGAGGCTGCAGCCCAGGCAGGAGTCAGCGGTGGGACCAGCAGGGACACGGGGACTCTAGGCAAGCTGGAGAAGTAGGAACCAGCCCTGAGCGGTGGGGGGAGGAAGCGCAAGACCGCTTCAGGCTCCCCAGCAGCCAGGCCCCGAGGGACAGAAGGCAGGAAACCGAGTCATCGGGCCTGAGACCTCTCGGGGGCTCTGTGCCCGTCCTTGGAGCAAGCCTGGGACCCAAAGGGAAGACAGTGTGTGACAAGGGGCTCCAATAGGCAGTGGGGCCACCGCAGGCACAGCAGAAGCTGGGAGTTCCTTCTGGGTGCAGCTGGGATGAGGCTTCAGGAGCAGTCGTGTGAGGGGCTGTTCGGCGCTGGGCTCTAGGTGCTACCTGTCTAGAACGAGCTGCCTGATGCGTCCCACTGAGGCTGCTTCCAGACACAGCTGGCAACAGGGGCAGGAGAGCTGGAGGCTGGCGCTCTCGCCCGGAATCAGGAAGCAGGAGGCTCCAGCAGGCTTTTGAGACAGCACCCTGGTGTGAGCCTCTCCCTGCCCCTCACCAGCCTGGGACTTTGGGCACGTTGTTTACCTTCCCACACCTCGCTGCCTTGGCTATAAGATGGGGCTGATAACGGAATCCACCTCACAAGGCTCCCAGGAGGAACTGAGCTGCCCGAGCAGGGACGTCATCCCAGCACAGAAGCAACGGGAGCTCCGCTGTCACCACGGGGGGTTGGAGACCCTGGAGCCGGCCCTGTGATCACAGCTTGCCGGGGGTGTTAGGGGTCCATCCAAGGGGAGGTGCTCAGGAGCCTGCGTGAAGCAGCCCACCTCGCATCCCGGTGTGCACATCGCTCACAGAAAGCGAAACTGGCGGTTCGCAGACAGATGGGGGTAGCTCTTGCATGACAGCACGGATATATTTAACGCTACTAACTGTACACTTCAAATGGCAATGGTTGTGGCATATATATTTCATCGCTGTTTTTGAAGAAAAGTTCAAATGGCAGAGTCACGGCTTGGTCCCAGGTCTCTGCCCGTCAGCCCAGCGTCCCTCATACATGCAAGCGCACTGAACGGACCGTACCCTTGAAACCAAAGACAAACCAGGACAGTTCAGATCTTCCCCTAATCTGATTATTGGATTTTAGAAAATTCAAGCAATCGTGACTTCACTACCTTTACTCTTAAAAAAAGGAAATATCACTCTACTAGAGCCTTGCCCACACAAGCTAGAATTACCAGAATTTCTGTGGTCGTTGTAAAACATTCCCCCAGTGCTGTGCGTCCAGAGGGGCCCTGGGTGATCGATCGGAGGGCTCTCTCTGGATTAGCAGATTAATCCACTGCTGAGGTCACCGCCCAGGGCTAGGGAGGATGACAGACGGACGGACGGACAAGACTCTGTGGAGGGACCTGTCCTGGGGACCAGCCTGGTCCTGGCCCGCCTTCTCTGCGCTCTCCCTCTCTGCTTCCAGCTGCCTCTGAGGAGCAGCCTTCCTCTGCCACCATGGAGCCCGCAGACCTCGGAAACCAGGAGCCAGAACAAGCCGTCCTGCTGCATGGCTCGCGGCAGGGGCTCTGTGCCACAGTGGAAAGCTGGCACAGTAGCGCGATGCCAGCTGTACAGAAGTCTCCACGTGCTGAATCGACAGTGCTTCCCAGCTCTCCTTTGGAGAGTCAAAGCCTTGCCTTAGAATCACTGAGCCCCACCATATGCAACGGCCTTCGGTGGGCACCCCAGGGACGGACAGAGAGGACGGGAGCCCACTGCTCTTGCCATGCTGATGACCAGGCTGAATGTGCATGGAACTCAGTGGTGCTGTCGAATCAGTCTCCAGGCAGTGGGCTCAGGAGACCGTGAGGGGCCAGACACAGACGGGGCGCTGATGTGCAGCCCACATGGAGAACTACAAGCACGGAGGAAAAGCTCCTCAGTAAAAAAATATCAACAGCAAGACAAATGGGACGGAGTAAGTCACAGACACGCGCACTGGCACATTCTGAGAAGCACTACTGTTTGGGAGAGCCAGTCCCGAATATCCCGACCATCCCGACCGTGACATGGAGAGGGAGAGCGGCCACATGGATGGAGCTGGAGGTGAGAGTGGAGGAGGGAAGTCCCATCTTGCCTTAATTACCCTGAAAGGCTGGGGCAGCTGACCAGCTTGTATTAATGAGGCTTGAGAGGGGTCCCCTTTAAACCTGAGGGTGCCTTTCTGAGGTTTACTCCCGGAGCCAAGGCTCAGCTGGGTGGGGTGGGAGCCAGCTCTGTTTCTGGGCCGCAGGAAGGGGCGAGTCGCTCAGCCGGTCCCCACCAGGCTCCTGACGGACGTGGACTGTGCTGTCACCCACTCAGCGGCTCCCTCAACCTTCCCTCCCTGTCACTAAGCAGCCTCGGCCCTGTCAGAAGTCCTGCTCTACAAAGCTGAGGCTGGGTGGCGAAGACACCATCCCAGCCCACACGGGCCAGTGTCCCAGGTGAAGGGGCAGAGGGGGCCGGCTGCAAGCCCCTGAGCTGCTGCTGCCACAGTGAGGACATCACAGTCTCTGTCACTGAAAGACACAGCTGCCCACCTCAGCCAGCCGGGTGAGGCCTAGCGTGGTTTCCATGGCAACACGGAGCCAGGTGGAGGCAGCAACCAGCAGCGGCGCCTGCCTTGAGCCAGCGGAGGAAGAGTGGGAGAGGAGGAGACGTCTTCCCACCCACAGCCATGCCCCCTCCAAACGCCTCTCCTCAACGCCCTTCCCAGGACCTGGAGCTGAGCTGCGCTGGGTGACTTGGGGCGGGGCCTCCCAGCTGGGGCCCAGCTCTGCCCACCTGGGGCAGAGACCTCCCTCCCTCAGCACCCCCACACACGCCAGGCCAGGAAGCAGCAGGACGCAGGGTGACAAAACCAGGGGCCCACAGCAGCTGAGAACCAAGCCTGGCATCCCCATGAGCAGCAAGCAGGGCTGGGCAGAGAGGTGGTGCCTTCATACCCAGGCAAGGGGCAGCAGGCAGCAAGCCCTCCGTGAGGCAGAAGGGGTTAAACCAAGTGTTTAAATATTTAGGAATTAAAACCACAATGCCACACAGACTTCCCCGGCTGGTGGGTAACCATGGCAATGCATGGCCAGTGGCAGATCTGAGAAGTAGAGGCTGGGACGGAGGCTGCTGACAGCATGGCAGAGAGAGCCCCAGGGGTGAGGCCAGCACGGGGGACACCCGCTGGGACCCCACCCTCTGGCCAGAGGCAGCGCAGTGGCTTCAGGTCAGCCTTCCAGCCTCCTGGAGGCCGGAAATAGTCTGCCACCCCTGCCCCGGGGCTGCTCATGTGATCATGATTGCCAGCCAGACTCTCAGCTTCGCTGTCCCCACAGCCCTGGAGCCTGCCGAGTGCAGGGGCCCCAGGAGGCAGCGGGTCAGGGCACCGCAGGACATGCAGCCTCAGCCGGGCGTGGAGTCACCGGTCAGGTGCGTACCCTGCTCAGCAAGGGTGGCAAGAAAAGGTTCCCAAGGGGCAACTGCACAGAGACCTGCGAGTCGAGAAGGTGAAATCAGCAGGCCTAAGGCCTGCAAATCCGGGAACACGGTCCCCAAAGTGTACACAAAATGCAGTGACCGTCGCTCCCAGGACACCCACCGAAGCCGTGCAGGCAGCAGTCTGACCGTGTCGTGTGGCTCCGAATGTTGGGCCAATGAGGGGTGTGGCTTCTCCTGCCTCCTCACTCTTCCTTCCTTCTCTTGGGCCCAGAGGCACAGGCGGACAGGAAGGACATGTCCTACCATCTCCTGTAGAGTGAGGGATCCCAGGACAGGGAGCCGGGCAGAGGCTGCCATCCTGAGCGTCTCTGTGGAGTCGAACACCTCAGCACTGGAGCACCCGAGCACCCCCTCCACTGACTGTGCCCAGCTTACGGAGCTGACGGACCAGGCCAGGCCTGCAGCTTCTGCTCTCAGGAAGGCAAAGTGGATCCATCAGCCGGCCAGGACCCGACCACCCTCAGGAAATGTCCCTCGGTGCCTGCCAGGAGGACGAAGGCCCCAGCGGCCTCCAGCTGCCTTTAGGACAAACACAGCTTCCTCCTCTTCCCTCACTCCTCTGAGTGCTCCGGCCACTCTGTCCCCAGAACACAGCACCTCTGTCCCTTACACAGGTTTGGGGGAAGCACCACATCCTCCCTATGGCCACACTGGCTCACATACTTCCCGGTCCAGGGTGCTGACCCCGGACACACAAGGGGGTCCAAGGACTAGGACAGGAAGGTTCCAGAGGCCGGCACAGGGCTGAGTCATTTCTGGATCTTTGATGCCCGACACAAAGTATCGCTGGTGGACGCTTGGTTCCCTGCCTTTACAGGCTACACCAGGACAGACTTGCTAGTCCGGAGAAGCCACGGAGAGCCCTGCTGTTCCACCGTCACTGGGCACCAGGTCACGCCCAGCTGCGACTGGAGCCCAGCTGTTTACAGGGGAGGGGAGAGCAGGCAGAGCACGAGCCAGGAGGAAGATGTCCCTGACCGAAGCTCGTGGGCCCTGCCTCGCAGCACCCTGGACCTGGAGACCACATGCTCTGCACGCCAGGAGCACCCTCCGTCTCCAGGTCGAGCACCCACCGCAGGCGCCTGTTACATGGAGCTGTCTCGTAAACATCATTTGTGTCGCACAATATGAAGTAATTTCCCTGCCCGCTGAGAACTCTATTGGTATTTCATAAAATCACCCTCTTCTGTATACCTAATAAGCGAAAGTTCTCCTTTTCCTTCAGGCCCGTGTGCTTTGAGCTCATGTCTTGTCACTATCCTGATTTGCCCGGGTTTGAAGAAGACTGGAGAAGCCTCCAGAGGCTTAGGTTAGATCTTGAGGGGATCGGCACCCCAAACAGGAGTGGACCCCCTTAGATCTGATCGTCTGTAGGGCCTATTCACGGGCAGGCACTGATGACCTCTAAAATCTCCATCCAGGCACCACAGGATGTGGATTCTGCCTCTGCCTGTGCCCCCAGGGCTTGAGCCGGGCACCTTCCCTGGGCCCCACCTCCCGCCTGCCTGCTGGACAGCGGTCTCTCCCCTCCAGGAACTGGGCCCCCGCTGTTTCCTCTTCCTCTCTCCTGGCTCCTCCACTACCACCTGTGGCCCAGTGGTGGCGAACCTATGGCACATGTGTTGTTTTTTCCAAACTAAAACACTGTTGGTGCTTTGTGCTGAACGAGTGGGTTCGGGGTGCCGTTCGGGTGCCCGTCTCTGACAGGTCCACCGTCTGTTGGACTTCCTCCACTCACAGCCTCTTACAGGAGTGGCCTGCAGAGGGCCTGGAGCGGGGACAAGCACATGCCCTGGCTCGCTGCGCCCCCCTTCCCGAAGCTCCTCCTCAGGCTCCTGGGGTCCTCTTCCTCCACTCACGCTCACGGCCCCCACAGTCTGTCCTGCATTTCCAGCCGCACCACTGCCCGGGCACATGGAAGCTCCCCAACCCCAACTCAGCACAGACCCTTCCCTCCCACCCGGGCTCCTGCTGTGGCTTTGGTGTGAACGAGTGGTTCTCTCGCAACTAAGTCACCAAGCAACGGGCAGACTCTTCTCTCCGCCTGAGACAGCTGTCCTAAGTGCTCCTCCTGTCCCTCAGTTGTTCGGCGCCTCTCCAGAGCAGCCCTTGGCCTGTCCGGGTTAACACTTTCCTCGGTTCCCGCACAGCCGCCGTCACCGGGCTGTGGCCTCGTGCTTCTAGATTCTTGTACTGCTGGCAGCCAGCCCCGTGCAAAACGCCGGTCTGGTCCCCTTTTCCACCCGGACGCCTCTCAGTTCCCACCGCTTTGCAAAGCCCCTCACCCAGGCGAACAAGCCCCCAGCGGCCTCGGCCCTGCAGAGCAGACCCGCCCCACTGCCAGGACCTTGTCTGAAGCACACTGGTCCACTCTGCAGCTCCCTTGTCACAGCCTCTGTCTGGAGACCCTGCCGGGCAGCCAGACCTGGTCCAAGCAGAGGCATTTTGCGTATGCTCTCGAACTGGCTCTCTGCTGCAGCCCTTGGCCACAGGAGCGGTACCAGGCCCCATTTCCCAGAACACAGAAACTGAGAGGGTTTAAGGGACTTTCCGAAGGCTGCCACACCCACGGAAACCGGACAGAGAGCAGGACTGAAATGAGGCAGCTGCTCTGGAGATGCCCGGGTGGCACCAATTAGAGCCATGGGGGTCACCGGGGTTGGGGGCTTGGAGAAGCAAGAATATTTCAGGGTTTGCAGCCTAGAGAGCTGGGTGCTGGTCTCAGGCTCTGCACAAAGTACAACCTCATTAAACACAGGATAAACAGCGCAGAGCACTGACCAGGCGGGCTGGTCATCAGAGCAGGTGCAGAGGGAGCAGGGGGAGTAAGAACACTTCAGGCTTTACACACTGAGCTGGGGATGTGGGACAGCATCAGGAACCCGAGTCTTCCTCCTGGGGAGAGGAGGCTGGAACCGCCACTCTGGGAGTGTGGGTGACAGCAACACCGTGGGAGTGAACAGCCTCCAAGGCAGGGCACGACTTTCAAAGTTTTAGTAAATAAACCAATTGCATTGTTTTGTGCTCATTTCTTACCAGGACACAGTCTTCAAATGCTGTGCTCCAGGAGAAGAGGAGAGTGAGGCAAGAGAAAGTCTCAGTTGCTCTCACTGCCGAGAGACACCACAGCTTTGAGGATGGCCAGTTTTTCTGGCTCAGGTTTAGCCCCCAGTCAGCTGGGCCCAGGCAGGACGCGGAGAGCCTTGTGGAGGAAGACTGCTCACAGCGTGGCTGACGGGAAGCAGAGAGGCAGGGAGAGGCGGGGAGGCCACACACCCTGGCCTCTCGGCTGAGCCTGAGGCCTCAGAACCGTCAGCCTCCAAAGGTCCCAGCTGCGGCCAGGTGAGGCTTGGGGGACACCCAGATGCAAACGCAGCAGGGTCACCCTCAAATGACAGAAGTGACCACAGGTGCTTTCTTTCCCTGCTCCAGAGGCAGAACTAGTGCTGAGGGAGAGGCCGGGGCCGTCTCCCCACACAGAAGGTGGGTGTTCTAGGCTCTTGCTGCCCAGCAGAGGGACAGCCTCCCTGACCATGGCGCTCAGAGCCCAGCAGGGTCTTGCCCAGGGTGGGGGTGATGTGTGCAGCTTGCTCCCTCCAAGACTGAAAGGCTGGCAGCGGGACAGGATAAACAGGCAGAGCCCTGGAGGGGTGGCAGGTCCTGAGGTCCCTCCCCCTTGAGTGGGTTAAAGTTCTCATGAGAGCTTCACCCAGAATTCAGTCTTCCTCTTCCAAGGAACCATCTGGGAAGCACAGAGCCACGATCACCAGACCCACGGCTCCTTGACCTTGGACTTCGGTACAAATTTCTACTCTTTACATGTGCCCAGTCTCAGGTGTTTTGTTATAGCAGCAGAAGCTGGCTTAAGGAGAGGGGAGCAGACTGAGTTACCTCTGGCAACCTCCTGGCCCTGAATCTCTGAAGCTTTTAGCCAGAGCTGGCCGGGAGCCACCCCGCAGGGTTCTAGAATTCTTCCCCAACAGCACAAGTCATCTAAACTAACAACACAAAGAAATTCTGGTCTAGAAGGGGCCCCACACACCCTACACTCGCGCCACTCTGAGCATGTGCTAGGGCAGGGCTGGGGCTGCCTGTGACCAGTGGGGATGGGGAAGGGCAGAGAGTGTCCATCCAGCTCCTACTGAAATTTAGCCGTATGACCAGCAAGTGTCATGGGTTGGGGAAGCAGCGAGCATATTCTCCACAAAGCCCAACCTCACCCCCAGGAGGAGACAACCAGGTCCTGTGTTGGCAGAGCTAGCCTGTCCGCAGAGGAATAGCCGCTCCCTCCGCGCTGCTGGGCCACCACACCTGAGCTGGGGCCTAGGACCGAAGAGGCCCAGACTACGGCACACTGACGCCCAGCTGTGCAGCCCAGACGTCTGCCCGTCCGTCGTCTGTCTGTGTGTTTTGCAGGGCCTCGCACACACTAAGCAAGCGCTGCAGCACCAAGCCACACCCCAGCCCCACCAGATGTTTTGAATCCTCCGCCTTTTCGTTCAGAAATGTGCTGCAGACATCTGTGCTTTGTCAGACACCGTGGGTCCCTGGAAACGCAAGATGAATGACAGGATTGTCCGAGGCGGGAGGACACTGAAAACTACAGCCTGGCCGGTGGTGCACACCAGAGCACGCCTCCTCCCGCTGCCAGCTGGCCCCACAGAAGAGCCACAGCTGCAGCGAGAACGGCACAGGAAGGTGGAGGCTGGGCCACGGCTTCCCTCAGTGACGGGGCTGTAGGGAGGCAAGGGACTGGGTCACGGGAGCTGAGAGTGGACGGAGCCAGGCAGAGCAGGAGGGAGCCAACCTCCTGCCAGGACTGGGCAGTTGTGACAGTGACCACTTGACTGGCCTGAGTGGCGTGGGGTGAGGCCCGGCCAGAGAGGAAGTGACCGGAAACGGACCAAAATTTCCATTTCGTGAAACCCCACTGAACTCTACACTGTTCCCAGCTCCCGTGCTGCAAGTGGAGAAACTGAGGCCCAGAGAGGTTGTTATGGGGCTGAGGTCACGCAGGAGGAGGTGTCTAGAGTCACCATTCAAATTGTGAGTGTTGGGCTGAGACTCATGGCCTGGAGGCCAGGGACCGGGTTAAAGGCCACGGTGCTGTCCAGTTCAGGCTCTAGGATGGACGCTGCCTGGCTTCCTCTGGACTCGGCCCTCTGAGCACAGCCTTGGTCCGAACACTGAGAGCTGGGCATCTGGACTAGTGTCCTGTGGTCACCACACACTGAGGCCTGCCAAGGTGACCCCGCATCGAACCCTCTGCAGCCTGCCCGGCCACCTCAGCCTGACTCTTGACCAGAGGTCTCCACTGTGCCACCAAGACACTGGGGAACTAAAAGGCCTGGACCTGCTGGGCATGCTGGCACACTTGGGCCCCACCTCCCGCCTGCCTGTCGGGCAGCAGTCTCTCCTCTCCAGGAACTGGGTCCCCACTGTTTCCTCTTCCTCTCTCCTGGCTCCTCCACACCCGCCTGTGGACCAGTGGTGGCGAACCTGTGCCGTGTTCAGGTTTAACTGCAGTATCGGCGCTTTGCGATGAAGGAGTGGGTTTGGGGTGCTGCTCTATTACTGTGCAGGAGGCGGCACCTACCTGGACTTCCCGCGTGTGATAGGCAACAATCAGTCCCAGCAGGATGACGGTGGACAGGCTGATAAGGCATTTCAGGGCCAGCGAAAACATAGAGTCCTGTGGAGACACAGACGGAGGATCAGGGAAGGCCAGCCAAGGGCATCACACCATCTCCGCGGGGCAACAGCCGACAGCCCGGCCCTCCTGGGGCCACATGGGGCACAGGCTTGGCCAGAAAAGCCCTGGCCGTGCCTGGGCCGGCTGACTCTGAACTCCGCTCAGAGTCTGTTTCCATGGATTAGACCGTGGCTGCACTCACGTGAACCCTGCCTGGCGCGATGCATCACGTTTGCTAGCCCGGCTCCACTCTACTTGCTGATGTTAATTTAGAATTTTTGCCTCCCTACTCATAAGTCATGAGAACATAATTCTTTTTGTGCCACCATTATTTGGTTTAAGCATCTACATTATGCCAGCTCAAGTCTCTGTTTTCTAATAACTGGAAGCAGAGAGTTTCCAAGTCCCTTCCATCTCTGACAATGCAGAGTTCTTTTAGGAATGAGTTGAAACATCCTGGCAGCTGCAGGCATCTCCTGGCATAAGCCAAGGGCAGCAGAGGAGCAACTGGGAGAGGAAGAGGGCCCAGGGCAGGGCAGCACGGGCCCTGGGGTCCCTCCGGACAGGGAAGGGGCCTGGAGAGCCCGTTGCCCTGTGCCCCCAGGAGCCGAGCTCTCGGCCCATACACGGAGTCTAACATCTCACACACCCACCGGGAGCTGTGACCTCGGGCCATCACCCCGTCCCTCAGCGCCCTGTGTGCCAGATGGAATGGCACCATATCCACCTCCTGGGGCTGCTGTGGAAACCACAGGAGCTAGGATGCGGACAGCCCTCGCTGCGTCCCACCGGCCGCCATCACTGCTTGCTTCACAGCATTTGCTTGGGCTTGGGGAGTGGCTCTGCAAGTCTGCAGAAGCTGGCTCCCCGTCCCAAGGAAGACTGGAGCTGGGCCTGAGCAGAGGCAGCAGAGAGACCCAGATGGCACCCCAAGGCCCGTGCCAAGCGGTGCCATGCCCGGTCCTGAGGTCTTAGGTGGCCCTGGCTGCTGCTCAGACCTGTGTGACTTCCGCGATGAGCAGGGTACACAGGTTTTATACCTTTGTTCTTGATTGTCTGCAAACAGCCCTTGCCTCTGTCCCATGATAGACACCATGGTGGAGGCCCAGAGGGGCTTGGGGCTTGGGCCGAAGTCCACACCAGAAGCACTGCCCACGTCCCCGGGCCACTCTTCAGGACACACGTAAGAAGCACACGGGATGTCCTCGGGCAGACCTGGCTGCTCACGGGGACCAACGCCCAGTTATACTGAGCCCAGAGCTAGGGTCAGGTCCGTCTTCTGTGGAACAGCGGCTTTGTTTATAATGATGTATTTTAAAACAACCTAGGAGAGGAAAAGGGTTCCCCGGCATAGAAGTGCGGGGCGTTTGAGGAGACAGAAGTGTTTGTTGCCCTGATGTGATCATTGCTCAGCACGTGTACAGAATCACACGCCATATCCCATAAAGACACACGGATACCACGCATCCATGCAAAGCATTTCAGAGGCAGGGTGAGATTGATTACCGAGTGAGGCCGATCGTGGAGCTGGGACAGCCCTGAGGGAAACGGCCCCACAACGGGCCAGAGAAGGGCTCAGAGGCAGCTATGAGGTGGCTGAGGCCTGCAGCGGAGGGACAGTGTCCAACAGGGCCTCGCTGGAGGAAGAGGAGCCCAGGGACTTGAACCCAGGACCTCCGGTGACCAAGCCCATGAGCTCTTCCACCTGCTGTGGGCTGAGGCAGAATGAAAGCAACTCTCCCTGGTTTCAAACAACGTCACAATTCATTTCCCCGATTCTGTTATTGAAGACCACTTTGTGCCAAGGGCCAGCTAGCCTAGGGACACACGGAAGAATGAATGAGGTAACTCGTTCATTCACTCACGCTTGCGCAATTTCAACCACTTCTCCCTTCCTGAGCACCTACGAGACAGCCAACAGCGTGCTACGTGGGGCTCCTGCAGGCCAGAAGCTTCAGGCCTGGATTACACACCAACACCGGCTCCCTACCCAGCCCAGGGCACCAGCCTAGGTCTGGGGCAGGGGTGGCTCCAAGGTTCAGCGCCCATCTGGCAGGTTGGAGCCTGGGCCTCTCCCTCTGGCCTCTTCCCTGCCTGTGGTCCAGGGCAGAGAGGCCCACGCTCCCTCACTGAGCAGGCACGGCCCACAGTCCCAGCGCCCGAGGCCACTTGCCACCTGCACTGCTTTCCCGAGACTGGGCTGGGTGGGAGAGAGCCCCTGATTTCGGGCACAGCTGCTCCAGGAGAGCTGACCCTCCCTGGGGACGGCCCAGGGTGCTCCCGCCGGGGGGACCACCACGCTCTCCTCAAAGGGCTCTGAAGGCGTCTGGGGAGTGTCACGCCCACCCCGGGAAGCTTGGGATCAGCTGCACATTGCAACCTCTAATTTATCTCTTTTGGCAGAAATCAGAATCTAATAATTCTCATCATTTAAGAGGAAGAGGTGAAGGGAAAGAGGCCAGATGCTGTCTTTTCTGCAGTAAGCCTCTCCCCTTTGTCCTAAGACTCAAAGCCTCTCCACTGAAAGGCTTCTTGGTTTTGGCCAGGACACTGCCTGGCCATCTGGCCCATGGCCGGCCATGCTGTCCTGTGCTGGACCGAGGGAACTCCGGAAGCCTCAGACTTCCTGCGTTCTCCATCCTGTCGATAAAAGTAAACCATCGTCCATCTTGCGGAGCTGGGACAGACGTCAAAGAACTCGGGCTGGGCCAGGAATGCTCCCCACTATCAAAATGCTGGACTCCCATCTTTCCTCTGCTGCCTGACTCCGGGAAAGCTGGAAAGTAATGTGGTGGCCACAGGGGCAGTGCGGATGACTGTCCGCCACTCCCCACGCCCAGCTCCCTGCCAGCCGAGGGGCAAAAGAGGCCCTGGGAACCGGGAGCGAGTCTTGTCTCCTCTGTGACTCAGCTTCTCAACGAGGAGTAACAACCCCTAACACCCAAGGGTGCACAGGAACTACATCCGCCTGGCGACGGTCATCTTTTTAGAGCCATTTGTTCTGAAAGGCCCAAGAATATTCAAGTGATTCATTCAGCTTGAAACCATTCTGTGACGGAACACTATGCAGCCCCCAAAAAGACACTGCTGTAGAGAATATGTGAAGGGTTAAGAAAGGTTGGTGATGTGGTACTGAGTGAAAAACTGTGACCTCAAACTGTATCTGTGCTATAGTTCCAATTTTGGCAGCAGGGTGGGCGTACTGTGGATTGAACCCAGGACATTTAGACTGAGCTGCATCCCCAGTGTTTTTTGTTTTATTTTGGGTCAGGGTCTTTCTAAGTTGCCCAAACTTGGCTTGAACCTGTGATCCTCCTGCCTCAGCCTCCCAGAAGTCTCAACTCACATTTTTAAAAACTTTTTTTAATGCCAAAAGACAGAAAATATGTCCAATATCCTGCACTACAGGAGATATTTTTCCTATGATTGTTTTTCTTTTCTCAGATTTTTAACAATGAGAATATACTATTTTTATAATAAAAGAAACTTGTTTTTCAAACTCTGAGCCCCAGACCCCAGGAAGACCTCTGCAGACGGTAACTGGCTCGATTCGTGGCACAGCACAGGCCCTGCCCTGGGTGGCTGTGGGAGTACTCGAGGCTCCAGCCCGCCTCCATGATGAGGTAAAAGATGAGAGGCACCAGCCTCTTCAATAGGCTTTCAGGGCCAGGCTTAGTGGCACACACTTGTAACCCCAGCCCTCAGGAGGCTGAGGCAGGATGATTACTGTGAGTTCGAGGCCATCCTGGTTTACATAGCAAGACTGTCTCAAAAAATCAAAAACCAAAATAAATAAATAAAAAGTGCTGCTTCATTGCTTGATGCCAGCCCCACTGTCACACTACAAAAGTCAACTGCTCGACTTGCAGCAGGAGACAACGCTCCACCGAGAGCACCCGGAGCCGGGTGAGGGACTCACACCCAGGCCAGGTGACTGCTAGCATATTGTTCCCCTCCCAGTCACAGATTCTGGGGAGTAAGAACACTTAGACTGGGACCCGTAGCTCCCTGGATGCCCACGTGTGAAGAGGGGCATAGGAAGTGTTCCTTGGAACCACTCAGCGGTGCCCTTCTGCTTTTACCTGACGTTTCCTGTGTGCTGAGCAGGTGCCAGCCCAAGAACAGCCCCGCACGCCCCACCTCAACACTCACCCATCGCACAGTGAGGTCAGAAAGCCCGCGATGCCCTGACAGCCCAGGCACTGGGGGGCCAGAGAGCTCCAGACCCAGAGTGGCCAGACTCTGCCGCGGGCAGGCTCCTCTGATTGCTGTGCTCCACCCCGGGGACGTAGGAGCTGTCACCCCAGCAGACCGGCTACACCCACCCACAGGGGCTACATGGGACTCTCCCACCAGGGCCGGAGGTCAGGGCTGGTCCCGGGAGCTCCCCAATCAGCACCGCTCTGGGCCTGAGCCAGCCCACCCAGATCTGGGTGACAGCCACCTTCGACACCTGCGGGGCAGGGGCAGCACAGCCCTGGGCTGCGGGAAGTGGAGACTTTCCCACGGGTGTGGCCAACAGGTGACAGTCAGATTTGACCAGGCCAGCTTGGATCCCCAGACCTGCTGCCGCGGCCCTGCAAGCCCTGCTCCACCGGTGGGTACGGAGTGTGCTTCCCGGCACCTGAGCCAGCCACGGCTCCAAAGACAGCCAAGACTGCAGTGGTCACCGTAGGTCTCCCCAGAGACCTGGGACTCCGACACTGCAAGAAACAGGAAACTATGCTTCCAGGCAGCCGGGGCAGGGCAGTGAACCGAAGTGAAATAGGAACTTGAGAAAAGGGCGTGCAGGCCCCTTCCTAACCAGGCTGACACCCCGGGTGAGTGTGGGTGCGTGTGTGCGCGCGAACGTCCACACACAATGCTTCCCATCACTGGCTGGAACCCCCAAAGGTAAAGAGGCAACAGCATCAAGAGCCTGTACAGCATTCACTGAATGAAGGTCCGCTGTGCCTTTTTGACATCCCTACATTTTGTACATTCAATTTGTGAAATAATTGATTTAGGAATCTTTCCTGTTTAATAAGGTCAACTTTTCCTTCAATTTCATGGAGAGGGTCCAGAACTGATTGATAGTCAGCGCTAGCTTAACGCTGCGGCTGTGGAACGCCTGTCCTAATTAGACACTCTTGCTAATGAACGCCACGCGGATGAAGCCGGCCCCTCCACCACAGCACCCGTCCTCCGGGGAAGCCTGAGCTTCTTCCTCTGCCTGGGGCGTCCACACCAGCTCCCAGGCCTGGGGTCTGCGTCCCCCTCGTCCCCTGCCTGTCTCCTGTGACCTCGGCCTCTGCCCTTTCCCCTCGGCCTCCTCCCGCTCACGCTGCCTTCCGCCTTCCAGCGACATCCCAGCCCGGCGCCTCTCCCTGGGCCTCCCTCTACCCACGGTGCTGGGAAGGAGACTGAGACAACGAGGGACCCCAAAACTCATCCTTTTCCACACAATGTTCAGACTGCAGCCAAACACCCATTCTCTCGTCACACAGAGGAGACAGCAGGGAAACTCCGCCGCCCTGCATCCTGGGCTGTTGAATGCACCTCTGATGTTAGCATTTGCAATTGCTGTGACTTACAAAGCTGTCCCCATGCATCCTGCAGGTCGTCTTGGGCTCGTCCACTCGCACTGCATGCCCTTACTGGGCACTCCTGGAGTGCCCACGGCTCCCCGTGCCTCCAGCCACACCTGCTGGGCCTGAGTTCTGCCCAAGGCCACCCAGGCCTTCACCCCAACAGCTGCCTTCTGTAACCCATCACCCCTCACCTCTGTGACCCTTGCCGCTGATCAGCAGACACCTCTGAGGGCTTGGCACTGCTGCCAGGCGGCAGGCGGGCATTTGGAGCTGTGAAGGCCCAGAGCATGGATGGAGACAGATGACCTCCCTGTTCCAGTGAGCAGGGCATGGCAAGGACTAGGGCAGGCGGCCCAGGAGAGGCAGCTGAACCTGCACTGTAAGCCCAGAGGCACCAAGAGCACCTTCTCCCAAAGGTGCTGCTTCCTGGGGAGCGAGGGAAGACTCTTTCTGTCCAGCACCCCCACCCCCCAGTAAGAGTTTAGCCTAGAGACTGGGTCCGAGCCCTGGCACCTTTCCCACCTTCCTGCACCCTTGTGAGGCCCGGCTGTGTCCTCACCGCTGACCCCAGGGGCTGCCGAGGTCGCTTTCCTCACCACCATGCACCCAACACCCTTTGTGTGGTGCGGGTTCCGGCTCCCCTCCTGGCCCACAGCTGAGGAGCCTTGAGGCCTATTCCGGGTGACAGAGAACTAAGGCTAAATCAGCACGTTCTCCTCTCAGCCCCAGGCCCCACAAGGGCATCACACGCCAGGTGACCAGAGCCCACAGGAGTCTGACCCTCAGCTGTAAGCTTGGGGCTTCCGAAGCTCCACCCTCCTCACTCACCACCTCTGCCCGAGGTCCTATGCCCGTCATCTCAGCACACTATCGGGGTGCCCAGCACCAGGAGCCCCCTGGCCTGCTGCAGCCACGCCCATCCTAAGTCTGTCCACGCCTGGTATGCGTCCCGTTGGCACCACCTCACCTGGGGTGGCCAGGGCACTCGCCACAACTACTCCGGGCACCCACTGACCAAAGTGTAAGCCCCAGAGGGCGGGACATTTTTATTTCCCTTCTTCCCCTTATGTCCTTGTGCCTAGAGTACGGCGCAGCACCCAGTGGGTGACGGCTACTGCTGCGAGTCAGTGCGATTGGCTTAAGCGACGCTTGGAGATTCAGGAAACTCACACTTCTAGGTGTGTCTGGGGGGCTGCGTGGCCCTGGCCGTCTTCGGGCCTCTGCTTCCTGGTGCCGAGTGGAGCACTTTCGCCCCCAGGCCCTTGCAGCATGGCACCTGTGCCTTGGAGCGGGCAGACCATGGACTGACCCCTGAAGCACTAGGCCAGAGAAAGCCCTCTCTGCTGCACACGGCACATCCTCAGTGTTGTATCGCTCAAACAGAAAGCTGCCGATACTCTAGGCCAGCAAGTATCAGTGAATATCGAGTATCAGAAGGAAGGGAACAGACTTTAGCGATGTGCCGGGCAGGTCGACACCTCCATTCCAAATGTCTGAAGTCACCAGGGAGAAGATCAAAGCAGCAAGGGGATCCTCCACGCGTCACCAGCCACACCGTGCCCCGGTGAGAACCCCGCACAGGCTGGAGACACAGCGCAGAGGCCCAGAGGGGTCGGCACAGTCCTTGGGCAAGGAAGCTGGGGAGGCGAGACTCAAACCTTGGCTACTGTGCTTCGAATCTCTGTGCTGTCTGGCTGTCAGCATGGAAGGAATCGGCCAGCACAGCAATCACCCAGCACCCTCCGGACCCAGCCTTCCAACGGGACTGATCCTGTCTCCCCAGTCCCTGGCAAGGACCCAGCTGTGCCAACATGAAACCTCCGCAGCTCAGTGGCATGACAGGGAGCGACCTGAGGTCAGCACTGGGGCCTGTGTCCTCCCGTGCACCTGGTCCAGCCTGAGCCGGCCTGAGGAGGACAGACAGGAAGTGACTGCAGAGCGAAGGAAGCCAGTGGACCGACACTCTGGCCTGGGGCATTCTCTGCAGCCCTCTGCTTGTCTCTTCCAGAAGGAGGTAGAGCCTGATGTGTGAGGGACATCAAGCAGCTAATGACAAGGACACTCGGGTCTGGGCAGAGGGTGGCCTCGTAATGTTGAGTGAAGCCAGGAGGGTTGACAGTGATACCAATTAGGAGGCAGTGACCCTCCCCAGGCCCTGGTTCTCCAGCTGTGCAGTGCCCCAGGAAAGCACGGAAAGGTCACTTGGGAGACTGCGCTCCCAAAGTATCAGGTCACCTGGGTCACCCCTCCGGGCCACCAACACGATTTCTATTGAGAAGATGGCTTCCTTTACAAGGTCAGGGCGAGGGGCTGGCACTTCGTGAATTCTCTGCCACACGCTCGCTTGTGACTTATTTTCCTGCCCCATTTACGACACTGGCAAGGGTTCCATGTGTCCGATCAAGTTTCCCTGCGTGGGCGCCCGTGCCGAGCCCTGTGACGCGGGAGGTGGTGGACGGTGGGCTCCTCCTCGGGGCCTTCGCCAAGGTGCCCACTGCTCTGAGGGGGAGCCGGAGCCGGCTGCGTCGGTAGGCACGCGGCAAGTGTGTGTCGGGTGAATGGGTGTGAGAGTAAACACGGCCTCCAACGGCTGAGCTCCCTCCAGAGGCAGAGGAACCGGAGCAGGCAGCAGCTGCCCAGGCCCTGGAGCCCAGCTGATCTCGGCCCTGCCCTGGACAACTCGCTCGAAGCTCTGCGGCCACGACAGTGACACATGTGACCCGTGAGGCCCCTCTGACGAGGCCGCACAGACACACCAGTAACAGCAGGAAATGCTTGGCTCTTCAGAGCTACGTTCACAACCTGGCTGGGTTCCTGGCTAGCACGGAACCAGGACAACCCACCTTGTCCCGGGCTAGACCTCCGTCTCCCCATCCCAGCCCAGCTTCGCCCCGCGGGGCACACCACACCCCAGTCTCCCTGGAGGAGCCTGCTCTGCGCATCTCTGGGCAGCTGTGCCTCAAAACAGAACACTGGCTGCATCCACTGACAGCCACAGAGGAGCACGTGTTAATAATGAAGCCAGGCCCCCACCCTGGGCACCTCCAACTCGCCCACCCTCTGCCCTCCCTCCAGCCCCGCCTTGTGGGCACCAGAGGCTGCCTGGGGACAGAAGCGATGCCACAGCCCCACCTGTGCCTCCCAGTTTCCGCAGAGGACGCCGGGGTGGGGAACGTGCTGCTCCCACCTGGTGCCAGAGGCAGATCCACAGCTGTGCCCACAGCAGTCAGGTAGGTGATCCCAAGCCTGGCAACACTTGGGCCAAATGAAAAAGTTTAAGATGCCCAGAAATCACATGTGGGAGGAAAACAGACACCTGGCAGGTGTACAGACTCCTAAAGGCTGCTCTGGAGTTTCCCAGATAAAGAGCAGCCCAGGCCGCCAGGAGTTTCTTGCATTCTGGGGCAGCACCGTTTCCCCTCCACTGCCGCACCACTGGTCTGACAACCGTGTAAGGCAGTGCGGCCTCCACCCAGCGCCGGCTTGGCGGGAAGGGGCCGTCCACCATCTGAGCCAACAAGCGAAGAAACGGAGGTCGGAGGAAGGGCTCCGTCCTGCCCACAGCCACACAGTCACAGAACCGGAGACTCTGCCTTGAGTCCTCCAGGGCTTGGCCTGTGCTTTCCCCACACTCCGTTCTGCCGCCACCACCCGTGTGCCTGAGAACGGCCCGTCCCAGCCCTTCTCCTGCCTTTGCAGGTTCTCCCTTCAGAGCCGGGGAAGGAGCCTTAACCACAGCTCACTCAAGGGCAAATGGAGAGAAGACAATCACCTACTCCAGGTTCTCCGGCTTCCTTTCATTGAAAAACACAAAAGCTTAAACATAAATAAAGGGAAATGGTCTGGAAAAATAACCAGTTGGCATGGAACAACTGGCATTTCAGTGCTGCATAAGAAGAGAAAAGAGTGTTCCTCAGGAGCTCAGCAAAGCCCTGAGTTGTTAACTCCTCACTGCTTGGCACCAGCTCTTCCATTGTTCTGATGTTTGGATGACGTCAACAGAAGCAAGAGGACAAACAGAGGCCCCCTCTCCCTCTCTCCCTCTCCCCCTCTCCCTCTCCCTCTCTCTCCCTCCCTCTCATTGGCTCCCTGGCACCAACCTGCTTATCTTTACTTTCAGTGCCCCGATGCCAGCGATGGGCACCACACAAGCCCTGTCGTGGCCCACCGCCCAGCGAGCTCATCCATAGGCCCAAAGGAAGGCTGGGCAAGGCCACGGGGGCTGCTGGCCTATGCAAGGACAGAAGGCACAGGCCTGGGGTGCAGGCCGGCAGGGATTCTCCGCTCTTTGGTGCACTTATTTTACCCATTTCGTGCTCCAAGAACTTGAGACATCCCCATGTCCAGGCAGGTTCTCAGTCTGCCCTCACCGGGCCAAGGAAAGCAATCACAAGGCAGGAGGCCCCCCTGGCTCCCCCGGGAATGTGTTCCTTCTGGGAGCTCTCTCCAACTCAAACTCTGAGGACCTTGAGTCTCTAGGTCTATTTTCACACAGCATCTCAGGGGATCCTCCTCAAAAGAGATTAGTGTTCTTACTTGACAAATGAGGAAACTGAGGCACGGACTGGTTACAGGCTTTGCCAAGACTGTGCGGCTTGGGAGTGGAGGAGCTAGAACGTAAATGCAAGCCTTCTGATTCCAAGGCCAGGACTGGAAAAGTCCCGGGGCCAAGCCCCTTCTGAGACCAATGCCCACTCCCCCCAGGTGGGGGCACTGCTCCCTTGTCCACAGAGCCACAGAGCACCCTGCTCCCGCCAGCTGTCCTCCATCCGCATGGGGTCAGCCGTGGAGGAATCAGGCCAGACTACGGCCATTGCCCTCTGTAACAGCTATTAAAGGAAGCAAACCTTCCCCCTCGCAGGCCTGCCTTGAGGACGACCACACCGTGAATGTGCAACTGCTCTAGCGGTCGAGGGCTCCTGAGAGCGAGGACAGGCTCTGCACAGGGTGACGGTCACCTGTCAGCCCAGGAGAGGCCAGTTCGCGCCCGTCCCCTGTGTGGTTGTTAATAAGACAGCGATCATCAGCATGCTGCTTTCCAGCGCGTCCCAGGAAGCACAATCGCCCCGTGCGCACAGTGTTGGCTGCGGCAGATCTGAGGGAATTGCCCCGCCCGCCCCCTGCCCGTCTCCAGAGCCCACTCCCACCCAGCAGGGGGAGGGGTGGGCTGCAGAGTGGCCACGAGCAGGCCCTTTGCCCATCCTGCCAAGCCTGGCTTGTGAGCAGGCGTCACTTTGCCAGATCAAAGCAATTATTAGTAGACACTGTTTTTAGCGAGGCAGCACGTGTGCCTGGACTGACTGCAGTGACATGTCGACCCTGTAAGGTTTATCCCGTCAGCTACGGACAATCACAGTCATGCGCACAGCCTGCTTAACCCTCGGTGGCCCAGCTTTCCCGTGCAGAGGAGGCTGTTGCCATGGAGAGGGCTGACTTTCGGAACACATCTGCCACAGAATCACTGTGTCCTGGCCGTCGGTGTAGAGCTTTCCTGTTTACAAAGCTTTTTTTTTTTTTTTTTTTTTTTTTT
>NW_022900945.1:55911032-55920528 GCF_012274545.1 Fukomys damarensis | reverse complement strand
TTTTTTTTTTTTTTTTTTTTTTTTTGGCAGCTTCCCATTTGATCCCTGGGAGATAGAGAGAGCCACTACCATTTGATGGGCAGAAAAACTAAGGCTCAGCATTTTAAAACAATTCCCCGAGGTCACATAACGGGATCCCAAGCTTTCCCCACACCACACGCCGATCAGTCCGGCTCCTCTCTGTAGCTCCATGCGCAGCACTCCCCGGAATGGGACCCTCGGGCCGCGTGGCTGGCACTGCCCCATGGCTGCACATGCAGGGCAGAGCCCAGGGCACCCGCCAAGGAGACCACCAGAGCGACATCCGAGCAGCCCGGACACAATGTCAAAAAATTAGAAAAAGCCAGGAAGCGTTTGTCCAGAGCAGCAAAATGTGAAAACTTGGAGACCCGGCACCATCCCTCCCCTGGTGTCCAACACAAATGGGGCAGGAGGTGCCTCTCACCGGGCAGATGCTGGCGACCGCCACACCAGGTCGTAGCCAGAGTGCTGGTCGTCCACCGGGGGCCCAGACCTCCCGGCCCCACTCACTCAGGCCGGGTCTTGACACATCCCCGGGTCACAGATGGAGAAACTGGGGCACCACGCAGGAGAGCGGAGCCTCCGCCCCGTGTCCTTGGTGGGACAGGGATGGGAGATGCCCAGCTCCCGTCCTCCCGTCTCTGTCCTCCACCCTCCTCCACCAGCACTTCCCTTCCCTCTCCCACCATCTGCGTCTTCCAGGAAGAGGCCTTACGATCGCCAGCTAAGTGAAGTCTGGCAGCGCAGCCCTGCAGTCCCAGTACTCCGGGAAGCTGAGGCAGGAAGACTGCACAGCAGAGCCCAGAATGTGAAACTCAGTGACTTAGGGAGAATGAGGGAAAGAGGGAAGGAAGGAACAAAGATTGATTGCCGGCAAAGGTGGGGCGTGAGTGAGCCTGTGGGGAGCCTCCCAGGGTCGCCCCAGCCCTGGCCGAGGGTCGGGTCTTCGCTGCCTCTCTGCCCGCATCGCCTGGCACAGCCTGGACCCGTAATGAAGGCTGACAAATGGACGAGTGAGGGAATGCAGGCCCGAGCCACAGCCAAGCAAAGGGCTCTGCACAGATCAGACCCCTCAGGGAGGAGCGCTTACAACCAAGACTTGGGAGTCCAGTCACCTCGGGTTTCCTCATCTCTCTGACTCAACAGACAGTTGTTTGTTTAGAGCCCATTGTTAGCTCTCACAGCTGTGATCAAAGTCCTGGGAAAACAGAAAGCCGAGCCAAACCCTCCGACTGTGGCTGCGAGGTGGGGAGCGGGGTTGGAGCAGGAAAGCCCGGGCGCGTGATGTCTTGGGGGCGTCTTCCCCACAGCCCCGAGCAGAGGAGGACACTCCAGGGTCACCTGGGCCAGCTGGCAGGGGTGAGGAGGCCCAGGGAAGGGTCGCTCTGCTGGAGAAACCCAGCTAGGCCCCGGCTGCGAGGAAAAGCAGGAAAGGGGTCAGGCAGTCGGCGGCCATGGGTCAGAAGGACCCCCCCTCCTCTACTGCCACCACGGCTGACTCTGTGGGGCCCCAGGAGCTGAGCCAGGCGACAGACAAGCACAGGGCAGAGGGTGTAGGAGGCCGTCACGGCAGGAAACCATCAAGGCCGGGACAGGCATCGCACCCTTGCACCTCACAGGCCGGGACACGAGGCCCCACTGTGAGCCCCAGGTGTAGACTCAAGAGCCAGACCCTGGCTCTGGACCACACCCTCGAGGAACGTACAGCACAGAGGGAGCCAGCCGGCTCCCGGAGCCTCCTGCACGCCTGAGCCGAAGGCGCTGTGTGGTCTGAGCCCTGCCACCCCCAGGGCCACAGCCCCGCTCCTCCGGTCTTGCAGGTGCTTGCCAGGGAGAAGGCCTCGCTCTCCGCCTGACATCCCGGTGAGACTCCGTGAGGCGGCACCTCTCTGGGCGGCCCCCACCGACCGGCTCTCCCTCCCGTGGGGCAGGCCCCCCTGGGAGGCGACCAAGTCCATCAGACGCAAGCTCTCCGGGTTCAGAAGCCGGATCTGTGTGACTCTGTCCGTCCCCAAGCCCTGGCACCTGGCACACAGCCTGTGTGAGGGACCCTCCACTGACATTTGGGATCAGCCACCAACTTGAGGGCTGAGTGAACTTCCCCTGCAGGTGGCCACAGGACGACGGAACAGGTGTTCTTCTCCCCCTGCTTGCTGCGAGGTGGTGCAGCACGGCCCAGGCATCCCCTCCGCGGAGGCTGGCACAGGCCACCAGACAGCAATGGCAAAGGGAGCCCACATTCACTCATCTGTGCCACAAGCCCAGCCACACATGGGTCCTCGGAAGCACAGGAGCCACTGCCTCCTCACTGCCTGAGGCCCTGGGTCCCCGTGCCAGGGGCACCATGACCGCAAGGAGCACCGCGGCTCCAGAGACCCGTGGAGGGCTCTCGGGTGATTTCACAGACCCTTTGCCTCCTGGTCGTTTCCCCTCACAAACTGCACACGGGATGTTACCCCCGCTCTACAGCCCCAGGCCCCAGCAACCAGGAGCAAAGGAAGGTGCCCGGCAAGGCCCCTGGCTCCACAGGGCCCCTCGGGCAGTCACCAGGTGACAGGCACACCCAGGTGACCAAGGTGGGCCGGGCATAGAGGAGTCACCCAGGCGGTCACCGGCTCAGCCCCCAGCTCAGTGCTCACCACGCAGGACTGTCCTGGAAGAAGTCCTCGCCACCCCCAAGGGCACTTCAGGGGCTCTGGCCACCGGTGGAGGTGCTCTGACAATCAGACGGGACAAGGTTCTCTGACGGCATTGTGGCTGGGAGGCCCTCGCCAGGGGCCAGGTGGGGAGCCAGGCCTGTGGGGCAGGGGAGGCCTCAGAGCTGGGGTGGGGGCACAGGGGGTCGGAATTTCTAGGGCCCAGCCTGGGAAGCCTCCAGGAAAGGCCCTGGAAATTGTCCTCACTCCATTTGGTTTGTCTATTTATCTCTTGCAATTTATCTTGTATTTCCTGAAAGGTCACTGGGTGGTGATTTCAATACTGTAAAATTTGTAGAGATGCTCTAAAAGAAATGTACAAATTTCACAGGTTTCTGCTGGCTTAAAGGTAATATATTTTATTAAAAGCATCTATTCTGAGTGCACTTTGGATAGGATTTGGCGACTGATTGGTTAAGGCTCCAAAAGGCCTTGTGCTATTAAAAGATTCACTGTGGTTTTTTTGGGTGGTAAAAGAAATAGAAATCAAAGGCATTTGCTGCAAAGGTATGGTTGGTGGATGGAGGAAAAAGTGGCAGGTGAGATCACAAAATGCTTTGTCACCTTACAGTTCCCCAAAGCAAGGAGCTGGGAGGAGCGAGGCCGATTAAAGCTGAGGGCTGCACCGCCTCCAGCCCAGGCTCCCTCCGGAATCTCACAGCCCCTTCTCACTTTCCTCTGCTGCTCCTCATTAGCAGAATCCAATGTTTGTCACTCAAAGGAAAATAAACAAGGAATCGCCTGAGGGGAGAGAGTCCTCCTCAGTGGACAAAACAGCTTCTCCAGGCACACACCTTTCCCGGCCCTAGTCAGAAGTCTCTCTCTCCGGCAGCACAGCCATTTCCTTCCTGTCAGCCCAGTGATGCACAGCTTCCTGTCAGGATGGCTGAGGAATGGGGAAATGTGTCTTCCCCCACAGCAGGGCCTCAGCCGGTACCCTGGAGCAGAGACAAGGGCTCGAAAGGAGCAGCCCCTCTGTACCTCTGCCCCCAGCACCGCGCCCAGGACCCCAGGCCAGGGCCCCCGGTGTCACCGCCCAGTCTCACAGGAGCCTTTGCAGGGGCCAGCACTTCCCTCCCCTCCCAAAGCCAGGCGGGAGGGACTCGCCACCTGCTCCTGAGCCCCCAGTCTGACTGCCTCTCTGCCCCCGCTAACGGGGCCTTGGCACCTGTCAGCAAGATCCAGGCTGGCACTAGGGCGGCTGAGATGGTAAAGGGGCAAGGGAGGAACTTTCTAGGTAAAGGCCAGTCACGCCGCTTGAGGGGCAGACAAACCCATGGTGAAATACAAATGAAAACCCAGTGGGGTGCACTGGCACTCTCCTGTAATCCCAGCACTCTGGGAGGCTGAGGCAGGAGGACTGCAAGCTTGAACCCAGCCTGGGCAACTTAATGAGACCCTGTTTCAGTATAAAAAATAAGTGCTGGGGGTTAGCTCAGGGTGAAGGTCCTGCATTTAATTCCCAGTACTGCAACAACAACAACAATGAAGGAAGCAGGGCCCGGGATTTAGCTCAGTAATGCTGCTGCCTGCCTCGCAAGCACAAGGCCCCCAGTTCGATCCCTGGTACCAAGAAAAAAAATGAAGGAAGCAAGGAGACCCACCAGATCCCCACATTAGCTAGAGTAAGAGGCGCTCCTCCCCAGAGGCCTGCACCCTCCCCTTTTACCCGCCACAGGCCCTGGGACCAGGCTCCAGACCTTGCTGCTTTATTAACAGCCAGGAGCTTGGAAAACCCCTGTGCCGGCCTGCAGCCCGGGCCAACGAGATCCGAAGTGAGAAGCTGGGGACTAGGCATCCTCATTTCTACAGATCTGCAGGTGATCCCAAAGTGTCACAGCCGGGAGCCCCCCAGGAGCCGCTGTTGTCACCCCTTTACCTGCAGGGAAATCAGACCCAGGTTCAGTAGCGGGCCAAATGCCACATGGCGCGTGTGCACTAGCATCGGGTGCAGTTCACACCGCACGACCCCAGCTTGGAGCCCTTTACTCCTAACTGTGCACAAAACCTTTCAGATCTGTGAACCAATACTTCTCTCAGGCACATGCGCCAGGGAGCAGAGCCAGGACAGGAGCTGGGAAGGGTGTGCGGGCTGGGGAGGGGGCGTGAGCTCGGGATCCCGGGGCCTGACTGGCGGGTTCTGCTCCAACCTCCTCTGACAGGGCCTGAAATCTGTCCAAGACGAAGCCCCAGCCTGGCCTGCAGGATACAAGAGTTTAGACCCGCACCTGGGAGCCAGGCTGGGCAGGACCCGAGCGGCCTGCACCCCCAGCTCCTGCCCTTTCCTGGGAGCAGGTCACCTTCCCTGGGTGACAGTGGGGAGGAGTTTGAGGTCCAGAGGGACCCTCCCAGCCCCATGCTTGGGGCAGACAGGATGGGGGTAGCCTGTGACCCCAGACCTGCCACTGCTGCCTCCCCAAGGGCCCCCCTGCCACCAGGGAAGGGCGTCCATAGCTCTGTCCCCTTCTGGTCTCTGTCCGCCGCCACTGCCCCAGAGGCCAGAGGGAGGGTCTGGGTCTGACTCCCAGAATGGCATCCAGCAGAGGAGAACGCTTAGAGCCCCAGACACACTCACCATAAAATGGGGCGACAGGGGCCGTGACTTCAGCCCCTAAATACTCAGCCGGTGACCAGTGAGCTCAGCAAAGCCAGGTGCTCACCATGGACTCAGGGAATGCGCCTTTCCCTGTGGTGCTACAGTGCGGCCCAGCCCGAGCCAGCCCCTGGTGCTGGGCACTTCCTAAGTGTGTCTGGGGCCAAGCTGATTCAAGCCTGTGGCTCCCCAGGAAGTGCTCTGGGGAGTTTGGTCCCTTCCCTGCCACCCCCTCTCTGGAACATGGGGCTGCCCCAACCACTTATTGCTCTCTGGAGAAACCAGCCCTCAGCCTCTCCCCACGCTGGTCCCGCAGCCCCACCAGGCTTCCAGCAGGACCCACTGGGCTAAGGCTGCAAGCACTGTCAGTCCCAACCTCAGCCCTCAATAGATCCAAAGCCCTCAGATTAGCAAGGGCTCAGACAGTCTGAGGGGAAAGCAGAAGGTAGAGGACCCAGCACTCTGTGAGGCTGAGGCGGGAGAATCTGTCGCTGTAGTCCAGCCTGGGCAACTTAGTGATTTAACAACTCTGCCTCAAAATAAAATGTAATGGCCTAGAAATATAGCTCAGTGAGGGGGCCTTGGGTTCAATCCCTAGTACTAAGGAGAAAAAAGGTAGAGGCCCTGCATCCAGAGGCTTCTGAAGCCCTTCAAAACCAGGGTCAAAAGTGCCCAGAGAGGACCCAGCAGGTGAGCAGGTCAGCGGGAGCCCTCTGCTCCAGACACCCCAGTCACTTCCCACAGAGCCCAAGGACAAGGCCCTTGGCAACAGTTGCAACCCCACGTGGGCTTCCTGCAGTCCAGCGCACCTCAGCAGACCCTGAGAAAGCTGCCTGTATCTGGCAGGCAAAGGCAGCTACACACAGTGGCAAGTGGAGGGCCCACGCACCTGCCTTGGTGGCTCCCGAAGGGTGAGGGTGCTGCTGCGAGAGCAGCAGGAGGGCTGAGGACCATCCCACCACCAGCAGCAGGGGCGCAGGGAGGAGCACACCCAGAGGGAGAGCACAGAGCGCAGGAGCTGCCCCTCCCCCAGCCCTCCATTATGCAAATCAAATGACTACACATATTTGCATAATTCATGCGTTATTAATACGCGCTCTTGTCAGGCTCTTAGACTTTATAAAGCCATTTTGCTACCTTTAATGGAGAGTCAGAGATGCAGTTCTACAGAGAGATGTTCTGTCTTTTTCTCATTAAACACAATAATGGTCTCTAGATCTTAAGTCAAGGAGAGTTTGTGGCAGTAATGAGGACATGACCAACGCAGCCCACGCCTCAGCCCAGAGCCTGTCGGGGCTGGGTTCCTGGGTAACACACCGGTTACCCGACCCGTGCACACCCAGACTGGTGCATGAGGAACAGAGGAAGTAGAGACTGTAGGTTTTAGTATTGTGAAGCCACTTTGGATAACTGGGTGATTCGATAACAAAATCTCTACTCTGCATTTTTATCACTTTTTAAGCCTTTTTACAAATTGTTTTATTCCACTATCAGAATCAGTGCCCACAACAAGCCTCACAGATTGGAAGGACAGCATTTTATTCCTAGTTAGTGGTGAGGAAACCGAGGTACAGGGGAGACTTATTCACCCATAGTCAAATCCAGGCTCTCTGCATTCCCACTACTCCAGAGTTGGCAAACACCACTGTCCCACCCACTGCCTGGACAGACATCACAAGTCACCTTTCCGTTGCTCCCCATCTCCTTGCCAGGACAGGCATCACAAATCAATCTCAGCACTTTTCCCACCCAGCTCAGGTCGTACATAAGAACCCTTCCATCAAGCCCTCTGGCAGCTGGTACCAATTGTTCAGAGTTGACACCCAGATAAAGCCTGTTTGTGATTCCCGCACTATCTCCTGCCAACTTCTCAGCATCTAGCCAAGGCGCTGACAGTGCCATGAGTTTCTGGGAATTGCCTGTGGGCTGAGTTTAGCCTGCTGCTCAGCTTCAGGAGTCACCGCCAGCTCCAGGCTCCCGACAGGCTCCGAGCAGAACCAGTGCACCTGCCTTTGGGAGCAGATCCGGAGAGGGGCTCTTGCACCCTCACTATAAGTTTGAAACTACACAGGACCCTGAGGCCCACCTCAACCAACTGCAGGTGTCCACTTCCAAAACGGACCCAGCCTTGTCGCTGTAGCACAAGGTCGGCCAAGGGTTCAGCGAGAAAAGGACCGCACAACGCCAGACGCCACGTCCCTGGGCATGCGCACGGTTCAGCCAGCCCCGGGACACACCTGTCCTCTTGCACATCCAGGGGGCCTCCTCCAGTCTGGGGAACATGCCCACAGCCTACAGCAGCCCCTCCACGCCCACAGGGAGCCTGCTGGAATAACAGCAGAGTGTCCAGAGTGCCCAGTCCCCTCACAGTGCCCAGTGCGGTCCTCAGCACGTTCTGCATCCAGGGCCCTCCTGAGACAGAAGACCCGGCCAGGGTTCTTTCTGCCCAGTCGAGGACAGGCCCTCTGGGACAGCAGGAGGAAGCCCACTGGGCCCCAGAGCAGGATGGCATGGTGCCCACACCCCAGCACCCAGTCCCTGACTAGAGGCTCTCCGAAACCCCCACCCCTTCCCACCAACCCGAGAGAGACGGGCACCCTCTCTGCCCATCCAAGGACTGGCAGCCCAGCCCACGCTGCCGCCTCCACTCCCCTCACCACCTCACCCGCTCCTCTGCCCTCACCTCACAGTGAGGCCCCTCCCACTCCCCAGTCTCGGGGGCCCCAAATCGGAGCCCACTGCAATCAGCACGGGCTCTCCAGTCCTGGGGCTCCCTCCCTGGGGTGTGATGCCCCGCAGCTCTCTCCAGCAGGATGGGAGGCAGCTGCAGTCTTCTGGGCGAGTGTCAGCCCTGAGGGAGCAGGTGTGTCACTGCCCTGTGCAGAGGAACAGACACGGTGACCAGCTGTCCTACATTCTGTGGGGTGGCCTCCCCTCACTGAGCCCCCAGCACTCGGCCATAGGCCTCAGCTGGCTGTGGCCAGTGCCCGGGGGCTGCGTCTAGCCTCGGTGTCCCTCTGCCCGAGCAGAAAGCCTGGCCTGTAGATGCCCAGGTCTGCGCTGTGCTTGAGGACTGCCCTTCGGGAAGCTGTGCCCATGAAGGACAGACGGGCACTGCCTGTGTGCTATGCATGTTGCTGGGGCCGGCACTGAGCAGACGGAAGCCTCGGGGCAGCTCCAGCCCACCGCCACCATCGCCACTGCCAGGCGGGGAAGGCCCAAGCACAGAGCGCCACCAGGGAGGGGCGCAGCCTCCCGCCCAGCCCTCAGCCGCCCCTCGCCCACGTCCCGCTGCCCTGCTGCCAACCCATGCTCACCGGCTGGGCCCTGTGCCCTTGTCTCCTGGCAACCCCAGCACCTCCACCCGGGCCTGTGGAAGGGCACAGCCCCCAGGGAGCCCAGCGCCTTCGGCTCACACTGAGAGGAACAGGGCGAGCAGGGTGCACCCAGGTCAGAGGTCAAGTCCAGCCCGCTCCACTTCTGGGGACAGCAGGGAAGGAGAGGCCCCGAGGACCACGGGAGGCACCACAGCACCAGGGCGGCCTGAGGCCTGGGTGAGTGCCCCTCACGGGAGCCACAGACTGGAGGAGCCAGGTTCCTCCCGGATTCCTCTCTCGCTCCCAGCTGCTCACCGTGATGGACCCCACCACAGAGGCTCCCCAGGGGCTTGGCCCCTGCAGGCAGGCTGGGCTGCCCTCCCGCCGTCCCAGGCCAAGAGCACACCTGTGTTCACATCTAATCTCCCCCACCACCCTGGGGCGGGGCTTCCACACCTCCCTCACACACAGAACCGAGGCTCAGGAGACCGGCGGACCCGGGTGCAGTCGCTGCCCACGCCAAGCCCAAGCGCCGCGTGGCTGGTGCTGCTGCGGTTCCTTCCCGCATCCATCTCACGGCTTTGCAAGCGAGCTAGAGGCGGGTGGAGTCCATCTCCTCAGGCCTGGCTGGAGGCCTGCACACGGGGGCCCCAGAAGGACCCCCGAGGCAGGCTGTGGGTGCCGGCCAGTGCCAGCTGGCGTGGGCACCATGCCACCCCATGCTCTGGAGCCAGCAGTGGCTTGTCTGCTTCCCGCCCTCCGAGGAAGGGCTGGATTTGGAACAGAGCCCTGAGGTGGCCCAGCCACGGCCTCACAGCCACCCCCACAGGCGGGTCCCCGGGTGAGAAACACGAAGCCCAGTGTGCCCC
>NW_022900945.1:55909282-55910167 GCF_012274545.1 Fukomys damarensis | reverse complement strand
CTGTGGGAGCCTTCATCTCCCTCCCGGGAGAGGGCGGGACCCTGCTCTGCCGCTCCTCTCTGCCCGTCCTCCTGCCGTGGCTGGACCACACCACCGCCCGGCCTAACACCTTCCTGGGCTCCAGGCGCCCTTCCGCCAGTGCCAGCCAGCTCCTTGGCTTGGCGTGCGGCACCCCACAAATGGGCTCCCAGTCCTCTCTGGTCCACGCCCCCAGGAAAACCTTTCTCCTTTGCTGCACGAACACCTGGCGCTCTCTGACTCTGGGCCTCTGTCCCCGCTGCTCCTTCCTCTGCCTCATGCAGCCCTAACCACGGCGCAAGCCCCGTCCCCCTATGAAGGCTCTGGGCAGAACTGTCCACATAGGCCCAGCGCCGCCTCGTCCACACGTGTGCCATCTGCCTCGCCTCCGAGGTCCAGCAGCCTTGGTGCCCTCGCCCACATGCCGTCCATCTCCGTCCCCGACACCCAGGGCCCGCACTGGCACGGAGGAGCAGCGTGGCAGCTTCCCAGACGTCCTCCTGCTCGGGTGTTGGCTCAGACCTCTGTGCCCCGGGCCCGGCCCACTCAGCGCCAACACTTGCTTCCCACAGTGGCCGCCTGCCTCCAAAGCATCCGCAGAGCGCCCAGCCACAGCCTCCAGGAAACCTGGCTCGGTGAGCTGGGTCTCCACTCAGGCACAGAAGTCCTGGCCCCGTGTCTCCCTGCAAACTCCATCTCCCGAGAGGCAGGAGAACCAGGCCTGGCACAGCAGCCCCAAGACGCGGTATGGTGGGGCCTGGGCTGCGAACTCATGGACCCGGGACCCGCAGCCTGCACCAATGCCTCGGGCCAGGAAGCCCCCCACCCCGCCCCGCCCTCCGCTGGCTGCGATCACAAAGCATCTCC
>NW_022900945.1:55892017-55907725 GCF_012274545.1 Fukomys damarensis | reverse complement strand
CCGCTGGCTGCGATCACAAAGCATCTCCAGACTCTGCCACGCCTCCATGGGGAGCAAAAGTCCCTCTGAGACCCTCGAAAGAGAACTCCAGGGCCGGTCAGATCCCAGGGCTCAGGAGGAGCGACAGGAGGCCTTGCCTGTCCTCACCTTCTCCCCTGCACACGCTCCTCCCCGGCCCCAGCCGGCCCCCGGCCCCTCTGCACTCTGTCCCTCTGCTGCCAGGGAGAGTGGCCTGTCCAGAAGCACCCCACTCCCACACGCGGAGAGGGAAGGAACCAACGCTAAGTGTCCCTGGGTCACAGTCCTCGTTAACATCGTGGGACTGCAAGGTGAGGAGAGGACCCACCTCCCCTGCACAGCAGCTGGACAAACAGGCACAGCCATTAAATCACTGAAGTAAAGCAGCCAACCAGGGTCAGGTCCATCCAGCTTCACACCAGGTCAGAAGCCCCGAGGTCAGCAGTCCGGTGGTTCCCAGGATGGCTTCAAAGGTATAATTCTCCTGCCTCAGCCTCCTGAGTAGCTGGGATTGCAGTCATGCGCCACCACAGCTGGCAAAGCAAAGGAACTTAGAAACCATGCCTGCTGCCTGTCCCCACTCTTGTCCCAGTCGTACAGGAAACAGGCTCAGGGGCTTCCCTGAGGTCCCTTAGAGCCCTGGGAGTCGGCTTTGGGCACTGGCTGGCCACCCCCTTTGGAGACCTTGGTCCCCACTGGCTGTTACTCCTTTCCAGGCTGCGGACCCCTCCCGCCCCATACCCTGTGGGGTGGAAGGAGCTGGAAGAGTAGGAACGTGCATCTGCGGTGCTCTGTGTGATGGCAGTAAGTTTCCTACAGTCAGGCCGCTCGGGCCCAAGGGAAGAGCTCTGCCATTTATGACTCGCTTTTGCCAGCAGCTCTCAGGCCAGCACGCAGCAGGGAGCTAGGACCTGGAAGGGTGGTCTGACCCAGGAGAACCTTAGAATCTCTGTGCAGGCTTTCAGAGGCATCCAGACAGCCTTACCTCGAGCTGTCCTGCCACGGGTCAGGCCCAGGCCAACACTGTCCATGGCTCCTGGGGCTGTTCTCACAGCTTCCTGGGCACAAGCCGAACCGACCGTCCAACCGCACTGCTCCTCCACGGTCTCCCCGCTGGTGGGCAGAGTCTCCCTCCGTGGGGCGCTTGCCCCATCCTCCACTTCCCTTTCACTCACCACCTAAGTCACCTGCGATGCTCTCCTTCCACACTTTCCACTGTCACCATCTCAAAGCCGCCACCCCCACCACCACCCCAGCTCCCCACCGTCACACACCCTGCAGGGCTCCATTCAGAGGTCACCGCCCTGCAGGCCCGGCCCCCATCACCCCGAGCTCCCCCCAGCTCAGCGGCTCCGCAGTCAGCCCCACAGGCGCCCCGGGCCCCGAGAACTCGCTCTCCAGCCCACAGACGCAGCTCGGCACTCCCCTCGCACACTGGGAAACTCAGCTGTACCTGCAACAACTTGGGGGTTTGTTTGACTATAAATTTTGCAAATCCTATAGAAGGGCCTCACTTGATCTGATAGGACCAGTGAGGACAAACCTACTGTCGACATCACATTACACAGGAGAAAACTGAAAACTTTCCTCTAAAATCAGGAACAAGACAGGGATGTCCACCGTCAACACCCCTGTCCAGCGCTGCACTTAACACATTAGAAAGAGCAGTTAGTGTTCCTGTACAGTGACAATGAACAAACTGAGGAAGAAATTAGGAAAAAGCACCATGCACAACAGCACAAAGAAAAATCAAATACTTAGGAATTAACCTAAGAAAATGAAAGGCTTCTATAATGGAAACCATAGTACTCTGAAAAAGGAAATCAGAAAATGGAAAGATATCCCCTGTTCCTGAATAGGCAGAACCAACACAGTCAAAATGGCCACGCTTCCAAAATTGATATACAGATTTAATGCAATCCTAGTCAAAACACCAAAAGCATTCTTCCCAGAGCTGAAGAAAACAATCCTAAAATTCATATGGGATCAGAAGAGATTCAGAGTAGCAAAAGTAATGCTGGGTAACAAAAGCAGAGCAGGAAGCATCACAATGCTAGACTTGAAGTTACATTGCAAAGCTACAGTAACAAAAACAGTATGGCACTGGCACAAAAACAGACGCACAGGTCAGTGGAACAGAACAGAAAGCATAGAAACCGCTCCAAACACATTTAACTATTTGAGCTTTGACAAAGGGACCAAAAATACACACCGGGTGAAAGACAGCCTCTTTAATAAATGGTACTGGGAAAACTGGCTTTCCGCATGCCAAAGATAGACTACAGACTCATCTCTCCCACCAAGTACCAAACTACAATCAAAATGGATCCAAGAACTAAATGCTAAACCAGAAACAAGCAACCTGCTGGAAGGTAAAATAGCTAAAACTCTTGAAATCAGAGGCGGAAGGCCTGGACTTTCCGAGCAGAGCTGGGTTGCACAGGGAATAGTTCCAAGAATCAACAAATGGGATTATGTGAAATTACAAACCTTCTGCACAGCAAAAGGAACAACAAGCAGAGTGAAAGACAACCTGCAGAATGGGAAAAAATCGCCTGCTATTCTCAGGCAGAGGGCTCATGTCTAGAACATATAAAGAACTCGAAAATAGTAGACCCCAAAATAAAAGACTGAATCAAAAACGGACCAGTGAAATGGACAGACACTTCACAGAATACAAACGGCCAAAAGTTCTTCAAGAAATGCTCAACATCGCTGGCCGTTAGAGGAACCCAAATGAAAACACACTGAGATTCCATCTTACCCCAGAAAGAATGACAACCATCAAGAAATCCAACAGTCACAAATGCTGGTGAGGCTGTGGGGAAAAACGAACCTTTCTACACGGCTGCTGGGAGTGTAAACTGGAACAACCACTGCGGAAATCAGTGTGGAGAGTCCTCAAAACACTAAAACTAGACGTTCCATTTGACCCACCTATCCCCTTGTAGGTATCTTCCCAAAAGGGTTAAAGACATCAGGTTACAGTGACCCCTGCACACCTCTGTTTAACGGCAGCAGAACTCAGAATAGTTCAATCCTGGAAGCAGCCTGTACGTCCATCATGGACGTAGAACGGATAAAGAAAATGTGGTATTCACATACGGTGGAGTACTACTTGGCCATAAAGAAGGATAAACTCGAGTCGTTTGTAGGAAAACGATGGCCCGTCAGACCATCGTGCTAAGTGAAATAAATCAGGCACACGAGGTTAAATTTCACATACGGTGGAGTACTACTTGGCCATAAAGAAGGATAAACTCGAGTCGTTTGTAGGAAAACGGATGGCCCGTCAGACCATCGTGCTAAGTGAAATAAATCAGGCACACGAGGTTAAATATTGCTTGTTTTCTCTTATATGAGAAACCCAAATTATAAAGGGAGAGCTGAGCTAGATAACAGGAATCAGGAAGACGGATCTTTCTCAAATGGGAAGGGGATCAAGACATGGAGGAGAGGGGGTCAAAGAGGAGTGGAGATGTGTTACGTGCTTGTGCCAGCTCCACGTGAGGAGGGTAAACACTATGATTGTAAACTTGCACTAATATAATAGAAACAAAAATAAAAATTTTGCAAACCTTACATTCAGATTACATATGTCCAGTGAAGCGTTAGTGTCTGAGGTTGTATTCAGTATGAAAAAATAGATTGTTAAATTTTTATTGTAATTTCATACTAATTACATATCAAATTTATAATATTTTGGCAATATCAGGTGAAGTAAAAAATGCTAACAATTTCATATTTCTCTTTTTCTGTGTGTGTGTGTGTGTGTGTGTGTGTGTTGCTGGGGACTGAACCCAGGGCCTTTGCATGAGCTACATCCCCAGCCCTCACATTCTATTTCTGTTAGACGGGGCCCGCACAGATCATGACCCGCATGATCCTGGGCCAGGACACTGGTGCTGCTGCTCCTCCTCCCTGAGAGAGCTGCCTCTCCCAGCCCCTCTCCCTGAAGGTCAGGCTGCCCAGAGGCCGGTGCTGAGCTGCTGTTTAACCCCCCACAAGCCCCGCCCTCCCGCCTCCGTCTCTGTCTTCACAGCACTTCCACACCATGTAATGAACCGGTATCAATCTTCCCGGGTCACCCACGAAAATATGAGGCCCCGCAGGCCAGGACTTGCGTCTATTTTTCTGCTTCTGCCTTGGTGCTTTAACATGATGCTGGCACATAACAGGCACGCAGCTGTGTACTGGGTGAGTAAAATTCCTTATCTGCTGGGCTCCCTCCTCAGCAGGACACTCAGGGCACACAGGAGGCGCTTGACTTAGAGCTACTGGACAGGGCCGATCCGGTGCCAGGTCACTGGGGAAACTGAGGCAGCTTGGCTGTGTCACCTGGCGGAAGGCAACAGCCAGCACCGAGGGTCCCTGAACACTGTGTCCCCGCCAGCCCTGCTCCCCTCCCAACTGGAGCAGCAGCCTCGGGCACCTCGAGGGAAGGTATGTTTCCCTTCCTTTTCATTGATTTTTATTCTCCCAGCAAGAAGACAAATCTGCTTCTCCTCCACCAGAAGGCCTCAGGCCACAGCGCCTTGCATTATAGTAATTAAATCCCTGCTGCTAGGAGGGTTCAGGAGACAAACGGGCCTCCTGCCAAGGGCTGGCCTGTGGGGCGGAGGTGGAGGGAGGGCAGCCGGCCAGCAGGGCCTGTCTCTCGGCTGCCTGCCTAGTGAGAAATCCACTTACCACGATGCCTTCACAGGTTTTCACTTGGGGGGGCGGGAAGACGGGCTCTTCCAACAGACTCCATCACGGGCGCCCCAGAGCCGTCTCCATGATCCCATCTTCCGCCCATGCCCTGTTCCCATTCGCCAGAAGATTAAACAGAGGCCGGAGACCAGTAGGCCGGTCTCCACCCAGAGCAGCTCATCTCCTCCAAGAATCCTTGGGTCCTAACCCCTGGACACCAAGACCCCAGGAGTGGCAGGCGGGGCTGGGGGAAGGCTGGGCAGCCTCTGGACACAAGGGCGGAGGCCAGCAGAAGGCAGGAAACCTGGCTCTGGGTTTAGGGGCCCCATCAGGCCCACGTGGGGCTTTGTCCCTGTCAGGGCTGGCAGCTCAGCCGAGCTCCTCGGCCTGAGGGCCACACGTGCTGGTGGGCCCAGAGCGCCAGGGCAGTGGTTCCCTCAAGGTGCCAGCTGGGATGCAGAGGTAAGGCGTGGTGGCACCGGGGTACACGTGGGGCCTCACAGGGAGCGAAGGGGCAGCATCTGCCTGGAGGCCGCAGGCGGCGTGGGACTCTCTGCCAGCCTCTGGGCTTTGGGCTCCAGTCACTGGGAAGACTGCAACCCCACGGCATCTCTCGAACCCTGTGCCAGGCGCCCTCACTTGGAGTCTCCCAGTGCACACCCTGGGGAAGGCACCGTCGCCTGGCTGCAGACCTGGGGCCCACGGGCCCACAGAGGCCGCATCCTTGTACACGTGGATTCTCAGTGTCTGGCCACAGCCTGGCTGGGCTGTCACGAGGCCGCGACGCTCAGCCACACCCGCTGTGCTGCCTGTGCCCGGCACTCAGGGCCCCTCGGCATCCACTTGACCTGGCCCGGAGCAGGCACGCACTGAGGCTCTGGGGAGGCTGTGGCAGGTGGGTGGGCACCCGCAGGCATATGGGGAGCAGGCCCAGGGGAGCAGGGCTGTCCCACAGGTGACCCCAAAAGGCGACTGCCACCAAGGCTTCAGACAACGGCCACGCTGAGTCTGTCTGTTGGCTGTGAGGTGGGGAGGCACGGCCGCCTTGCGTGGCTGCTGGGAGGGTCTCATGAGGAGAGGCATGGGAAGCACACAGGGGCCTTTACCAGGCAGTCAGTGCTGCTGTCCTATCCGCCCCTCCTCTCTCTCCTGAGTAAGACCTTTGTCACCCGGGAGTTATTTGGACAGAAGAGGAGCTGTGTTTTAGGAGAGCAGCACATCCTCCCAGGGTGCAGGGACAGAGCCTTACACGTGATCCCACCCGCCACCCACCAGGAGACTCTCACGACTCGGCCTCCACCAGAGTCTTGCTGACAGCTCCATCAATTTCATTTCACTCGTGAGGGATCTCAAGATCCCTGGCAGGCAGCATGGACCCAGCCTGGCGCCTTGTACATCTCTTCCCCAGGAGGAGGGGAACGCATCTCGGCGGAACTGAACACCAGGCCAGCCCAGAGCAGGAGGGGCTGGGAGCCACAGGCCCAGCTGTGAATGACCGAGTCCGATCCCAGGGCCACTGAGGTCCCAGAAGACAGCCCAGGAAAGCTCACTGTGACCAGCATGGACAAGAGTCTCTGGGCACCAGCTGTGTGCCCCTTTCTTTTTCAAAAACAAGAAAAAATTTTTAAATTACTTACATCTCTGGGGATTGAACCAAGGGTGTGAGTGTGCTAGGCAAGTGTGTACCACTGAGCTAAATCCCCAGACCTGCCCATTCTCGGTCCTCCTGCTCCACCCTCAGCAAAAAGAATCGAAAGACCTCATTTCAAACAAGCCGCTGCCCCGGGCCTCCAGCTAAGGAGCCAGGCTGTGTGAAAGCCACAGAGAGTAGCATACTACCAGACCCGACTCAGTCCTTAGGGACCCTCCGTGGTGCACTGGAGCCCGTGCTGCTCAGTGATTGGAAAAAGGAAAGGAGAGGAAGGGCTAGAACCCGAAGTCCTGCGTTCCTCACCACGTACAATGCTGAGGGGCCTTGGATAAGTCCCCTGCCTTTTCTGGGCCTTGAAGTCTGGAGGGGGACACTCCTTGCCCTGCCTTCCCACGGGGGAGGGGCTGAGCCCACCCTGCCACAGCCGGCTGCCTGTGCAGCCTGGCCACACAGGGCAAGGACACCAGGCAGAGCAGACAGTCCTGCTGCCTTTGGGTCATCCTGTGCTGGCAGAGCTGAGCTCCTCCAAGGCAGTGGCCGGGCCCAGAACCACAAGCTCCCCCAGCCTCACCTTAGGGGAGGTAACACTGCCTCTGCGGCGGCCCCACCAAGCATCCCCACGGGTCGGAGCTATTAGGGGAGTCAGAAACGAAAGAAAATGGCTAAGCCCCAATTTGTTAAAATCAGAAATCCCAAAAAGGAGAAAAGGCTCCACAAAAAGCCCTGCTGGTGGGACTTGGAAAGGAGGAAACAGGTGCCGACCGGGGCGAGGGCACCAGGAGGAGCCACCATTTGTTGGCAGGCTGGGATGTGCCAGCCACTGACCCAAGCAGGTCTCGTGTGCCAGGCTAGTGAATGCCAGCATCCCACTTATAAACGGGGAAACGCTCAGAGAGTTTGTGTCCCAAGCCCGAAGGTAAGCAGCCAGGGTGAGGCACAGGCCACAATCAGCACCCAGAACAGTGTCTTTCTGCCTCCCCACGGGGCCTCCCTCAGTCCATGCAGGCGCCTGCCTCCTGCTTGCTGGGTGACCCTGGGCAAGTCACCACTGGCTCGGGCTTCTCCCTCTGCGGCCTGAAGCCAGACACAGACAGCTGTCCCTGCACACCAGCGGACAGGCGCATACCCACAAACACCAAGGGGCAGGGCCCCTACAGCCCCAGTGAGTGCTGTCCTTAATCCCACTTTCCTGTTTGTCTGACACGAGCACCCCTCTTGTCCTCCGAGAAAAATGCCCCACAAGCTGACTCAAATGCGACAGATGCCAACTGCATACGGTTCACACATCGCTCGCGCGTGGCTCATTTGGTATCCCCAGGCTCTGCTCAGAACACAGCTCTGCTCGCCCTGTGACCAGGCCTTGCAGGATTCCAGCAATGTGGCTTCCACAAAGCACAGCAGCCCCGCCTGCCCCGGCCCCTGGCTCCCGGCCTCCTCCTGCCTGATCACCACAGCATCCTGACCTCTGGCCTGGCCGCACGGGTCCATTTGTGTTCTTTCTCTCCCTTTCTTATCTGAGTGTCTGCGCCCAGCGACTTGTGCCCAGGCCTCTGACAGCCAAGTGCGGACAGACTGCCCGTGGGGTGAGAAGATGGCCAGGCCACCGTCCAGCTACACCCTCCAGGAAAGGCCCTTTCCTCTCCCTCTCAGACGTCCAGGATCAGCCGTGGAAGCTGTCATGGGGGCGCACCCTGTTAGGAGAAGTGGGGCCCACCCGGACTGTGAGCCCCTCCTCTTCGGCCACCGCACAGGGTGGAGGCGACTCTGCAGGTTGTCCGGCGGCTCCCTGCAATGGCTCCAAAAAGAGCCACAGCTGGCAGATGTGCCCGGCTCTGTGCTGGGTGCTGTGCCACGGGCAAGGGTGTGATTCCCTCTTACCAACCAACGAAGCAGGCCCTGGGCTGAGTTAACCCCCAAAAGGACCCCCAACTGGCTCTTCACTGAGTCGAGATTTGAATCAAGCCCTTAACTACCACACCGGGCCACCTGTGCCAGCTAAGATCACTCTGAAGAACTGCAGGTCTCCAGGGCACAGAATGCCAAACTCCTAGCAACTCACTCACGATTCACCCCAGCACTGTCACACCCCAGCACCAGCAGGGTCTTCCCTGCCCAGAACCTCCCAGGATGAGGCCCAGGCCCTCAGTGCACCCAGGCTTCTTGCTTCCCTCCTCTTCCTGTGCTCCACATGGCAGAAACTTCAAGCTCTGCCACTCCTGCTCTGGATCCCAGCCTAGGACCCTGCTGCCAGCCTGGCTTGCCCATCCCAGGGACCAGCACCATGAACCCGTCCAGCCTGGATCCCAGGTCTGGGCCCAAAGGGCGCTCCCCTAGACAAGACAACAGCTCTCTTGTCTGTGATGGAACATGGTCTGGAATCAGATCACAAAGCCCTGGAGCCTGGCCTTATTTTTAAATTAGAGAAAACCAAGGCGCAGCAAGTGGAAGGAACTTGACAGAGACCACACGAGCTGGAGACGAGGGAGGAGGCCTTCGAAGCAGAGGTGAGCTTCCCTTCTGCTACGCGGAGGCAGGAGGCACAGCCAGGCAGGGGCGGGGGCAGTCAGGATGAAGGAGATTCCAGAGCCAGCAACGGAGAAGCCTGAGAGCCTCCTCACCCAAACTCCCTGCAGGCCTAGTGGTGGGGTTCTAGAACCACCTGTCCTAAGAAGAGCACGAAACCGTGGCCTCCGCCGTCTCACTGTGGAACATGGTTTGCTGGGAGGCCTCTGGGTCCAAGGAGGGGAGCTGCAGGGACATCCGTGGCAGGATGGAAGACGCTGAGCCCAAGTGGCCCACCCGAGAAGCAGTGACCACACAGCCAGGGCTGTGGAGTGAGGACAGGGCAGAGCTGGGCAGCGGTGAGGTAAGGGCTGTGGGTGCAGCTGCACGCAGCTTTAGGGGTCCTACTGCCCTCCCTGGGGAGCGTGGGCTCCTGTGTGCTCTGCACCCCACACCTCACCATGCTGCCCCGCGTCCAGGCTGTCCTGAGGGCAGCATCTTGAGGGTCGCCATGGACTGTCCCAACCTCCCGGACTGGCCCCCCGCCCAGGTGCCCTTGCCTGGCCTCTCTTGGCGTCTGTACTTCCCAGCCCTTCTTTCCTCTCTCTGGTAAAGTTCCCCTTGTCCAGCTGTTCACATCACCAGGATCTACAGACCCACAGATGGGGGCTAGGCCTACAGACCCTGATTTGTCTCTTAAAAATATAAGCCATTTGGGCTCAGAGTATAACTCAGTGGTAGAGCAATTCCCTGGAAGGCATGAGGCTGTGGATTCAATTCCTAGCCCTGTTTAAAAAAAAAAAAAAAGCCAGCAGGGGCAGCAGGAAGGGAAAGGCAAGAACTCAAGCTTCCCTGGCCTGGGCTGTTACCTCATCTGCTTTGGAGCCACAGCACCACCTACTCCAGGACCTGGGCAGCAGGGCCCAGCTCAGAGAGCAGCCCACCATCCCGCCCACCGCAGGCAACACTCACCACGCAGCTCTGGGTGCCACGAGCTGTGCGGCCCCTGCCCACCTCCCACTTCACAGGTCCCAGGAGCTCCGGGCGGAGCCGCCACCTCCTCACCTGAGAACGGACAGACGCTAGAATTTCCCTCCCCACAGCTCCTGAGAACAGCACAGTCAGAATCCTCACCCTCACTGTCTTCCCTCTCTCTCTCCCTTTGGGGTTTAAAAAAAAAGGAGAAAAACATCTACCAATGAAGGTGCTAGTCTCCCTGTCACTGAGCTGAGTAAAGTGGTTTCATCACTGCACAGCCACCGCGCGCGCACACACACACACACACTCACCCCCCAAGCGTGTTTCACAAAGAACTGCGATGGAATCACAGCTCTCCATGCTGATTTTCCGTTTCCATCCTGGGCTCAGATGCATGACATAGGTGACTCAAATTGCTTTTTCTTTGCTTCTTTTGACCTTTTTTTTTCTTTTTTTTAAAGCAGGTCTTCTGATGACAGCCTCACAAATCTCCACTCCTGAAAGCTAAATGGGGGAAACACAAGGCCACCAAATAGCTTTCCAATTAGCCAGTGCAGGGGGCGAATGTCACCACCATTGTGCCACAGCACCCGTGGGGACGGGAAGTCCGGATGTGCTGCGAAGTCTTCCCCAGGACAGTTATAAATAGTGCAGTGACACACAAAGGAAAGCATACATAAAAGTTAGCTGCCCCCCCTGTGGGTTACAAACGTTTGACTCATTTGCTGACTGTCCACAAAGATTATAAATAACAAGGCCACCATCAGGGGCAGGGGTGTCAGCCTGCCAGGCCCACTTGCCTTCCCCTGAGCCAACACGCTCAGAACAACCTGTGGTGTAAAACATGGGCCTTGGCAGCTCCGGCTCCTGCTCAGCCAGACCCCTCTCAGCCTCCTGCCTTCAGCAGCCCGCGTCATCTGGAGGCAGGGTCGTGGGAGGGGTCACGCCTACTCCAAAACCACCTCCACCCAGGCGGCACCTGGGCCACCGAGGCTGCCACTCCTGCCCCTCTGCTGACAGGCCCTCCCTGACGGAATGGCAGTGTCCACGGAGGCTTGAAAGGTAGCACAGAACGAGACCGCGTGCTTAGCATGTGCTGCCCTGGATTCAAGCCCCAGCACCAAAACTACAAAGGAAGAAAGAACTGGGGTGCTCTCCACATTGCAGCTGGAGGCTTGGGGTCAAACTCACTGACCTCTACAAAGAGAGGCACCGGGCCGGCCCTTCCGGGGGTCACTGCTGTCTCTGAAGACAGCAGAACCAGGAACTGGGCTCCTCCATGCATGCAGAGAAGCCTGTCCAGCCTGGGGAGCCCCACCAGGTGCTCTGAGGAGGGAAGGGTAACGAGAGAGGAGAGAGAGCACTCAAAGAAGCAGGCAGGGCAGACTGGGCAAACACAGTTGCGTAGGCTCCTCTGTCTGCAGCCTGGGTCACTCCAGCATCAGGCCAGGCCCAGGCAGCAGGGAGCAGCAGGGGGGCGAGAAATTGGCGGGGCAGCAGGAGAGGCACCAGGCGGAGCTGAGGTGAGGCTGGGGCTGGGGAAGCGCTTTCCTTGTACAGCCAGCCCTGCACCACCCTCCCCAGCCTCCCAAGCAGGCCTGTGGCTGCAGAGAAATCAGGCCCCTGGTGACTGAGCAGTGGGCAAGCTCAGCCACCAACAAAATGACAGGGCAGGGTGGGGTTCTCAGCCCGAAGGCCCTTCCCTAACCCTCTCTGCACCCAGAGGTGGGAGCACAGCAGGCAGCTAGGGCCAGGGCCCCAAACCAGCTGTAGAAGAAAATAAGAAGAAAGACTCCCAAAACTCTCATTACTCCAACCCTGAGAGGGGGGCATTCATAGGCAGAGGCCAGTCACAAAGATTTCTCAACAGCCTCTGCAGGCCTGGCCCCGACACGGCATCTAATGCTCAGAGCAAGCCCACCTGTGGCAGTACCAAGGGTGCCTCCTCCTTGGGTAGAGGGGCAACCCTGCTTCTCTAGGAGCACACAGGCGGTCTTGGCACCTCTCTGACTGGGAAGAGTTCGCTTCCTGTCTGAGCTGCCTAGAACAAGCCCTACCTCCCTGCCCGGCTGACACCTCCCAGCACTCAGCCGCCAGTGTCAGCGCCTACAGCCTGTGAGGGTGGGAGCGGGATGTTCTGTCCTGATTTCTCAGCCTCCTCACACTGGCTCCCTTTTGCACGAACTTTGAACACGCCAGGGTACACACCATGTTCCCTTTCTAGATCCGGCCTGAGAGCTGAATTCCTTTCCAGCAACATACACCAGCCACAGAGAGCACACAGGAAGCCACAACTAATATATAAAAGCCAGGACTTCAGAAAGCAGCAGCCCGGCTCAGGGCAGTACATCTTCAGTCCCCTGGGAGAAAGAGTGTGCCCGCCCAGGGCCTTTGGGTGGAGTCTGCCAGGGGAGACAGAACTGCCCGGGCTCACTGGTGTCCTCCTGGCTGTCAGACCAGTCAGCAAGCCAGCCAGACAAACAAGCCATCCAGCAAGCACGGCACTCACCCGGCCAGCACGCCTGAGCGTGGTCAGCTCTCTTCTCTCTAAGCCAAACTCCTCTCCCCAGCCTCCTCCGTGAAACTAGGGCAGACGCTAACCTGCCACACAGACCCCGTCTCAAGGTGGTATTAGCCACAGTGGTCCCCTCCCAGGACTTCTGTCCTCCATTCACAAGTCTCAGTTCCTAGCTGATCCTAGAGCCAGAGTTAAATTACAGGGAAAATCGTCTCCCTCTCTCACTGCCATCGTCACCATCGGTAACCACCCAACATGCCCCTGGTTGAGCGGACACTGTACGGAGGGCCATGTGCTCGCCTGTCTAACTCCCCACAGCAGGAAGCAGGCTGGCAGAGCCGCACGACTGACCCACGGCCACACGACAGAAGCGGCAGAGGGAACCCTCATGTCAGTGCCCGGCCTTGGCAGGGACCCATCTGCCACAGGGTCTCAGCCCTCCTCGCCTCCCCTTGCGTCCACAGCCCTGACACACAGGTCACTCAGAAATGCGTGCTCTAGTGGACGTCTCCAAGCTGGAGGGCCCAGAAGGACGGACAGGTCACGGCGAGCCCTGCCTGTCCAAGTCCAGCCCCGAGGTCACAGGAAGTGGTGTTCCCCAGCTGAGGCAGGCAGGACTTCCCAGCGGCCGCCCACTCTGTGCCCGCTCTGACCCGAAGGGCCAGGGGGAGCCACTCCTCGGGTCACCTGGCCCCATTCTCCTTGGCCTGCCTTCCCTCCTCCGGGGAGGCCCCTTGCACTGCATGCTGTAACAGAGCGGCACCTGCCCATGGAGGGAACTGGCTCCTTCCTGCCGGCACAGGCCTCTGCTGACACTCAGACAAATGAGCAGGGATCCCACACCAGAAATGGCACAGCCGCTGTCTCGGAAGAGCCATTTCCTGAGGCGCTTCTACGGACATGGGCAGTGCTGGTGTCACCCTGCCCCCCATCATCTGAGCCTGCAAGGATCCCCGGGTCAGATCCCTGCTGCAGGGACTCCTGACCCCAGGGGATGCGTGGGGAGCCCGGTCCCAGCGGGAGAGGTGGCTGGGAGAAGCAGAGAGCAGAGGGACTCGTTACCGACAATGACTAAGTGAGCTGCGCTTCCAGGGGAAACCCCACTGGCTTCTGCTTGCTGCTGCTGCTGCTGCCGCTGCCGCCCTGGAGGGGATCATCTGTGAGCTGTTTAGACTAAGGCGGCTTCCAAGGGCTGCCCTGGGCTGGGGTAGACCTGCAGAACAGCCAGGCTGGAGGACCCTCCACCTGGAAGCTGAGTACAGCTGACAGGTCCGCCCCACCCCGGGCAAATCTACCCATTGCTGCTTTCAGGGAGATGCCGGGAAGGGGGGAAATCCGATCAGCACCTCCTAGGTTTTTGCGACTGGATTTCAACAAGGAATGTGACAGTCTCCCAGCAGCTGTGCCCTGCCTGAAACAAGCTCTATTTGAAGCCTCCAACAGCTGAACCCCTCCCAGCTACCCGCCAGCCAGCCCAGCCACCCCCTGCCCAAAATGACAAATAAATAGAGAAATCCAAGCAACAAGCAGGCGCACACGCGTGCGCGCGTGCACACACACACACACACACACACACACACGAACACAATTCTCCAAGTCTCCATGCCTTCCAGTCCACAGCAGGAGCCCCCCACGCGCCCCACAAACACAGCATCCATAGAAACCCACCTTCTCCATCTCTGCTCCCTCTGGGGGAACCCCCTCCTCCGTCTTGGGACTGGACTGAGGCTGGAGCAGCAGGGCCAGTACCCCCTAAAGCCTGCTGTTCTCCATCCAGGCGTGAGCGCACACACACACACACACACACACACACACACCTTTATTTATCCTGTGGAGAAGGAGTTGGAGTGGTAGGGGAGAACCGGGCCAAGCTGGGGGCGCGGGCTCAGCGACCACTAGGGAAGCCCTGTCGCTCCATCCTGAAGAGGGGTGCCCTCCCCACCCCGGCTGGTGCCCAGGCAGCGCCCATGTGCTGCACTCAGTAACACCTGTAGCCATTTTACCAGGGGATGTTTATGAGGCCGTGGCAGGCTTATTCCCAGTCCTCCTTCCTGAGGGAAGGGACCACTGATTTCCTCTACCTATTTTATTCCCTGATGCCCTTGGGAGACTCAAATCATGGGTGTCTTTCTATTTTGCCCCAGAGTCTCTCCGGGAAGCAGAAACTTGGGGAAAGAACGAGAAGACAGGAAGAGAAGAGTCTTGGGCCACGGTAGGGAATCCCCACCCCCACCCAGACATTTATTTCTTTTTTATCCTGGGGAAAATGGAGTGGAGCAGGGAGGGGAGGAGAGAAGGGAAGTCGCAGGAACTGGCAAACACATCACGGTAGAGTGTAATTAATTGGTGCGTTAAGCTGCTGGGTTATGCTTTAGTACAAGTGAGCCAGGAGGAAAAATGATGTCTCAGAAGGGATTCTTTAATCCTCCCTAACAGTCTACAATCAGACCCAGGGCATGGGGAGCCCCCTGAAAAGGAAGTGAGGAATGAATTCTCCCAAGATCAGGAAGAGAGCCATGGGAAGTTAAGAGTGTTCCATCCAACTGGACAGTGCCTCTCCCACACACACACACCTCTGTCACTCTCCCCCAAGCTCCCCCAGTCTCTCCCTCTCCCCACACCGACATATCCCTTCTGTTTAAGGTATAAAGAAACCACAGCCCCTACCTTTGAGTACAAACCCCAAGACAGCTCGGTTTCTATCACCATAACAACAATTCCAAACATCCCAAAAATCAGAGCATAGTCACTGAGTCGCTTTCTCTTTTCAAACAGGGCCCTCCTGTGTCCCAGCTTATAGCCAATGTTTTGGTTTTTCCGCTTGTTGGCTTTGGGGAAGGTGGTGCTGCTGGCAGTGGTGCCGGCATGCTGGTGGTTGTGGGTGGCATTGGGGTGATGGAGCAGGGTCTGGTGGGCATGGTTGTCCTCCCTGGAGGAGATGACGATCTCGGGGGCGTTGCTGGGACCGAAGAGCTGCAGGGGCTGGCCCTCCGGCTCGGCCTCTATGAGGTTCCTGCGGGAGGCGCTGAGGCGGCTGAGGGGCTTCATGACCCCGCCGCTGTACTTGCAGGAGCTCATGGCGATCTCGGTGAAGGGGTTGCTGTCCCGCCGGTGCACCAGGGGGCTGGCCTGACGGTGCCGGCCGCCTCCACCGGGCCCACTTGTGGCTGTAGAGCTTGGAGAGTGGCCCAGCAAATGGTCATTGAGGTTCAGCTGGCTGCCTTGCCTGGAGGAAGGGTGGAGGGCGGCAGTGGAGTTGGCCGAAGGGGGGCCCCGGAACGCCGTTGGGGAGGAGTGCAGCAGGCCGGGGTGCACAAGCTGGCTCTGGAGTGGGGCGAGCTGAGGCAGG
>NW_022900945.1:55857879-55891059 GCF_012274545.1 Fukomys damarensis | reverse complement strand
GTCACCGCGATGCGGGGACGGCGGGGGGAAACACGTGTTAGTGGCCAGGGTCTAGGACAGGTCATTTCACACTGGTGTCAGGTAGATCCTTCCAGTGCCCAAAGAGCGGGGCTTTATGTTGCTCCCACTTTACAAAGGAGGGAGCATGTCAGAGATGCTGAGCAACCACACCAAGGCCACAGAAACGGGTGGCCACTCCTCTGGGGATGGACAACTCACCCACCACCAGGTATGCGGGCACCTGTGGGTCCCAATCCTGGCATCCACTCTGAAAATGTCATCTCTTTCCTTTCACAGATGAAAACCGTTTTCAAAAAGAAAGAAATGAAAAGGGAGGGAGGGAGGGAGGGCGGAAAAGAAAGGAAGAAAAAGGGCCAAAAATTAAAAAGCACACAAGCACAAATGAGTAACTTTTGCCAGATGTTACCTAGCTTGTAATTAAAGGTGCTAGGGTTGATCTTAGGTCAGTGTGACCCCATGTTCTGTATCCCAGAATGCTTTTCCCCATGACACTCAGCACAAAGTGTGTGTTCAATAAATATTGTTCAAATGATGGATGAGAGAGCTCCGGGAGGATCTGTGGAGGAAGAGCCGACTTCCCCAAGCAGGATGTGTGTGGTGCAGCTCAGCCCTTCCCTGCCAGCTGCGAGCAGAATCACCGGCCTGGGGTCTCGCAGGGAGGCTGGAGACCTGCATGGTGGCTCCCTGCCTGATTGGCCCCATGAGGCTCTGAGAGCCAAGGCTAGGAACAGCTGCTGGCTTCCCAGGTTCAGAGTTGTTGTCATCAAGTATTTATTAAGCTCCCATTGTGTGCAGAGGGGGTTCCAAAGGCAGGGGGCCAGAAATGAATGTATTTCCCTTCTTAACAGCACCTGCCTTAGGGATCAGAGAGGAAGACAGGCTGGGAATCTCCAGGCACTCCCCGGGTGTTAAGAAGGAGGTGTCTTCCTGGCTGCTTGCCGAGTCCCCCTCACCCTTGGGCCTCTGCCAGCTCCTTCAGTAGATAAGAGTGAGGAGAGGATATCCGGGCGCGTGCGCGGCACACACCACAGTGCCAGCCAGGCCCAGGAGCGACAAGCCTGCAGTCTCTCGTTTTCCCATGCATGGCCACGCAGGCCCCCAGTGCCCCACCTCACTGCTCCCACAGGCCCCACCTGTGCCCTGCTACCTGTCTTCTTCATTTCCCTCCCCCTCTCCCATCCCCACACCAAGCCACCTATTTGCTTCAAAGCTCCGGATCGCACGTTTAGGTTTGCCAAATAAGTTGCCATTGATATGTGGTTAGTGGCAGAAATGTGTTGTTAGTACTGGGCTTTGGTGATGGATACAGTTTCCAGCTATGAAAAATCAATTTGGGGTGCAGGCTCCTGGCCTGGGCATTTCTGTGCCCCGTGGGCTGCCTCCTGCCTCAGTTGACTGGTCTGGGCCAGGCTGCCGACTCGGGTTCTCCTGACTGTGCCAGCAGGGTCCAAGTAGGACGTGGGGGGACAGTTCCACCAGGTGAGACAGCCTGTGTGTGCCAGAAAGCACTGGGGACCGGTCCACTGGGAATGGAACTGCACAGCAGTGCCACCGAGGCAAGTCCCACCCTGGCTACAGCTGCTCCATCCCGAGGGGAGGCAGACAACACCCAGGTTGGAGTTGGGCTCTGAAGTCAGGCTTCCCCGGCTGGAGCCCTCCTGCCCACGGACAGCCGGGTGGCCACAGGCAAGCCGCCCTCTTGAGCCTCATCTCACTGCTCTGTAACGTGGAAGCAATGAGGGTTTGGGGGAAGACTACATCCAAGTAAAGTGCCATATCCCACAGCACCACGTGTGACAGCCCGGCACCCCTGTGGTACACGGCAGCTGGCCCTTCAAAGACTCCACACCCCTCCTCCCAACTCCACACTGGGCAGTGTCATACTTGGCCTGAGTCAGTCGGGGGCAGGAGCCAGCAAACCCGGAAACCAGGGCCGGCTTCTTCCTGATGAGTAGGTGAGGCTTTCCTGGCATTAAACAGCTACCAGCATATTTGGGTTCAGTGCCCCTCTGCCCATCATCACCCCAAGGCTGCACACCGTGCCCTCTTCCAGAGCCCCTCCAGGCCTCGCTCTCCTCCTGCCCCGTTCCCAGCAACGCTGTGCACCTGGTCCACTGGGTGACCTAAGCCAACTGCTTGGCCTCTTGGGCCAACAGCAAGCCCAGGAAAAGTACTTTGCACCCTCCGTACTGCAGGGGGCTCCTGTGGGCGCTGAGCAAGTCCAGAACTGAACACCTGAGCCCTGCCATCCTGCCCAACCAGGCCCTGCACCCAGGTGTGTCCCTGCCACCGCTACACATGGGCAGCACCAGGGCTCTGACCCCCACTCCAACCGTGTCTGCCCGCGCCCTCAGCTGGAACCATCTTCCACACTGTAAATGAAAAGGTGGGCATCACACAGGTCTTAGACTTGCCCACACTGCTAAGAAGAAACTAGTGGCGCAGCTGGGATCAAACCCAGAGCTGTGCGATGCCAAACCCAAATCCATGAGATTCGGTCCTGTTCGGTGTTTACTGAACATCACCGTGTGACTCCCACAGCGCCCCCAGCTTTCCTCTCACGGCAGAGACAAACGAGGCTGGCTGCCTGGGTGAAAGGGCGGCAGCGCGGCTCCCCGCATGTGAGAGGCTCCGGAGCTCTCAGAGGACAGAGGGCATCTAGGGAGGCTTCACAGAGGCAGCAGGGCCTGGGCCTTACCTTGAAGAAAGGTGACATGCGAGGCCTCTGCTGTCCAGATAGAGGCCAAGGGGGACAGCGAAGCGTCCGAGGAGAGCCAGGAGGACACGTCCACCGGGCCGCGGAAGAAAGGGGCAGCCTTCGGCCGCACCAGCTCTTCCGCCTCGGGAGGTGGGGCTCAGTGCCTGCCCGCCCCCCCAGCCTCACTCCTCACGGCTCCTTCCTGAGCCCCACCATGCTTAGTTCTCCCCCGAACTGTGCGACTCCACACCTCCGTGCCTCGGTGCCCTGAGCCCGCCTGCCCTCGCCCCACGGGGCCTCCCCTCTGCATCCGCAGTGCCCCGTGCTGACCCTACGTCAAGCAGCGCAGGTCTCATCCCCACCTGTACCCCTACCGCAGACTGCAACCTCCCTGAGGGCAGGAGCAAGGCCGGCTTCGCCGTGTCTGCAGCGGCTCCACGGAGCCGGCGAACACGAAGCGTGACAGATTCACCGCGCCAACTGAACTGGAAACGGGAGAGGTCATCTGGAGGCAAAAGAAGTCACGGCCCTTTGACAACAAATAAGAAGCATGATTTTCCTGTCTCCGGAAGCAGCAAGTAGAAGAAATGAGCTCTAAAATTGCTCAGCTTTAAAATTCCAAGATTATGGTCTATAGAGCTTTCCCCTAAAATGTAGACCTGGCTGAAACTAGGTTGAGAAAAGTAACCACTTATGCTCCTCTGACTGTCTCCCAGAGGCTCATATGTCTTAGAGCAGAAGGATCTGATCTCTTCCCACATCCCTGGCACTGAGCAGGCCACCTGGCCGTGGATGTATTCTTTCAGGGTTTCTCGGATGAGCGACAGACGGACGGTAGTGTTATCGGCCCCGCCCCCTCAGACCCTGATGGCCACCTCCAGTCAGTGTTGTGCTCTTATCTGGGAGCTTGGTGGCTGGATTAACTAATGCTCTATATAAAAACTGTGTTTGCATAGTACTTTATTGTTTCCCAACTGCTTTCATATAAATTGCTACATTTGCTCCTCCTGGCAGCCCTGGAAGGCAGGCTGGGAGCTCCATCGCTCTCACCCCATAAACTACCGTTCAGAAAGCTTTATGCAGCTGCTGGAGGTCAGCAGACCACTGCGATCTGAAGGCTCCTCCTTCGTGCCCTTGCGCTGTGTCCACTGTCTTCGAACTGGAGGAAGGCGCAGAGTCCCACCCGCCCACACTCCTGAGACAGTCTCCCTGCTCCCTCAGTTCCACGCCATCGTCCCTTGTCTGTGTTCCCTTCACGTTTTATTTCTACCTCTCTGGGGATACTTTCCCCTTCTCTCTGTGCCTGACATTGTCTATACATGTGTTTTCTCTCCTGCTTTTAATTCACACCAGGAGCTCCTTGGTGACAGGAGCTTGTGGTGCAAATTATAAAGCACACACACACACACACACACACACACACACACAACTGTCAACCTGTACCCACATTGAGTGTTGCATAAATAGGTGAGTTTATGCATGTGTAAGACTTTGGGGCACCTCGGTCCTCAGCCCTGATGGCACCGCTGGCCACTAGGATGCCAGTTGGTAGGTGCAGGCTCCCGTCCACACCCATCCCCTGAGCCCCAGGACACCAGCCCGGCGGTGCAGCCTCTTGCCACACCCAGCAAGGGGTGACTGGGGTGCTTCAGCCCTGCGACCGAGCCCTGCACCGACCCGCAGCTGCTCCCGCACGGTGAGAAGACGGGACGGCACCAGGCAGTGCCCGGGAGCAGCCCTGGGCTGTGAATCAGCCCTCCAGCTTCCACCTGCCATTTTGCTGCCAGTGACCATGACGAGCAGACCCTGGGAGCCAGACCGCTGCAGGCCTCCCTCCTCCGCTGTGAGCCCTGGGACACTTTTTAAATACTTCTCCTAGCAATTTAAATATGTTCAGGGACCATTTTCATCTCCAGAATTAAGGATTATTTGGATGTTACATCATTGCCTTTTCTCTTTTACTTTCCTTTTTAGTTTTATTTTAGGATTCCCTATTTTTAATGTTCATACAGAGATTTCTTTAACTGAAATACCGAATAGTTTCTTTGGTGTGAAAAACTACAATAGTACACAGGATCCTAATGAGATAATTAATAATGTGAAATAGGAAGTAAAGGACTAAAGGTGTAGGGAAAGTGGGAAGGGTGGGGGAAAGGTAATAAGGGAGAGGAAAAAAATATGAGAAACTGAAAAAATGGAAATAAAGTGTTTGTAAATGGGGAGGCGAGGAGGGGGTGAAGGGAGGGCAGGGACAAGGGGAAAAATGAGAATCAAGACCTAGTATGTAAAAGTACAGAATCCCAATGATGAATGTAATTGTATTGTATATCTAGATTGTACCAATAACCTCAATAAAAAGAAAAAAAAACAATTAAATGCTTCTCCTGCTCCCTTCTCTACGGCTCTGGTGTGGGAACTTGCTGTCCTGGCCAGATGAATCAGTTTGGATGGAAACATTTATTTATTCCAAGGATCAAAGGTCACATGGAGGTGCTAATACTTCCGGAAAGAAGCAAGTGTGGAGAAAGAAACGGGAAACGGGCACCGCATGCCAAAGTCCTGTCTCCACGATGCCCTGCAGGGTGCACAGCACACATTCACCTTATGAACCGTGAAGTACGCCTGCGGGGGCTGGACAAGTGTGGGCTGGTACAGGGAGGGCCAGTAGACACCTGACGGGCACCGGCTCAGCCTGTGAGCCTGATCTGGAGTCTGTGTTGTCCGAAAGCCCGTCTGCCTGGGCCAGGCCGGAGAGGACAGCCACTCACCAGCTGTGCCCTGCCACAGACTCGGCTGCGACAGGGCGGGGCTTGTCTGTTCACTGCCTGTCACAGAGCATGCCCTCAAGTAAGATGTGCTGAACAAAGTGCTCCTTGGCCCCAGTCCCAAAAGGCTCTGAGGAAAAAGTCTGTTTCCCAAACCCAAAGGGCCTCCCTTACGCCCAAGGGAGGCCCCCCAGCTGGGGTAGCCATGAGCCCTGGAAGAGGCAGCCAGTGCTCCCCAGCCCTGGGAACCACCCTCCGGCAGGTAGGGCATGGAGCAAAGCTGGGCAGCGCGACAAGAGCCCTCTGCAGAGAAGGGGCTTGAACGCTCTTTGGCCCCAACTGGCCAAGGCTCCGCTCACCCCCGGGGGCACAGCAACCCGTGGAGGGTTTGTGAGGAGTGTGGCGGCCCCTGCTGGTGGCCGGTGCACACAGCGTCACACACAGGAACCTTGAGAGAAGAGACCCCGGGCAAATCTCTGCTCAGCACAATCTCCCTCCTCAAGCCGGGGGAGGACCCAGTGCAGGACCAACCGACAAATACTGTGCACAGCGAGCCTCTGTCTGCACCAACAGCCCTGCCCTAGTCGAGGTTGAGAATAAGAGGCGGGAGAGGACCGCAGAGGCCTCGGGATGGGCCCTGACTTGCAGGAAAAGAGCTGGGCGGTGACTTGTGTGAGATGCCTCCCTGCTGTGTGACCTTCCACCTGCTGTGACCCCTCAGTTGCAGTTGGATGTGACAGCTTAGCCTGCCGCAGCCCCCCCACCCTGTCGACTCTCCCAAAAGCATCCCAAATCCAAGCTGCAGCTCAGCTCCACTCCAAGTCACTGCTCCAAGGGAGGAAAGAAGCCCTGTGCCTCGCTATGCACGGACCCTGCTGGGAATCGCACAGCAGGGCAGCCTCTTAGGAGCCTGGCTGCCTCTGCCTCCTTCTCTCCGGTACAGGTAAAAGCCAGAGGGTTGCTATGGACACTGTAGCTGGCTCTCCCTCCTCAGTCATAGTCTGGAACTGCCCTCCCTGCTGGAGTCCACCTCTAACTGTGGAGCCTCCCAGCAACCAGGAAGCTTCCCAGGAGGTCCTGGGCAGGGAACGGGCAGCTGATGAGGGCAGGAGCCCGTGACAAGATAGAAATCACCTGAAATCGCGAGCAACAAGTTCAACCTGTGTAGGTAGCGTGACAAAACCAATGTGAATTTAGCAAGAATTATAAAAGCGCCGTGTCTTCTCAGGCTTCCCATCCAGTAGGACGCTCCGTCACAGCGGCCAGCAGCTCTCGTGAAGATGCGAAGAGGAGGAGGAGCCAGGAGGCTGTGGCCATGTACAGAGCAGTCTACAGGGAAGACTTTCACGGAACTCAGGACAACCACGGGTCCAGAGCCGTTCCGAGCCGAGTTCCAAGCTAGGCTGCCCTGTAAACGAGCCTCAGCTGCCCGCTACCCTCATTTGTCCCCGAGAGCAGATCGCTCACCACGGCGGCCCCCACCGCGACCCCAAAGCTCGCACCGCCGGTGGTGTGGCCCGAGACCGTCTCTTCTCACGCTGTGCCTACCGTGTGTCACTTTGAGGACCTTCTTCTCCAAGACGTCAGGACTCTTCCCCACTGGGAGGCCGGAGCTGTTTCTCCTCCACCGGTCTCTCCAGCGGAATGCAGCTTTCCTGGTGCCGAGGCCCACAGGTGCCCACCTGCTCACCAGACTGAGGAGCTCCACAGCCACCGACCTGAGTCTGGATGGACAGCAAGTCCGGTGCGGCAGAACCAGAGGCAGCACACGTGCTGGCCTTGCAGGTCCCTGGGACATGGAGGAGCTGTGCTACCTCCTCGGAGGCTATGCCTGGTGTCAGGGGAGTGGCCATTAGCACAGTCCACTCCCCACAGCAAGCCTGTGGATGAGGAGTGTGGAGGAGGAGCACAGGGCCTCGCCAAGACCGGAGAGGGACAGACAGGCAGGGAGAATGGGACAAGACAGACGGGAGACGCCTGCGTTACATGTGGACACACATACGGGAGACAGGGAGAGGGGAAGGGGTGAGAGGCTTTCTAAGTCCCCTTCACAGGTCTCTCCCCAGGGCTCACTGTCCCCATTCCTCAGAGGCCCTGGGTCCCAGCAGCCCAGGAGCCTGCCCCTGGGATGGAAGGACTAAGTCACAGGCTCGGCAGCCCGGCTCCCTGATCTTGGCTCCGTCCCACCCGGCATCTAAACGCCTTGCCTCCAAATGGGAATGCGGGAGGCTGTGCATCTCAGAAAGCACGCGGGCCAAATGGGAGCCATTTCTCCAACCAGGGAGCTTTTTCCTACCACTTAGGAAATCTTGCCTCTCTGACTATTTCCAAAATTGTGTTCCCATGGCCAATTTTATGACAAATTACTGTTCCAACAGTCCCTGCAGCTATCACAGGAATTCCTGGGGGCCTGGGGAGTGCTAATTTTCTTCTCTTAGCAAAATACTTTCTTCCTCCTGCAAACCAGGGATTAAGCCTCCTGGTGGTCCCAGGAGCTGGTGGATGTGAGTCCTAGAAGGAGGAAAGGCCAGCAGCTTCCTGAGTCTTGCCGCTTCCATCAGCAAATCCTCTGCACCTGCTGGGAGGGGCGGAGAAGGACAAGCAAAGAAAAAAGGGTGAGCACTGCCCAGAGCCCCCACCTCAACGCTCCGTTTCCACAAGGCCGGCCTTGATCCGCCGGCGAGGCACCTCTGCGTCTCCCACAAAGGCCCAAGAGCCCGCTACTCCCCACACCCAGGAGAAGTTGCAGGCCACCCGCACACTACCCCCAGCACCTCGGCCCTCAGTTCAGGAGTCATGTCCTGGAGAGAGGAAGGGAGAGCCTGCAGGCTGGACCCCAAAACGGAACTCAGGAAGTTGATTTGTGGGCATCGGCAAGAGACCAGCGAGCCACATCTGCACCCATCAGATCTTCCAACTGGGAAGGTCTGGGCTCCAGGAAGTGTCTCGGCCCTCAGTTCAGGAGTCATGTCCTGGAGAGAGGAAGGGAGAGCCTGCAGGCTGGACCCCAAAACGGAACTCAGGAAGTTGATTTGTGGGCATCGGCAAGAGACCAGCGAGCCACATCTGCACCCATCAGATCTTCCAACTGGGAAGGTCTGGGCTCCAGGAAGTGGCCAGAGAGCAGTGGCCAGCACTGTGCACCCCTACAGCCACTGCCTGGGGACATCCATCTCCTCCGCTTACCTCCAGGTGTGTGGCCTACTCAGAGCAGAGCTTGGGTCAGGACCCCAGAAGCCCCACCTGCCCTGAGCACGGTCCATCTTCGCGGATGCCACGGTCCGGGTGCTCCTTGTGCCTGAGGGTCTTGTGGTGAGAGCAGGAGCCTGAGCAATGTGCCCTCCAGCAGAGACACCCTACTTCTGGGGGACCCCTGAGTCTTCTGTCTCTCAACCCCTAGGAGCTTGGAGAAATCCAAGTCGGAGCAGCCCAACCCCAAGGCCGAGTGCAGCCACACGCGGTAGGTGGGGGCTGTGGTTCTGGCCCCTCGCTTCCCTGTCACCCTGGCGAGGGCTACTGTGACGCTTTGCCAAACGATGCACCAGAAGGAGGGGAGTGACGGGCGTCCGTGCAGCAGGCAGTCCGTCAGCTGCACCGCAGAGGCGACACTGGGGGGTGGGTGGGAGTCAATGACTCAAGGCGGGTTTGGGGATTATCTGTTGTTTTCAGTTATCCACAGCCATCATCACCATGGAGAACTGGGAATGGGGTATGTGCCTCCCCCTCAGCGAAGCTGCTGGCACTGGAGATGTGATCCGTACTTGGAGCCACTGTGGAAAAGGGCTCAGGGTGGCCCTGCCTGACTCTCCCTGACTGAAATGCCGTCCCACAGCTCCTGGCACCTGGCACCTCCCGCTCCCTTTAAAAATGGCTGGAAGAGAGACACATCTGAGGAGAAGACCTGAGTGGAGGCTGGTGCTTGCTCTGACCAGGGAGCCAGAGGCACAGGCCAGGGCGGCCACAGTGTGGATGCAGAGCCGCGCCCCAGTGCGGAGCCAGGCATCTGTGGGGCCCACACCACCTGCCTGGGGACTCTCCCGCCCTAGTCCGGCGTGGGCAGCCAGGCCCCATGTGGGAGGCGAAGTTGCTGCGTGTGTCCATGCGGACCTTGCGCAGTGGACACTGGGTGCCCCCGGCAGGCGAGCAGCAGGGCAGTGCCAGGGCCCTGAACCCAGTGCCTGGTCGCATGGACGCTGATCCCGAGGTGGCCACAGCATGTTGCACAGCCTAGAGAGTGCGTGTGGGGCTGGCTGGAGGCCCTGTCCACAAGCTCCGACCTGAACCCATCACCAGCAGCGGTGGCACAGGTGTCAGGCAGAGGCACGAGCCCAAGGACAGGCATGGGAAGCCCTGCGGCCCAGAGGCCCAAGGTGGCTGCAGGCGTAGCTGGTGGCACAGTGCTTGCCCGGCATTTCAAGCACCCAGCTTCAGTCCCCAGCACCAAAAGCAGTCTCAGAACGGAGGTTGGTGCTGGTTTTGAAAGGAACTTTGCCCCAGGCAGCTCCCCGGAGTGGTCCCCAAGGACATGCACCAGCTCAGAAAAGGGGGAGGCAGCCGCTGGCACCAAAACGGGAACCTGCTGGCCGCTGTGAGCTTATCTAGAAGGCACACTCCACTGGCTTCATTAGAGAGGTTCAGGGAGAAATCTCATTACAGATTTGCACATAGCAGAGAGCAGGCCTGCCGTGCAACTTCAAGAGCAGCTCGAGAGACGCCAGCGACTGCCCTGTGCTGAAGCCTTTAATTTCCTGCGGAAGCCCGATTGGTATCTGTCTGGAGATGTTTCAGCTGAGAGCCGGAGCGGGGCGTGGTCCCTCTTCCTTGTCAGGTCACAAATCCAGGCTCCTGAAAAGGAGGCCCTTGTCAGGGGGTGGCCACCAAGTTCAGAGCACCCCTCCACCCTGTCCCTCCCTGCCCTCCAGACGGGGGCGAGGCTCCCTCAAAGGGAAGAGCGGGAGCCGTGAGGGAGGAAGGGGAGCAAACTATCAGGGGCAAAATGAGAGAGCAGGGAGGGAGGAAGGGGAAGACAGCAGAGGACGGGGCAGCGACGAAGAAGAGAGAAAGAAGGAACCGGAAAGCGGTGCCAAGGCGCAGGAGCTCGCTCTCAGGGACTCTCATGAAGGTTTCCACGCCTCTGGGAACTGCCAGCCCTGGTCGCCGTCCCAAAGCTGTCCTCGGGTCAAGGGCAAACCCAGGCCCTGCGTGTTTGTCTGTCCACAGGACCCAGATGTTTCCAGTTCCTGCACGAGGTGGCACATGGCCCAGAGGTCGCTATCACAGACCTGGAGCCCGCAGGACTCTTGGATGTGAAGTAAGAAATCGCCAGGACGCAGGGGTACAGCTGACTTTGTGAGCCGGGACCTGTAAACTGCCCGTCCTGATTTCCTGCTAGGATGGGCACGAGAGTACCCACATCCCTGTATCTCATCTGCCCTTAGAGCACACCTAAGCATCTCCAAAACTAACTCCCAAGGCAGCATAGGTTCCAATTTCCTCTCTGCTGCCTTGAAAACTCTTACTCATCCCTTGAGGCCCTGTTCAAATAATCTTTTTTTTTTTTTGGTACCAGTGAACAAACTGAGGACCTTGCACTTGCCAGGCAGGTGCTGTGCCACTGAGCTACTTCCGGGTCCCCTAATAATCCTCTCTTAAAGGCCTCCCCTGTCCTCATAGTGCCAAACTGGGCTAGCTGCTCCCGCTGCCATGTGCCTACTGCTTTGTGAGGATCTCCCAGAGGCCCTTCTTACATCACACTGCCGTTTGTGTTTTATTGTCCAGCACTGGATGCAGCAGCAGCTCCCTCAACACCGACTGGATGAATGAGCGAGTAAACAAGTCCATGCAACCCACTGGGAGCCGCTCGATCTCCATGGGTTTAGCTTGGCTAACGCGGGACTCTTGGGCCCGAAGAGTCCAGCTCTCAGAGTCACTCACAGCAGGGTTCACTACAACCACACCCCGCTCACAGCCCTGCAGATACCGCTCTGACCTGACCCAACACGGGCGCACGGGAGGGTCTTGTGTGTTTGCCTTTCTGAATTGTCACAGTATTTGCTCATTATTAAAATTTTGAAAACAGAAAACTGTAAGGAAGCAGAAGGAACGCATGTCACCCTTCCGTCTAAAATTGTTGTTTGGCAGGTGTTTAGGTTTTTTGTTTTGGGTTCTTCAAGACAGGTTCTCACTGTAGATTTTTGTTTTGTTTTGCTTTGGGGTTTTTTGGTTTTTTGAGACAGGATCTCACTATATAGTTGAGACTGACCTAGAACTTACCATGTAGCCCAGGCTGGTCTCGAACTCACAGCGATCCTCCTGCCTCAGCCTCCCGAGTGCTGGGATTGAATGCATGCGCCGTCATGCCCAGCTTCTAAAACATGTCTGATTAATACTTGACCTATTTCAGGCCTTCACTGCACATTGCATTTTCTTTACACAGCTGAAGTTGCGGTGTACACATGGATTTCAGAACAGTGGCAATCGGTGTGTACCTATTTTTTTTTCTTGGCACTGGCATTGAACCAGGGCCTTCACACTGATCTATATCTTCACGCCCTTTAAAAAAAAATTTTTTTTTTTGAGACAGGATCTGGCTATGTAGTTCAGGCTGACCTTGAGCTCATTATGTAGCCCAGGCTGCCTTGAACTCACAGCAGTTGCCCTGCCTCAGCCTCCCAAGGGCTGGGATCACGGGTGTGCGCCTCCTCCTCCAGTTTGCACCTGGTATTTTATGTGCCGGGTTTGGCAGAGATAATCACAGACTCAGTAACCCCAGTCCTATTAACTCAGCAGCAGAAGCCTCATCTGCCTTAGACAGCACCACACTCTCCCGTCAGTCTCTGCTGAGCCTTCTGCTCTCCCTAGACAGCTGGCTGACAGCACGTCTAGCCAGTGGTCAGCCTCATGTCCACACCTGGACCCACAGGCCGCACGAGTGCAGGGCCTGGACCTGGCCTGTCACTGCTGTCTCTCCCTGGCACAGGCCTGGCATGGGCAGGCGAATGGATGAAGGGTGCCCAGCTGTGCCCAGACCCTCAGCAGCGTGGCCGGGGCCTCAGCCTTCTGTGCATTGGCCGGGAATGGGGGTTCATGCCTATTGTCCGAGCACTCAGGAGGCTGAGGCAGGAGGATCACTGCGAGTTCAAGGCCAGCCTGGCTGCACAGTGAGTTCAACACCAGGCTGAACTGCATAGTAAAACCCCCCTCTCAAAAAACCAAATAGAAATGCACAATAGCACCCAGGCCTGCGGGGAAAGCCCTGAGTTCTTGGGATGAAAGTGCCACCCTGCAGCCACAGCTGAGCAGACATGAAGCACCGGGCACCTCCCGGCTCTGAGGGCCCCTCCTTCCCTAACCCTGAGGCCGAGGCCTCGACACCGCAGCCGCCCCACCCCGCCTTTCCTGCCGGACTCACAGGGAGAGCTCCAGAGGCCAGTGCACGCTGCAACCCCAGCCCTGGGAGGCTGGGGAGGAGGACTGCCAAGTTCCAGCCCAGCCCGGCAGCTTAGCATCATCGGCTTAGCACAGTCCCGTCTTGGCAGGAAGACCATGTGTCTGCCCTTGAAGATCTCACCTCCCTCCAAACGACTGCATCTGCCCCCACCTGGCCCCCAGGCAGAGGCCGCACTGTCCTGGTGATGGCAGCCCTGGAACCTGCCTGCCCCAGCCTCAGAGACAGCACGCAGCAGCCCCCACACTTCCTCACCTCCTGTTTGAACCCCACCTACCACCCAAGTGCCCCACGGCGGTGACTCAGGTCCTCAAATGCCACCTCCACGTGTGGCAGAGAAATTCTCGAAAATGCAGGTCTGGCCCTGTTGCTCCTCTGCTGAGAACCGTGGCTCCCCGAGCTCCCGGGACCAAGCCCAAAGGCCTTCGTGTGCCGCTCCGCGTCCCGCAGCTCCTCCAGCTCCTCCGCTGGCCAGGTCTCCTCGGTGAGCACAGCCCAGGCACCTGGGACTCCACCAAGCCCCGGCCACGTCTCTTCATCCTGAGAGCTCTGACAGCATCATAGACGCTGCCTGCTGGGGATGGCACCTGGCTCTGCAGGCGCCTTGCTGTTTCCCACAAACACCCCACCATGCTCCCACACCACCTCAGTCCTAGGCACGCAACGCAGCCCCTGTTCCCCATTGGTCTGCCCAAAACATCAACAGCAAAGCCATGTTGTGCGAGCCCTGTGACCACCACAGTCTAGAACTTCAGCAGGGAAGGGCACCGGGAGAAGTCTCCTGGGCCTGCACCCCAGAACCCTGAAGGTGAAGACTGCTCAGCCAGCCTTGGGGAAGTGAGCTGACTTGCACTCCAGGCAGAGGAAAGGCTTGGGGAGCTGCTGGGGAAAATCAACAATGATGCTTTGTGGCTTCAGCTCCCATGAAAATGACAGCAGGATAAGAGCGGTGGCCAGAGAATCAGAGGAGCCCTGACGGGAAGGCTGTCACAGCAGAGGAGGAGGGACCCATCTCACGAGGGACCAGAGGGGCAGCGGACTGGAGCACACCTTGCTGCACGGTGGACAAAGGCGAGAGTGGAGTCCAGGCTGCGACCAGATCCATGTGGAGGCTGCCAGCATCCAGGGCAGGATTAGGGCTTGAGCCAAGGCAGAGAGACGGAAGGAAAGAAAATCAAGGAGGAAGCTGAAGGTAAGGTTGACAGGGCTTGGTGACAACACGGGTGTGAGGTGAAGGGACAAAAGAGTGATCCCCAAATTTCTGCCCTGAGCAGGCAGATAGAGCTGCATTCCTGGGGTAAGGCACGCAGGGGAAGGAAAGATGGGGTGGGTGTCATTTGGAGTTGGTGCAGTGTGAAAGGCTGGAGGGAGGGCAGCTAAAGTCTAGCCCAGGGAAGCCTGCATGCTGCTGCCCCTTGGGGTTTAAACAGAAGTTCCGGTGTAGCCTCGACTGGCCAGATGCCTGCTCACGTGCCCCAGCGTCGTCAGGAGAGGAAAACAGACTCATTCACCCTGAAGCATCCACAGTCCGCCTTCTGCCCGGCAGAACCCAGGTTTGTTGGGGCACCCTCTTGGAGGAGGGTGCACACTTGGCCAGCCCCAAGACTTAAATCACAGCTGGTCAAAGGCTACTGTGGTGACCCCATTGCCCTTAGCAGTGACTGGCTCAGAATGGACAACAAAACAAAGAACCCTACAAGAAGCTTCTGAGAAGTCAGGCATGCTAGTGCACACAAGTAATCCCAGTGCTCTGGGAGGCTGAAGCATGATGATCACAAGTTCAAGCCCATCCTGGACAGTTTAGCAATGTAGCAATAAATAGCCTGCCTCAAAATTTAAAAAATAAATTAAAAGGGCTGGGGATGGAGCTCAGTACAAAGCCCGGGGGTCGACCCCGAGTACTGCCACTGGATGGCAGGTCCCGGGGGGACTCTTTCCAGGTTCTTGGTGTCCTGAACAAGGAACTGAACCAAACGCACAAAACTAACAGGATGCACATGTATTGAGGGTGGGAAGAGTTCACTGCAGAGCAAGAACGACGGGGAAGAGACCCACAGCGGAGAGGACAGGGAAGGGCCTTTTGTGCAATTCCTGGGTATCCCCCCCCAAATATACACACACCCGACTCCTTGCAAATAAGTCCCTGGGAGGTTGTCCTATCAGATGCTCCCTTGGCCTGGCACCAATTTAAACTGACCTATCAGAGACTCGCTCAGTTTCACCAGATGAGAATGAAGAACAGAAGAGAGCGCTGTCCGGATTGGTTTCAAGCACAGCGCAGAGGCTCCCAACCCGTGTTCTGTGCATGCGCCCTGGGTCTCCAAAACTTGGGCGGATTCCGCCCAGTTGTTTGACCAGTTTGATCTCCTACCTCAGTACCACAAAAAAGAAGAGGGGCCGGGGATTTAGCTCAGTGGTGCCACTGCCTGCCTTGCAAGCACAGGGCCCTGAGTTCAGTCCCAGTACCAAAAAAAAGGAGGGGAGAAGAGGAAGAAGGAGAAGGAAAAGAAGAAGGCAGAGGAGGAAAAGGAAAAGATGGAGAAGAGGAAGAAGACAGCGTCGGAGAAAGTTTTCCTTGATGCTGAGTCTGTGTGTGATGCCTGACACTATGAGAACTACCTGGGACCGCGAGGGGCGTGAGTTTAAAGGAACAAAAGGAGGACAGCAGAGCAAAAGGAAAGGAAGCGAGATGCTTGTGACATCACCGAGTCGTTGACTTAACCGACTCTGGTGCTGCCTCCTTCCAGTCTGCCTACAGTGTGACATTCTGTGTACAGTGGGGCCAACCTGGACTGAATCTTCTATTCCTTCAGCATCAACACTGAGGGCAAGAATGGAAACCATGGCGCGGTGATCCCCGCACTCCAAGAGGCTGAGGCAGGAGGATTGAAAGTTCGAGCCCAGGCTGAGCAATTTAGCAACTTAGCGAGACTCTGTCTATACATTAAAAATACAAAAGAAGGCTGGGATGTAGCTTAATGCAAAGGCCCTGGGTTGCAGTCCCAGGACCAGTCAGAGACACAGGCAGGGCTGTCCTAGCAGTAGGAGCGGAAGCCACAAGTGTGGACAGTGTCCTTGGGAGAACGTATGTGAGGTATGTAGCATGGGAACTTGGAGGAGGCAGGACAAGTTGCTGGGAAACAAGGCCACAGTGGAGAGATCCACACAGGAGACCCAGCGGAGTGGCTGAAACAAGTCAGCACTGCACAAGAGGGCTCTCGAGCCAGGGAGAGGAGCGAGGATGGCACCGTGCCCTGCCACAGAGGTCAGAATGACACTGGTGTGCGCCGAACCGGGAGTGGGGCTGAGAAGGGAGAGGGACAGAGCTTCAACAGCACAGCACCAGCCTGATGACAGGGAAATCTTCCACCCGGTAACGAGCAGTGCACGCTATTGTGGAGCGCACACAGAAACCTCACCAAGGCAGACCCCGTCCAGGTATAGGACAAGTCTCAAAGAATTTGTTTTCTTCAAAGTACACAGGGCTGGTACGGCAATGCCAGCATGGACAGAGACAAAGACGCTCCGAGCCAGCTACCATTTACCGGGTGCACCCAACGGTCGGAGGGAGCAGATGACTCAGGGCAGTGCTGATCTTATGCCGATGAGGATCTTAGTTGATGACAACCGTGGGATGGACAAAGCATTTTTACAGGCTGATGAAGAGTTTATCCTTTCCTCTAGGCAAAATCTTTTTTTTTGTTACTACTCAGTTCTCAAGGAACTAGGATGTCTTCAGCTGATGTCCTCTTGCCCCGGAGCATCACAGCATCAGGAGCTGTTGAGGCCTTGGCTGTGCTCTGAGGCACACGCAGCTGTTTCTGCCTGCCGTAGCTGGCTCACATCAAGGCACTGGGCCTCAGATGAGCCTAACCACAATTTAATTATGAAATGATTTTTCCCAAAAAGTATATAGAACGGCTCTCGACAGAGCCCTCTTTCGTTGTATTTGCTTGTAGAAGTTTGAGTCATTGTGACCTGTGGTTGCAGCGTCTTCAGACATCATTTTGTTTGAGCTCCGCTGCAGCGGAGACTGTCTCTTGGGTCCACTGCTGCACTTGGAAAGGTGGTGGTCTTTTCCTCCAGTGTGCAGTTGCCATCCTGGGATCTCACTGCACCATCAGCCTGGGGATTTCTCGCTTCCATCCTGTGTTGAAGTCTCACTTTCCGTTATCCTGAGTCTTCCTCTTCCTGAGTTGGACCTTTTACTTTGGCATAGCACATCCTTCCCATAGACCTTACAGAGAGCTACCGTCCCGAGGTCAGCACTCACCTCAGACAGCGCAGAGCTGCTACTTGAGTCTCAAGGAATTTAAAAGGCATGTTCTCTGACCTTAGAAGAATTAAATTAAAGATCAATAACAGAAAGATCTCTGCAAAATCCTCAAGCATTTGGAAACTAAATAACACACTTGCAAATAACCTGTAGGTCTGAGAAGAAATCAAAATGGGGAAAACGGTATTTTGAATTGAACGAAAATTAAAACATAAGAAGCTTAAGCCACAATGCATAAGAAGCACTTAGAGGACACTTATAGCACCAAATGCCTGTTAGAAATATCCAAATAAATGACTTCCACTTCTACCTGAAGAATTCAGGAAAAGGTCATATGGGAGGCTGAGGCAGAAGTATTGTGAGCTTGAGCCCAGCTTGGGCAACTAGTGGCTTAGTGAGACCCTGTCTCAAGGTAAAAATATGAAAGGTGAGGGTGCAGATCAGTGCAAGGGCTCTGGGTTTAATCTCTCATACTGGAGGGGAAATAACTAGCTAAGCTCACCAGAAAAAAAAAGAAAAACTTCATTAATATCAGGAATAAGAGAGGTAACGTTCCCACAGATTCTAAGATATTAAAATAATAAAGAATTGTAAACAATTCCATGCCTGTAAATTTGATAGCTTAAATGAAGGGATAAATTTCCTGAAACACACAGTGCACCAGAGTAAGCCCAGAGGAGCCCTTGAGGTCAGGAGTTCAAGTCCAGCCAAGGCAGCACAGCAAGACCCCACTCAAGAAGGAAAAAGACACGGATTACCAAGTTCACACAGAAAGAAATAGAGAACACAACAGGCTCTGTGTCTATTAGAAAAATTGAATTGTAGTTTAAAAACTTCTCACAAAGAAAATCCAGTCCCAGGCGGCTTCACTAGTGAGTTCTATGAAGCATTTAGGAAAGAAATTATACCAGTTCCACACAACCCTTACCAGAAAATGAGAAGGGGAAATTACTCCTGAATTGAATCCGTCTATGTAGCCAGTGCTACTACCCCTGATACCAAAACAAGACAGACACTTTAAAAAGTCAGAGCAGGGGGCCTGCCTGACAAGGGCAAGGTCCTGAGTTTGATCCCCAATACCAAAAAAAGAAAGAAAAAAATAAAACATTAAACCAAAATTCCTCAGAAACATGGATAGGAAAATTCTAAGCCAAACTTTACCAAATTTAATTTAACAGTGTATAAAAATGATGAAATAACACAACCGAGATTTAGCCAAGGATACATGTTTGGGTTCACATTTGAGAGTCAATCAGTGTAATTCACCGTATTAACAAAATAACGGTAATAATAATAATGATATCATATCTGTAATATAGAAAGATATTCCATAAAATTCAACACACATCCCTGATTTAAAGCACTCAGCAAACCATGCCTCGTGGTTCATGCTTGTAATCCCAGCAGGACCACAAATTCAAGCCCAGCCTGGGCAATTTAGCAAGACCCTGTCTCAAAATAAAAAATAAAAAGGCTGGGGAGGTAGCTCAATGCAAAGGCCCTGTAGCAAAAAAGTGGAGAGGAAAAAAACTCAGCAAACTAAGAGTAGAACAAGTACCTTCACGCTAATAAAAGTTGCCATGAAGGGAAAAAACCTACAGCTAACCACATATTTTTAAAGGTGAAATACTAAGTGCTTTCCCCCTAAAAATGGAAATAAAGAAAGGCCTCTTCCACTGCCTCCTAACAATATACTGGAGGCTATTCCAAGGGCAGTGAAATGAGAAAGAAAGAAAAAGCATCCAACTTGGAAAAAATAAAATCTCTAAACTGTGTGACATGATCATCTATGTATAAATTTGAATGGATTCTCCAAAAAAGTGAGTGGAACTGATGTGTGCAATCAACAAGATTGCAGGGTATTTACAAAATTCAGTTGTGCCAGGTGTGGCACACACTCTGGAGGCTGAGACAGGAGGATCACTGTGAGTTCAAGACCAGCCTGGGCTACGTAGGTTGTGTGCAATCAACAAGATTGCAGGGTATTTACAAAATTCAGTTGTGCCAGGTGTGGCACACACCTGTGATCCCAGCACTCTGGAGGCTGAGACAGGAGGATCACTGTGAGTTCAAGACCAGCCTGGGCTACGTAGAGAGACCCTGTCTCAAACTCCCTCCAAATCAATTGTCAGTTTTGGATATGGTACAATCCACAAAAGAAAGCAATCAGGACAAATTAGGGTTTACCAAAATTAGGACTGGAGAGTCACACGTAAGTGCAGTGACGCTGGTCACCAAGTACCACGGAGTACAGTGGACAGTCCTGGTTTCACACCCTACCATTGCCCTCTCCTCCTGCATAAAGGACCCCGCTTTGGGCGTCACCCACTTGTTTGAACGAGAACCACCCCAGCTCCCCTCTAGGTGAGGCGCCGTCCATCGGAGACTCTGGCCTGCACTGCTGGTCGCAGGGACCTGAGCCGCCCCAGCCGGGCTCTCTCCGAGGCTGAGGAGGACATCTGTGGCCACCTGTGATCACACGGGGAGAGTGGTCCCTGGGATCCTCCAGGGGAAGCGGCCAGGCAGAGCGCACTGCCAGAGGACAGCGGAGAACTGACCCCAGCCACGCTGTGCACCAAGCGCCGCGTCCAAATCCAGCATACTTCAGATCTAAGAAATTCTCCTTAATGTTCAACCTCCCTTCAATTGATTTTTCTCTGTTCCTTGCACACAAAATTATCTTTATTAAGATGGGAGCACAAAAGAAAGCCAATTAATTTTGCCTAGTGATAGTGGAAGTCTTCCAGAGGAAAAGCACTTGAGCTTTGATTAGCGGGTGAGCAGGAGCTTGTGGGAGCCAGAGGCAGACCCTGCGGGAGGTGGGCGGGCTGGGGGCCCCACCACCCTCCTCCCGGCAGCAGCACAGTCCCTGCGGGGAGCAACCTGGCACCGAGTCCTCGGGGACTCCTGGAGGCCTGTGGCGAACGCCTGGAGGCGTGAGATTGGAACACAGGGTCCACAGGCTGCGGCCTGAACAGCAGCACCTTCTGTCCTGGAGACCAGCAACTCCCGCCGCTGCCCCCTGGACCACAGGGGAGCCAGGCCGCAGAGTGAGGCCCCCACCAGCCACTGCCAGTGGAACAGCCACAGCCCTCAGGGGCAAAGGAGAGGAGAGCAGACAGGGTCACTGTGCCTTTCTAACAGGCTGGCATCCAGCCAGGGGCCAGCTGAGAGCTGGGTTGGGGGTGTGTGTGTGTGTGCGCGCGCACGCGCGTGTGTTTTGTGGCACCGAACCCAGGTTCTTCACATTGAGCTACATCCCCAGCCCTTTCCTATCTTCTATTTTAAGACAGAATCTCCTGTAGTTGCCCACACTGGTCTCCAACTTGATATCCTCTTGCCTCAGGCTCCCAGGGTACTGGGATTATAGGTTTTCTGCTACCATACCCAGTTGGCTAGGTTTCTTTGTTTATGCTTCTGGAGATTACACCGAGGATAGGCAAGGATTCTACTGCTGAGATATATTTTAGGGTTTTGTTTTTGAGACAGGGTCTCGCTATGCAGTTCAGGCTGGCCTTGAACCCGGGGCGGTCCTCCTGCCTCAACCTCCTAAGTGCTGGGATTATAAGTGCGTGTCACCATGCTCGGAAATCTTTTTATTTTTTGAGTCAAGGTCTCTGTTGCCCAAACTAGGCTCAAACTTGTGGCCCTCCTGACTCAGCCTCCTGAGCAGCCAGGATTCCAGTTTTATTCCACTGGGCATGCCTGTTCTCCACCCCCACTTCTTCCACTGTCTGGTTCGGATTCCACCTCTCCTGAGGATGGGGTTGGGTCAGTGTGTCTCAGATGTGCACCCAGGAGCACGGCCCACATCCCTGAAGTGGAAACACCCCATGCAATGACTGTTCGCCCTTCTCGCTCCTGGACGCACCTTCCTCTCTCCGTACCCCACACACACAATGATCCTGCTTCGTAACCCCGGGAGGGGCGTCACGCAGTCTAGCGGGAGCCCCCACCACCAAACCTACAGCGGACCCTCATCGCAGCTACCACTGCCCGCTCCTGTGCGAAGGAGCAGAGGCCTCGCCCACTCCTCGCTCCTTCCCAGGGCCGGGCTCCTGCTAGCCTTGCACGTGCTGCCCCTCTCGCCTGGCATTCTCTTCCTGAGTCCTTGCTCTTAGCGCTCAGATTTGGGTTTGGTGTTTTTCTCTTCAAGGATTTTGCTCTCAATGGCAAGGTGACACACACCTGTAATCTCATCACTCACTCGGGAGGCTGAGGCAGGAGGATCCAGAATTCAGCTGTCACATGGTGAGAAACTGTCTCAGAAAGCTCCTTCCAAAAAAGTTATTTTGAGTCCAGGGATGTAGCTCAGTGGCACTGCACCTGCCTCACAAGCACAAGGTCCTGAGTTCAATCCCCAGTACTGGAAAAAAATAAAATAAAAATTATTTTGTCCTCCCAGCAACCATTGCATGACTCTGTGTTAATCATTAACTGATAAGTGCTATAGTCTGGTTTTGCCTCATTTTCTGAGACAGTCTCACTGTGTAGCTCAAGATGGCCTCAAACTTCCGATCCTCCTGCCTCAGCCTCCTGAGTGCTGGAACAACAGGAGTGTTCCACCATGCCCAGCCGGCCTGACCACTCCTCCCTCCCTCATTTCTTTGTGGTCTGTTCCCCACTACTACGACAGCTGAACCCCACAGCAGCAGAGACCTGTCATTTCTGTTCGTCAGTAGGTCCCCCGGGGCCCAGCACGGCGCCTGGAGCACAGTCAACTCGCAGTAACTACTTTTTGACTGAATAAATGAGTCTCAGACAGGCCTATCTCAAGTTTTCAATAGTTCTTTTTTCTTTTTAAGTTGGCAAGATGGAAATTAGAACTCAGAACTGAGCTGATTGACATGGAAAATGAAAGACGTGGGCACAGAGGCGGAGTCTGGGGCCAAGGCGATGAGGGAGACAAGAGGACAGAAATCAACACCCCGGCCGGGGGGCAGCATCCTTATGCCCTGTGGATGGCGGTGCACGCTGGTAACGCTTCTGCAGGAAGACTTGGCATGGGTGAGTCTCCCTGACCCGGAACGCTCAGGGCAGGAAGTGTTTCTGATGTGGCACTGGGGGGGTTGAATATTTGCTTATACATAATGAGACACCTTGGGGACTGGATCCAAATTCAAACATGAAATTCACTTATAAGGCTGGGTGTGGAGGTGTACTCCTGTAATCCCAGTACTCAGGAGGCTGAGGCAGGAGGATCCCTGTGAGTTTGAGGCCACACTGGGCTACAAAGTGAGTTCAAGGCCAGTGTGAACTAAATAATGAAACCCTCTCACAAACACACACACACACACAAAGAAACTGACATATTTCACACACCCCTTACATGCTGAGCCTGAAGGTAATTTTATTTTTTTATTTTTTATTTTTTTGGTTATTTTTGAGACAGGGTTTCACTATGAAGTTGAGACTGACCTGGAACTCACTATGTAGCCCAGGCTGGTGTCAAACTCACAGCGATTCTCCTGCCTCAGCCTCCCGAATGCTGAGATTACAGGCGTGCGCCACCACGCCCGGCTCTGAAGGTAATTTTATATCATAGTTTTACCACACCTACCTTATGACTGCATCCTGTCATGGGGGTTGGGAGAGCCAGGTGTGGAATTTTCCACTTGCAGCACATGCCTTCAAACAGGTTTGGATTTTGGAGCATTTCCGAATTCAGATTTTCAGAGTAAGGATGCTCAAGCTATTGGATTTATTTAAAATATGCAGTGTTTCGCATCCTCTGACCCAACATTCCCACTTCTGGGAGTTCGCTGTGCAGTGAAACTCCCTCAAGTGCACAGAGGTCAGTGTACAAAACCCTGGATGCAGCATCGTTTATAGTAGCAGCAACTCGGAGGCCACCCAACTGTCCATAAACAGCGACTGGTTACGTAACCATTGCGCAGCACACAACAGACCACACGCAGCAGCTCAGAAGCGCGATTGGATCCACACACATTGTGCAAAGATGTCCGATGGCTTTGATAAGGGGACAAATTGCGACTGAGCTGTGACAGTGCCACCCTCGGTCTGTTGCAAAGCAGAAACGATGTTAACGTGCATATAAACATCTTAGAAGAGAACACACTGAACCACTGACCATGGTTATTTCTGGAAGAGCCGGGTGTGAAGGGGACTCTTGTACTTCTGTGTATCTGTGCATGGCTTCTGTGATCAGAAAATAAAGTGCAAACAAGGGTAACGCGTGAGGTTGAACAAGGACAGTGGCAGAGGAGCAGAGAGGGAGACGGGTGTGAGCTACGAGGATGAGTCCGCACCCCGCGAAGTTCAGCCTGGGCGCTGGAGAGGGGCGGCCTTGTCCCCCGCGCTCTAGCTCTTCCCGCAGAACAAGTCACGTTCATTTAAATGCCCGGTTAGCGCTGACCTCCCAGGCAGCCCCACGCCAGTCTCTCTTCCCCCGGCCGCTCAGCCCCGGAGCTGACCAAGCCCTTTGTCCATTCCCCACTGCATAGCAGAGTACTCCGCCAGCATCACCGTAAACCAGAACAAAAGGGCGCTGCCCCGAGATCTGCACACACGCGCGCACACACTGCATACACACGAGCAGTGTTACCTTCCCTCCTGGATATATACACCCAGACAACGGGACACCTGTGTCCACACAAAAACTCGTACATCATATTCATAACGACGTTATGCATAACGGCCAACAACTGTCAGCCACCCATCAACCAGTGAGTGGATAAACGCAACGTGCTCTATGGTGCCCTGGAATCATACTAGGCCGTGAAAAGGCTGCAGTTCTGACGCCTGCTACAACAAGGCAGAGCCTTGAAGACTTCGTGATGAAGAAAGAAATCACAAATGCCTGAATGTCACCTGATTCCGTTTGCATCAAAAGCTCAGAGGAGGGCCAGGAATTTAGCTCAGTGGTTCCAGCGCCTGCCTGGAAAATGCAAGGACCCGAGTTCGATCCCCAGTACCAAAAAAAAAAAAAAAAAAGTTCAGAGGAGGCAAAGCCATGAGACAGAAGGAGAGGACGGTAGCCAGGGGCTGGGCAGGCAAAGAGAAGGACCGGTGGATGGCATGGGCCGCGGGCAGCGAGAAGGCCCAGACGCGGTGCAGGTGGCCACACAGCTGGCGAGGACAAAGGCCCAGAGCCTCCTTAAGTGCGGGTTGTGCGGTCCACGGACACTGTTATAATAACACAGGCACCACACACAGGCACACGCATGCCCCCACCCTGGTGCCTCTGTCTCCCCAGAGTGTGGCCGGGCACAGTACAGCTCCGCACGACCCCAACACCCTTTCAGTGACGGACATCCGCGCCCGCCCCTCGCCCTCTGTCTTCCAGGCAAACGAACCTCCGGGCGTCTGCTGGGCGCCGCCTGGGTCGGGGAACCCCCCACCAAAGCACAGCAGTGCCTCTCCCAGCCCAGGCCTGCACCCCTGGGGTCGTGAATGTGGAGGTCCGGATCCCTTCTGTGCTTCATGCTGGCCGCCGGATGAACACTACATGTTCATGTAGAATTGGAAAGAGTTCTGTTCCAATAAAAATGTGTAATAAGACTTATAGTTTGATTGAACTTTTAAAAATCAATTACATGCAAAAATTTTGCTTTTAAAATGTTTACATTTCTTCCTTTTTAACTAGTACTTTGCCTATCTTAAAAGTTGACATCTTAGGGTTCTGGGGCTGCTGTAACAAAACGCCTTAGACTGGGTAATTTATTAACAGAAAAATTATATTGCTTACATTCTAGAGGCCAGACAGGCCAGGATTAAGTGCCCACAGAGTATTTGACAAGAGCTTGTGTCTCTAGGTAGGGCTTCCACATGTGTGCTATGGGGCAGGGGGCTGGCAGGCACCCAGGCCTCTCCTGTAGGGTGCCAACCCCAGAAGGAGGCAGGACTCTGGTGACCTACACACACGCCAGGCCCATGCCATCATGAAGCTGGGGCATGCACAAACCTGGCAGTTGACTATTTTAGAAGAAAAGGAACACTTCTTAAATGTGGAGATTAATTTTAACTTTATAACATTTTGCATTTATTTCAATTTACCTTTCTTTGGTTTTTTGAGACAGGGTCTCACTATGCAGTTGAGACTGACCTGGAACTCACTATGTAGCCCAGGCTGGTCTCAAACTCACAGCATTCCTCCTGCCTCAGCCTCCCGAGTGCTGGGATTGCGGGCGTGCGCCACCACGCCTGGCTTCAGTGTTGTCTTATTTCACATTTCTCTGGTGGCCAGCAATGCTGAGCGTTTCTCACTGGCCGTTCGTGCTTCTTTGGAGAAGTGTCTGCTCACGTCCACCGCCCACTTTTCAAGTGGGTCCTTTATTTTAGAAGGTCTAGGTTTTTGCTTTGGGGTTTTGTTTTTTTTTTTATTCCAGATATTAGTTCTCTGTTGGAGGGTTAACTGGCAAAATTTTCCTATTCTGCAGGTTGTCTCTTCACTCTGTTAGTTGTTTCCTTTGCTGTGCAGAGCCTTTTAATTTGCTATAATCTCATTTGGTGGTTCTTGATGTTTCAAGTATTTTGAAATCTAGCATGTGGGCCTCTTCCCAAAGCACCACAGATGTGCAGACAGCTGCACGGGCTTTGGGAAAAGGAGGCAAAGCCCAGCCCAGCCCAGAGTCAATGCCAGCAGGAGAGGGGCTACTCAGTCCAGCTCCCCGCCTGCCTGCCAAGGAAATGAGTGCAGCCCAGGAAAGCCTGCCTCCCTGAGGCTGGCCCGGGGGCCTCCGGACAAACCCCACCCTGCCAACAGAGGGAGCTGTTGCTCCACAGCCCCAAACAGCAGAGGCAGCCAGTTGCGGATTGAACGGGCAGCTGGAGGGCATCATCTGGCCCAGGGCGGGCAGGCCCTCCACGCTGGGCAGCAGGGGCAGGAGGGGAAGAAAGCAGCCCGGGGTGGGGAGGACACGGGTTGAGGATTCAGCCCAGCCTTGCAGGTGCCCGGAAGGGGTAACACGCGTGGCTGCACCACCCCTGCGCGTGGGCCTTGTCAGGCTGCGTGCGCCGGAGCCCGGTCACTTCCGGTCGTAATCTCCTGAGGCTCTCGCTCACCTGTCCTCAGCTTTGCCCACCTTCTGCGTGGGCAGCGCCGGGAGTCACACCTCGTGGCGCTCAGGGCACAGGGAGCACTGCTCAGCAGCCTTGTAGCAGGGGTGGCAAGGGCCCGACAGAGGGCACCACGGTGTCCAGAACGGGACTCCTTGCCCGGGGTGTCCAGGAAAAGAAGGACCGAAACCAGGAGGCAAAGCGAGGGGAAGAGAAGCCGGGAGAGTAGATGGGGCGAGGGTTCAGGGCCGAACACAGAACACTCCGAAGTGTGAAGGTATGGGGGCGGGAAGGGCAGGGGGGAGGAAAGAAGGGACAGAAAAAGTGTGAGAAAAAGAAAAAACGGAAGCAAGGTCTGTGTGACTAGGAGGGTGGAGGGGCGGGAGGGAGGACAGGGGAGTGGGGGAACCTGAGAACCAAGACCTGTCATGTCAGGGTTCAGGATCCCGATGGTGAATGTGACTGTACTGTACACCTACAGAGTACCAACAAATTCAATAGGATTTCTTTTAAACAGTGTGAAGGCAAATGAGAGTCTGACAGTTCCAGGAACCGGGACCAGAAAGTCCAGGGTGGCTGGGGAACAGCACGGATGTGGGCAACCCAGGAGCCCCTGGGTAGCGCACAAAAATACCGCCTGGAGAAACAGCGCACCGAGTCATGAGTATGGGCCCCAGCTCAGTGACACCCTGGGGTAAACACCTGTGCTGAGTAACCCACAGCCCCGCAAGGGGCAGGCAGGGTGACTGCAGCGGCTACGTCAGGGCCAGCAGCCCGTGGTGGCTTGGTTGATTGTCTTCCAGTACTGAGCACTGAACTCAGGCCCTTCACCCCGCGCTGCACACCCAGACCTCTATGTTTTGAGACAGAGTCTCACTAAGCCACTGAGCTTTGCTGGGCTGAATTGCCTAGGCTTGAATTTCAGTCCTCCTGCTTCAGCCTCCCAGGAGGCAGAGATTACAGGCGTGTGCCACCACGCCCGGCTAGAAAGGACTCCTGCAAGCAAAGCACCCATGAGGGGATCATGTGCCAAGATGCGGGGGTGACTGCCATCCTAGCCAGCACTGGGTGAGGTCCAGCCCTTCCCTCCCCAGGGTATAAGAGGATAAAACCCAGGCGGGGGGGGTGCCCCAAAGCAGTCGGGGAAGACTTGGGGTGTGCAGGAGGAGCGCGGCAGGAGAGCTCCTTCTGTCTCCCTGTCTCCCTGTCTCCCTGCACCCCAGGGTCCTCGTGGCAGCAGCTGTCGCCATGACCTGCCTGGCTGGCACAGAGCCGCCCCAGTGCCGCAGACGTGGTGAGCTCCTTTCCCTCGCTCGCCCCGGCCTCCCGAGGCCTTCCCACCTAGGTGAGTCGCTAGCAGCACACAGTAGCAGTGTTATTTTCTTGTCAGTCCCATTTGATTTGTGCACTCACCAAAGGCAAGGGCTGGGCTGTGTGTGCCCTTGCACACGCTGCATCCAGGGCTGGGTGGGTGGACTCAGCCAGCTTGGCCCAATGAGACCTGAACGTAACTGACTATCGTTTTTTGAGCAGGTCAAGCTCAATCCCACCAGATGTCACGGAGTAGAGAATGACTGACAGGCGCCACACCTGCCTGGTAAAAGCAAGGTCCTGAGTTTGATTCACAGTACAAAAAAAAAAAGACTGACAGGAGGAAAACAGTGAGCAAGGCTTGCACTGCACCTGACTTGCACCTACATGGCCTTCACATCCCAAGTATGAGTCTCCCAGATCCTCCGCGGTGGTCAGGTAAGAGCCACACGTGGCCTTGTGCCGCAGCCCGAAGGGGTCCAGCTCCCAAGGTGTGCTGAGGAATGGCCGCGGGCCCCAGACCTCCCAGAGGGCGCAGGTGAGCCTGGCTCGGGGCTGACCCTGGCCTATCACCCCGCCCCGTGCAGGAGGGGTTCGGCTCATCCATCGGTGAGCCCGCACTCAGGGCCCACTTGCAGAGCAGGCAGGGGAAGTCTCTGGGCAGGCCCTGAGCCCTGGGAGACCTGCCTGCAGGGGCAGCGAAAGCAAGCCTGGGAAAGCCAGCCACAGAGGCCCGGCCCCAGCACCTGGCCTTGTCACACGCTCGGGGCTATGGTGTCCCCTCGTTTATGATGCTGGGGACTGAACCTGCGGCCTCTGCACCGAGCTGCGTTCCCGGCCCCCACCCCTAACCCGAAGTTTCAAAGGGGCTTAAACTTGCGTTGCTCCTGCCCCAGCCTCCCAGAATGCTGGGGTTACACCGCATGGCACCACGCTCAGCTGCACTTTTCTTTTGTAAGAGAACCTTTTTCTAAAAACTGCTAATCTTATATTACATAAGGTGAGGGGGAAATTGTCAAGCACTAAAAATGTTGAAGTTCAATTCTAGGCCCAACTGTTTCTGGCTTTGGGATCTGGACTCCAGGGAAAAGTCCTAGGCACGGTGCTCCTGCTAAGGGCAAGCACTGCGCCACCTGGTGGTCAGTGACATGGTCCCCAGTACACGGGTGCAGGTCAGGCTCAGACAGGGCCACGCTTGTCCTAGATCCCTGGTGCTGGTGGTCAAAAAGCAAGCCTGGCTAGAGTGCCGGGCAAAGTCACCTCACCTGTGTCCCCATTTCTGCAGTTTTAAAATGGGAACAGGACAAGGGTTATTGCAAAAACCAAGTGAAATAATATGCAGGAAAACACGTGGTAAACCCATAAAGCACGCCACCCTGCCGGGCGTGGTGGCGCACACCTGTCATCCCAGCACTCGGGAGGCTGAGGCAGGAGGATCGCTGTGAGTTCGAGACCAGCCTGGGCTACACAGTGAGCTCCAGGTCAATCTCACTACATAGTGAGACCTAGTCTCAAAAAAACAAAACAAAACAAAAAAAGCATGCCACCCTGCGAGAGTCCTCTACAGCCTGCTGTGCCCATCGCCCTGCCCGGCAAGGCTCTGTGAGTGCAGCTGCTGAAGTGCCTTTGCCAATGCACCCAAGGCCCTGGCTTCCCACCCTTGCTGCTGCTTGGCCAGTTCCCAACAGGATTTATAGCGCTGTTCCTGGAACGTCCCGGATCTGCAAGAACAACACCCAAGCCTCCAACCAGCTGTGGTCTGAAGGTGCCTGGAAACTCACCAGATGCATCACAGAGGAGGAACATAGCTGGGAATTCCTGCACCAGCAGACGCTGTCCACACCCAAAGGTCCAGCGGCCATGGTGGACAGGGCCCTCCACCACAAGCATCCCTGCCTCAGCCTCCAAGGAGCGGCAGGTCCAAGTCTGCACCACCTCCCAGCCCTCCGTCCCCAGCTCACAGGGTCATTCCCTTTGGGGAAGCGACTCTGTGGCCTGCTTGGTGGGGTCGTCACCCTCAGAGGCAGGTGGCACGGGCAGGTGGCCCAGCCTTCTTCTCACAGGGGCTGGAGAAGCCAGGAAGCTGGAGGGCCACGTTCCCAGGGCCTGGGCTGAGCCTTCTTTGCATCTGACAAAGAGCACAGGTTCAGGCTGCCCTGAAGGAGTTGGGCACTGGACGGGGTCAGGGGCACCGGGCCAAGTCCTCCTATCACCAGTAGTTGCTGCCTGACCCGGACTCATCTGTAAGCGACGGGACTGGAGCTGGATCGCTGAGGTCCACAGTGGTGCCCACACTCTGTGATGTCCCACATCCAGCCGAGGGCCCCTCAGAGTGCCACACGGTCCCTAGTGCATGTCTCCCACAAGCCACCGAACTGGAAGCCATGAGAGAAAACAACAGGGCAGGAAGAAGTGGCAGATCCACCCACCCAGATCCTCCTTGAGGAGCCCACCTTGCACTGGACTCCCTGGACTTCCTGAAGAAAAGGGCCAAGCCCTACATTTTGAAGGGGACACATCGCTTCCCTCGGCTGTCAGGCAAGCACCACGCAGACCGGAAGTAGGCCATGGCAGTGGTAGCAGCGCTAAGTCACACACTCGCAGTCACAGTTTGTCAGGTCACGAGTGAACAAAACAAATGCTGGCATCTCTGAGCCTGGCCACCCACAGGGTGTCTTGGGCCCCTCCAGTGAGCGTGGGAGCCAGCGGCCAGTGTCCCCTCAGCAGCAGGGAGCAGAAGACTGGGCCGCAGACAGGGAGCTCCCGAGTGACAGGGAGCCCCACGCGTCTCCAGGCCTTGCTTCCTGGTACGTTGAGGACAAAAGTAATAATCAGATTCTGGGTGCTGGAGATAAAATATAGTCCATAGACACGCTGCACAGACAGGAAAAGGGCCACCCCACTGAGGCGGGCAGTGATGGGAAGCAGAGTGTAGGGTTTTACAATGGGGCACCGTGACCAGCTCCTGCCGGCTTAAAAGAGCCAATTTATGAATGTTCAGAAATTGTGCCAGACAGGTGGCACCACATCGGGAGCTCGACCCTGGCTAGGAGGAAGTATTTTCATGACAGAAACAGTCAAATGCCACAGAGCAGGGCTTTTTTTTTTTTTTTTCAGAGAGCCAGCTGTGAAATGCTTCCCGGCACTCCGCAGTATATAAGTAAAAGTAATCTAACAAGGGTCAGCTTGCTGTTGCTTCAAACACTCCAGGACATTAAACATATGAATGTCAGCTGCTTTGAGACAGTAAGCTTAGAACATCATATTGTTTCCTAACACTTTTTCATTTTCACAAACATTTATCGAGAACTACTATGCGGCCAGGCACTAAAGATTCAAAAGAAAAAAAAAATGTCCGTAACTGGCCCAGGGTGGTGAAGAAGTACGCTCTGGGGTCCAGGAGGGGCCCTCACTTGAGCTTTGGGGCTCCGAGCCTGGGGGGTGCGTGGCAGTGCAGGGGCTGCCACTCAGGCTGCAGCCTGAAGCTGAGCAGCTCACCAGGGCACAAGTCAACCAGCAGCTGAAGGAATTCATCGTAAGATGCCTGTAAGAACCAACTTGGAGACATTTTAGAGTTGTTCCAACGATGGTAGGCACCATCTTTTTGGGCCTTTCTTCAACTTGTCCCCTTCACCAGAACGCAGCACCAAATTTCTCTTAGTGGTCTCCAAAGCCCAAATCCACACTAGACGAAAGAAGCCCGATCTTCAGAGCAGAGGAGCTCCCAAGACATCTGACAGAAGCACCACGCCTAAACGTCACAGCCCGGATGCTCCAGGTGACCACGACAGTTGCAGGGAGGAAGAGGATATTTACATTTGCATCTCATTACTTGATAATGTTTTGCCGGTCTGGAGTTCAATCCCCGGTACCACAAAAAAAAAAAAAAAAAAAAAAAAAGTGAAGGCAGTCAGGTGGCGCACACTTGTAATCTCGCACTCAGGAGGTGGAGGCAGGACCGCTGCAAGTTTGAAGCCAGCCGGGGCTACATAGTGAGTTCCGGGCTGACTGAAATACAAAGTGAGACCCTGCCTCAACAAAATGAAACAGTATTTTAAATTAAATTAACAGTATTTTTAAAATGTAAGGGAGTGAGGTTAAATACTCCCAGATCATAATTCTATATTGAAAAACTGACTTTGCTTTACGTTAGCTGCGCATCACAGCGGCTGCTGCAGGGAGGTGCAGGAGCTGATCTTCATGTCCCCAAATTGGTTGGGAAGCAGCAAGGTGTGGGCACACGTGATAAATTATCAACGGGTGATTTTTACCCCCCATTTGCCCCATGGTACATTTTTGTACATTTATAATTTTTCTCATTGTTTAAAGAGATGCTAAAAGGGCCAGGGATTTAGCTCAGCGGTTCCGCCACCTGCCTTGCAAGCGCAAGGACCCGAGTTCAATCCCCAGTACCAAAAATAAAAAATAAAAATAAACCGTTTAAAAAAAAACAAGATGAAGACATGTTGTGAACATGTTCCAACTCCCACAAGGAATGTGAGCCTCACGGACTTCGAACACACTAAAATGTATTTATAATCGTCTTATTAAATGCTCCCTTTTGATTTTTCTTGTGAACTAGCCCAATTCAGTACAACATCACGCGAAAGCCTGCTTTTCCAACTTTGGGAAGAGGTGGAAGGTGAATCAATAGTGATGCAGGTACCTATGGTGGCATGGGTCACGTGAGCCACGGAAGTTGGGACGACGACGCCAAGAAATGACAGATGGGGAAGTAGAGAGATGACAGCAGAAACAATAATATAAGTAAATATTTGACTCGTCAAAATGCTACGAAGCGGTCACGCACACCTGCATGATCCAACACTCCAACTGGGTTGGAAAATTATTAGGCTCTTGCCAGGGATGAAACCTACCGGACAGAAAGCCAGCACTGCGATTCGAGGCTGTCGGTAATGGACAACATGCTACAAGGTGTTCTGAGACACACTAACAACGAAATACAAGAAAACACTCTGTATGCATCAATAATAACATTCAAAATTATATATATCATGACTCCTCACTATCTGAACTAAAAGCTTTCATAGGTCTGTCATGTAGAGCAGGCCTTTTTCATTCAAATCATCAGAACCTAAAGGTTTTATGGAGAAGTGACAGATGTGGCATTGAGATTTTTACAACAATGACACGCGAGAAGTTTTGTTACCTTCAAAGTTGCCTGTTTCCACAACAAAAACACTTGAGAACAAAGAAAAAAGTCTGACAATTTGTCTATTTGCTCATTTTTTAAAGCTTTGTTTCAAACTGTCAAGCAATTTAATGTCATAATTGAAGTAAAGATTACTTTTGTTGTGTAGTTTTTATTGGCATCTTAATTCATACAGGAATTTGTTACTTTTTTAGATTTTACGAACAAAAAATAATTATGTTGAAAATGCTGTTTATTATAAATGCTAAATATTAATAATTTAATACTTTATTTTATTGACATTTTCTTTTCCTGGTAGTTAAGAATGCTTAGAAGCTTCTTTTTCACTTTTTTGGTAGCCTGAGATATTACATAAGAAATCTACAGCACAGAATGTCTATAATTTTGTTCAGATGACTGCAGAACCTGGAAAAGCTATTGCTGCTCTCGATGCATAACACTATTATTAGTCTATATATACATATATATATA
>NW_022900945.1:55848690-55856824 GCF_012274545.1 Fukomys damarensis | reverse complement strand
AAGGGGAAAAATGAGAACCAAGACTTGTCATGTAGAGGTACAAGATCCCAACAATGAATGTAACTGTACTGTATCCCTAAAATGTACCAATAAACTCAATTAAAGCTGAAAAAAAAAAAAAGAAATCTACAGCAGGCCACATAGAGAAGTTATAGGGAGGCCAGTCACAGAGGTGGGCCTGAGACAGAGAGAGAGGCAGACAGAGATCAGCCCCCAGCTGAGCATCACTTCCCAGAGGGACCCATGAGGCCCACTGAGCTAAATCCCCAGCCACAATTGTACATTTTAAATGTGTGCAATTATAAGATAATCATAACTTAAAGCTGCTTAGAAATGGAACAATAAGCCAGGCATGGTGGCGCATGTCTGTAATCCCAGCACTCAGGAGGCTGAGGCAGGAGGATCGCTGTGAGTTTGAGACCAGCCTGGGCTAGTGAGGTCCAGGTCAGTCTCAACTATGTAGTGAGATTCTGTCTCAAAAAACAAACAAACGAACAAAAGAAATGGAACAATAAAAATCCTAAGACAATGTCGGTGTTACAAAGCCGCACTGGCCTGAGCCCAGCACCCAGGAATGGACATGGTGAGCGTCACAGAGACAGCACTGCAGAAGTCCTTGAATTCCTCCCGGTGTGATAGGAAGGCGTCACCTCCCACCCAGGAGGACACAGCCCCAGCTCTGGCTCCTGTCCATGCCGCACGGTTCACAGCATCGCCCCCAACTCCAGGCATGGGTGCCGAGGGCCGGCACGGTCCGTCTGTGCACCAGGAAGTCCCAGCCGCCCTCCCTCAGCCCCTGGTCTAGGGCACCCGTGGTGCCGTTTCTCCCTAGACCGAGCCCTCTGAGCAACGACCTGTGTCCTGCTCACCTCTGTGTCCTCAGGGCCTTGTACCCAGCAAGGACGGTGGCCACAAGGAAGGAGCAGATTTGGGCAAGAATGTGCCGAGTTTAGTTTGGACCAGGCTGAAATTTCTTTCCTCAACTGTCGCCTTCCCTGCGAGAACTGAAGGATTTGAGGAAGGAAATGACACCGGGCCCAGAGAGGCGGGGAGCTTAGGCCTGACCTGGAGGTGGCAAGGACCTTGGGACTTTGTGCCACGCCTGCGAGGTGGCAGAGGGGCCAGCCAGGCAACAGGAGGCCTCGTTCTGAGCACTGACTCGGTGACCTGACCCTGGGCGGGCCATTTCAGTTCTGAGCTCTTGGCATCTGCTAAGTGCACACGAGCTCACTTCCGCACTCCCGGGGCGGCCCCAGAGCGCAGCCTCAGACCCCAGCCCCACCCGACAGGCCTGGGGCACAGGTCCGCTCTGAGGGACACCTGTGCACAGAGACGCACAGCCGCCATGACACTGGCCCCTCCGAGCCGCCCGGCTGGGGTGGCGCTGGGGAAATGAGAGACATCCAGCCCTGGGCACACACACCAAGGAGGTTTATTAGTGAGCACACAGGGAGCATCCAGACAGAAGGCGAGGCCGGCAAAGGCGAGCTCCCCACGGTGGCGCAGTCCCGCCTTGAGCACAGCACATCACCACTCGGCCCTGTCAGTCCTGAGGATGCAGGAGCCCTGTGCGAGCAGACGGCTCCTGCAGGCCTCCTGACCTGCTGACACGGCCCGGGCCCTCCAGGTCTGTCCCTCCCCCTTGTCCGTGAGGGTCCGGACCCCTGCTGGCCGGGCCCAGCCCAGAGCCCTGCTCCTGCCTGACTCTCAGAGCCTGGAGTAGATGAAGCCCAGCAGCTTCCCCAGCTGCTCCTGCAGCTGCTGCTCGTCACCATGGTTCTCGATGACCCAGTCGAAGCCTCCCAGGTGGTCCAGGCCACACTCTGACTCGGCGTCGTCCACCCCTGCAGAAAGGACGCGGAGGATCGGGCCCAGCCCCCGGGTGAACCAGGTGCCAGGCTGGACAGCCCAGGGGAAGCCGCTGCCCTTGGAGGAAGCCTGGGCAGGGGACTCCCACCCTCCAAACACCCTCCGCCAGCCCCGCTCCCTAGTCTGGGGGCCTGGCACCCCTAGCCCGGCCGACTCCCCACACGGCCTTCATTTACCTCCCCCAGGCCTGCCAGGAAGCAAACCGGAGACCATGAGCATGCAGGGATGGCAGGGACAAGGCCCTCACCTGGCGTGAACACCCAGCCCCGCTGCCGTCGGCTCTGCTCTGAGGCCACTACGCGGACTGTCCGCGTCACAGCACCATAGGCCTCCTGGAACCACTGCACATCCGACACCCGCCGTGTGTCACTCACCAGCTGCAGGGAGGGATATGGACAGGTAACCAACAGGATAGGGTGCTATAGGTGAGGGGAAGAGGGCTACAGAAGCCAGAGCCAGCCCAGCGTTTGGGTGTACTCCTCTAATCCCACTGCTTGCTTAGGAAGCTGAGGCAGGAGGATCCCCATCAATTTCAGGCCAATTTGGACTACACAGTAAGTTCAAGTCCAGCCTGAACAACTACCCTGTCTCAAAAATTTAAAAAAAAAAATCAAAACCGCCCCAGTGACTCTTGGTCATTCCAAGTAAAACCCAAACTCTTCCAAGGCCAGGTAGGATCTGACCGTCACTTCCCACAGGTCAGTACCCTGGCCGTGGCTCTCCCTCAAATGCATCAGGGACTCCACTCCGGGCTGCTGGCAGTTCCCAGCCCACCTCCCAGAGAGCGACTTTCCCGTACCCATTTCCTCCAGGGGAGCAGGTCCCCATGTTAACAGGCCACCCTAACACCTATTAAGATATCCCATTTCCTCCAGGAGAGCAGGTCCCCGTGTTAACAGGCCACCCTAACACCCTTATTAAGATACCCTGGTTGGGGCCGGAGATTTAGCTCAGTTGTTCCACCACTTGCAAGTCAAGTGCAAGGTCCCAAGTTCGATCCCCAGTACCAAAAAAAAAAAGATACCCCGGCCTAGCAGCCCTCCTCACAACCCAGGCTTGCTTTATTTAGTCCTCATGTCCACCTCCACCTGGCAAACTCTGTTTCTTGTGTGTCATGGCCCCATGCCCCTGTCTAACGTAAGCTCCTAGGTGACGATTTCGTGGCATTCTGCACCAATGTTTCCCCGGGCCCTGGCACCACGCCTGGCAGAAGCAGACTGGCACTGCTGCAGAATGCATGAGAAATCCAGGCTATATCATGGACAGGTGCAGATTTCCCAGATGAGTGCTACCATTATGTATACAGGACACTCTTGGTTTTTTTTTTTTTGACACAGGGTCTCACTATGTAGTTCAGACTGCCCTGAAACTCACTACGTAGTCCAGGTTGGTCTCCACTCATAGCAATCCTCCTGCCTCAGCCTCCTGAGTGCTGGGATTACAGGCATGTGACCCCACACCCAGCTGTTATGCATATCTAAAATGTACCAAAGTGCCAGGGATTTGGTACAGTGGTTCCGCTGCCTGCCTCGCAAGCGCAAGGACCAGAGTTCAATCCCTGGTACTAAAATAAAATGTACCAAAAGGGCCAGAGATTTAGCTCAGTAGTTCTGTCGCCTGCCTCGCAAGCACATGGTCCCAAGTTTGATTTGCGGTACTAAAAACATAAAATATACCAATAAAGGTTTTGCTTTAAAAAAAAAAAAAAGAGGGATGGGGATTTAGCTCAGTGGTTCCGCCACCTGCCTCACAAGTGACCCGAGTTCAATTCCTGGTACCAAAAACAAAACAAGAAAGAACGCACGAGGAAGGAAAAGGGTAGTCGCAGAGGCAGTGGCCGTCGGGCGCAGCAGTGAGGACTCAGGTAAGAGCGGCTGGATGGGGAGGCGAGGGCAGTGCAGGCAGGTGGGAGAGCAAGGCCCTGAGTCCAGCGGAACGAGACCCGAAGACCTGCTCAGCGACACAGCAGTGCCCCGTGGCACGCTGCCTCGGGGTCCCACCGTGGGCCGGGCACGACGTTAAAGACTGTTCCTGAGCACCGAAGTGTCCCAACACAACGGCGCCGTGTCCTGGCGTGTGCTGTGAACAAGTCACTCTGGCTGCCGGGCAATGAGTGACTGGGTCACAAAGAGCAAGAGCCAGAGTGAGGGGCGGAGACCGGGGTCTGCGACCTCCAGGAAGCGCTGGACTTGGCTGTGGCCGTGACACCGATGGCCCCACACGGGGCTGGGCGGCTGGGGTCCCCGTGGGGCTCCTTACCCACACCGGCTGGGAGATGCCCTCCACCACCTTCCTGCAGAAGCAGCCCACGTCCGCCTGGCGCTTCTCCTCGCCCCAGCGGATCATGTCGCGCCGATGGGTCTCCTTGTAACTGCTGGCGTCCAGGAGCCGCTGGAAGCTCAGGCCGTGCTCCTGCACGAAGCACAGCCCGCCGACATCAGGATGGGGCGCGCAGAGAGGGACGGAGTCTCGGCACAGCCCAGAAAGGGTTTCCACGAAATTCTGAAATGTGTGCTGCAGTTTTCTCCTGCACGTTTTACCTTCCCGATTACTTCTGGCTTAAACGAATCCCAAAATAGTTTGCATCCCTTGGGTGCAGGCTTAGCCTTCAACTTAGAGGGAAATTTGAACAACAAAACAAAACTGCACTCTGCATCCTCTGTTCCCCTTCTAGCAATATCTGCCTCCATCCCAAATCCGGGGAGACCATCTTCCACTTTGCCACTCACCCTCCTGCACACCCCAGTTTCTGGCACTCTGCTGAAAAGCACCTCTGTCACTGAGCTACTTCCAGACTGCGCCCCAGCCTGGCACCTGCTGCTAGGACCCTGCCCAGCACCAACTAGCTCCACCCAGAGGCCCCGAGAGAGAAAAGGGGCCTGAAAAACACCCTCGGTTTCACTTCCGGCTCCCTAACTGGCTGGGGGGACCTTCTCCCTCAGGTGTTGACTCATGGTTCCCACCTGCTGACCCTTGGGAACGTGTGAGTTATGCCTCCCAGGGTGCTGGGCGAAAGGAGCAGCAACAAGTCACCCGGGGCTTAGGCTTTAACTATTTGGGTGGGGGCAGTGTCCTGGACTTCCGGCCTGCCAGGCCCTCCTCCAGAGGCTGTGGGGCCCCGGGTCTGTCCTGCTCCCAATGGGGCGGTGACAGGGCTGAGCTCTTCTGCTGGGGTGAGCTCTAGAGACCTGGACGTGGACAGGACTGGGTTGTCCCCAAGAGAGCTTCGCACCCCTCAACTCTCGGACATGTGACCTGTCTGCCACCGGTCCTTCCTCCATGAGGCTCTCACCAGACCCCACAGATGCGTGAACCATGCTGCTGGGTCTCTACAACTGAGAGCTGAGTGCACTCATTTTCCAAGCAAATGGCCAGCCCCTGCTACTTGTCACAGCTACACAACATGCACTAAGACCTACACACTGTTCTATTCCTTGTGTTTGTCACTTAACCTATCTTGACAACCCACATGGCTGTCTTTTTTTCTTTTTCTCAGCCCTTTTTAATTTTCTCCATTTTGAAACAGGGTTTCACTGAGTCACTAATTGCCCAGACTGCCTCAGCTTCCCAGAGTGCTGGGATCACCAGTGTACACCACCAAGCCCAGCTCATGTGACCAGGTTTCTAAGAGGAAGCCAGGTACAGTGGCACACATCTGTGATTCCAGCACTCTGGGAGGCTGAGGCAGAAAGATCGCAAGTTAAGTCCAGCCTGCCCAACTTAGTGACTTAGCAAGACCTTGTTCGAAGTAAAGGGTAGGATGTAGCTCAGTGAAAATGCTCTGGGTTCCACCTCCAGCCTTGAAAACGTTTCTAAGGGAAGAATCTGGGGGCTGCATCAGGCCCTCTTGGAGGTGAGGGTGGGGTGACATGAAGCATCGCATTTTAGGCCGGTGACTTCTGCATCCCTGCTCATCATGTGGCCTCAGAGCCGTCAACTTGAGTGCACAGCCCTCTCTGGACACCACAGTGCAGCAGGGGTCTCAGGGAGCAGGCCAGGGAGGCAAGCAGCAGCCACAGCACCGGAGCCTGGGCTCTGGCTCCTCCCACCCACAGATGACTTGGAGCTACCACATACCTGAGCATACTGCTCCTTGAGTGGACCGGAGAGCCGAAGGACAGCACAGATATCAGCTCCAAGTCTGTGGGACAGGGAGACGTAGAGTTAGTCAACCCAAAGCTTCCAGAAGACAAGTCCAGAGGCCTGGGCTGAAGCCTCATTTCTTTTTTCTTGTCTCAGTATGTAGTTCACATTGGCCTTGGCTGGTCTCAAACTCATGAAGATCCTTCTGCCTCAGCCTCCTAAGTGCTGGGATTACAGGAGTACTCCACCATGCCTGGCTTGAAACCTCATTTCCACAACTGGTATCTATGTACCCTGGGCAGGTCTCAATTTCCCTGATCCTCCTTATCTATAAAATGGGTGTTATGGATTGTATGGAGATATCCCCCAAAGCTACGCACAGGTGGGGCTTTTTGGAGCTGACTGTATGATACGGGATTGAGGGTGTTTGATACTAAACTACCCCACTGGTTGGCTTTCACAGAGCTCTGGGAATGAACAGTGGGAAGGCCCCCCCGCGGGGTATGGGTGATACCACCCAAAAGGCTTATATCCTGGCTGAGATAAAAGGAGAAAGGAGGCTTCCTTTGCTGCTGCTGCTTGCTGCCTTCTGCTTGCCATGCCATGAACTGTTTCTCCTCTGTGATGGCCCTGTGTTATGCCACCCTGCCTTAGAACCAGCCAATTATGGACTGAAACTGCTACAAATTGTGAGCCAAAATAAACCTTTCTTCCTTAACCTGTGGGCGTCTGCTATTTTGTCTGAGAAAAGTAACGAAGACAATGGAGACACCATTTTTGTTGTGTCTCCCAGGCAGGATTATTATGAAATTCAAATGACTATACATGAGCCCTGAAACAGGAAAAATCTGTAAGTATAGGTATGGTGTGAGCCTCCGGGCCTGGTGCTATTCTGGCTGGACTAGGTTCCTGCTGAGACCCTGAGCTCAGGGTCTCACAGCCAGGGGCGGCTCCAGCTCAACAGTCTTGGTCACCATAACATAAAGAACAATTCATCACTTCATTAGTCACTGTACAAAAGCAACCACTCGGGTCCAAGTGACAGAAGACAGGAAGACCCATGATTCCCGCCCGGGACCGGTGGTGCTTCAGCGCCAACATGGGGAGGGGTGTTCTGTGGGACGGGGAAACTGAGGCTGAGTGAGGAGAACGGGCTCACCCAGAGCAACACTGCAAGCGATGCAACCACTATTAACAAAGTGAAAACAGCCAGCTTTTCCCTCCTGAGCCTGTACTAGGCGCCAAGATCAGCCATCCACGAGCAGACCTCATTTAGCCCTTCCAACCACCGTCACTCCTGGCATCGAACAGCCGTCAAAGCCAAGGCCCAGCAGACAGGAATCTGCAGAGGAGCCCACACCCTGTGCTGCCAGAGCGGTGTGAAGCCCAGCAGTCGCATGCCAGAGCCTGGGATCCTCACTGCTCTTTGACTTCTGTGTTCGAGGCCAAGCACCAGCTTGGGAGTGGCAGTGAGACAGCGCTCAGACTCAAGGGCCGACATCTCCTAAGACTCACTTCTAAGACTCAGAAGCGCCGTGGTTCCAAAAGCGGCGTTCTAGGGCACCTAACGCACCGGGCCCGGGGGAGGAGCCCCCCACTGCTCTCACACAGGACACCTCGCTTGGGGAGAAGACACTGAGCAACAGACATCGTTATTATTAAGGAAGGCAGTGAGCTAAAGCAGTCCCTGGAGCCAGACAAAAGTGACTTTTTTTCTTTTCTTCTAATATTGTACACTGAACCCAGGACCTTCACATTGAGCTACATCCTTTTTTATTTTGAGACAGAGTCTTGTTAAGTTGCCCAGGCTAGGCTCAAAAGTGTCAATATCCTGGCTCAGCCTCCCAGGGTGCTGGGATCATAGGTGTGCACCGGCATGCAGGGGTCTACGAAGCTGAATTCGAGTCCTTAGCAATCCCGTTTCTTGTTAACTTTTCAATGCCTTCATTTCTTGTCTGTGAAATGGAGATGCTAACAATATCACACAGTAATTAACAGAGAGGTTATGAGGATTAAAAGAAATCGCGCAGGCAAGGGCGCAGTGCATAACAAACACTCCGTAAACCCCTATTTCTAGGTGGTGTGCTGGCAGCGTGCTGTGGGCGGCGCCAGACCCGCTCCGCGTGTGTTGAAGACCGCCCGCCTGCGCCTGTCCGCGGTCCGCTGCACCGCACACGGTCGC
>NW_022900945.1:55824692-55848121 GCF_012274545.1 Fukomys damarensis | reverse complement strand
TTCCCTCGGGGGCGGGTGGCGTCTTAGTATTCCGGAGGTGGACCCCGGGCTCCCTTCGCACACCCTGAGAACATTCGGGGAAAGTACTGAACCTAGTAACATTGAAGAAGCTGACAAAACTGGCTTTTTCTCTTCCTTTCTAATGCACGTACTAAAGTAAATTTGCATTTTCCCCACAGTGAAATGGGTCCTTCGGAAAAAATACGTAAGGCGGCGCTGAGGCGATGGGGTTGTCTCGTGACGTCATTGGAGGAACGAGTTACTGCAACAGGCTAGTTTATCGTTAAACGGGTTTTGCAACTGGATGGGCTGATGTGATTTGCCCCGGCTGGCCTGGCAAGAAACTTTTATCTCTCTCCAGCTGCTTTCTCTTCTCCAAAGATTTTTCGAAGCTAGAGAGCTTGAAAAGACAAAGTGACCTCAGTACTATAAAAGGGGCTTCGAAGCCATGCTGGACGGCATTATCAGTTTTATACAGCGCCAGCTGAATTAAAGGTGGAGATGTGTACCTTCCCCGAGCGCCCAGCTCCGCCCCTGCCCCCAGCAGCTGACACTCTGCCCTAGTCCGGTCGGTGCAGTCGTCTTTGGCTGTGACTCACTCTGCTGCCTTTCTCTGAGCGTGTCAAAACAGAGCTTGCTGCCTGAGCTGTAAAATCATGGGAAGAGAAGTAAAATGCGGAGTCTTCTTTGGAAGAAACTGTTATGTCCCTGAAGAAGAAAAAGAAAAAAAGCCGGGCATGGTGACCCATCAGCGCTTTGGGAGGCTGAGACAAGTTCAAGCCCAGCCCTGGGAATTGAGTGACTTAGCAAAACTCTATCCCAAAAAATAAAAAAGTACTAGGGCTGTAGCTCAGTAAGAAGACCCTAGGTTCAATCCCTGATATTGGGGTAAAAATAATAAAATTAAAAAGGGTAGGTGGGAGGTTGCACAGAAGCGTGATCAGATGAAAAAAAAAGACTTCAGGGGTGTGGGTGTCTTCTTATAAGCAACTGAGAAAACCTCACTTAATTCACTCACGTCGGGAGGGCGCTGTAGCGCTGTGGTAGACTGCTTGCCTACAATATGTACGGTCCTGGGGAAAAAGCAGCATAGAGTGGAGTTTTAAAATCATACCTCTGGCCGAGCGTGTTGACGTACGCCTGTAATCCCAGCTCTCTACTCGGGAGGCTGAGGCAGGAGGATCGCTGGGAGTTCGAGACCAGCCTGGGCTACATAGTGAGTTCCAGATCAGTCTCAACTACAGAGTGAGACCCTGTCTCACAAACCAAAAACAAAACAAATAAAATCATACCTCTGACACTGCAGAAATGTGATCTTCAGCAAGTCACTGAATTCAGTTACAGTGCCCACCTCACAATCTTACAATAAGAAGGAAATGAGGTGGTGGAGTACATATCTCTAACCCCAGCACTCTGGGAGAGTGAGGCAGGAGGATTAGAAATTTAAACCCAGCCTGGGAAATTGGCAATTTAACGAGACCATGTCTTCAAGTAAAACAGAGCCCGGTGTGGTTGTGCACGCCTGTAATCCCAGCCCTGGGGAATGTAAAGATCGAATCGAGTTTGAGGCCAGTCTGGGTTACATAGTGAGTTCAAAGCCAGCCTGAACTACACAGCAAGACTCCATCTTAAAAAACAAATAGTCTGAGGATGGGGATGCTACTCAGTGCCTGGGTTCATTTCTAGTTCTATAACAACAACAACAAAGGAAAATATATGATAAACTGCAATAAAAAAATTTTTTTTGGTACTAGGGATCGAACTCGGGACTTTGGGCTTGCGAGGCCGGCGGTGGAACCACTGAGATAAATCCCTGGCCCTCTGCAATAAGATATTCTGTAAATGCTAAAGTATTGACATAATCATGGCATGGAGACCATCATAGGTACAAAGGATTAACAAACTCCTAGGCTCTAACCTGTTACTCATCAAAAGCATGATTTGTTTTTCTTCTGAGGCAATCAGGAACTTCCAGGCCATTTTGCAACCCTTCATTTGGGACTAAGAATGACCAGTGGGTAATTAAAAACAAAACAAAGCTTAATTTTCGTTTTGTTGTTTTGTTTTGAGACAGGGTCTCACTGTCTAATTTAGACTGACCTGGAACTCACTATGTAGCCCAGACTGGTCTCCAACTCACAGTGATCCTCCTGCCTCAGCCTCCCGAGTGCTGTGATTACAGGCGTGTGCCACCACACCCAGCTTTGACTTTCATTTTGTAGAACTCGGTCAAGTCCTCCTCAGCTCTGCACATAGGCATGTTAGTCATTTGGGGAATGTCTATCTCAATGTTGGCAGAACATGGAAACAATGTGCATCGGCCCTAAATTTTCCTGGCCTATCTTATCTCCCTTCAAGATGAGGACACAGGGTAAGAGTCACAGGGAAGTCTCCGCCTCCCTAACCCTTGTTCATCTTGGAATCCAGCCTTGCCTGGCAGGACTGAGATTGCCCCTTGGGTCATGAGGATTCCACCCTCCAATCCAAACTGCCCCTCAGGTCACAGGGGTCAGTCTGAGCTGAAAAGACTGAGGTAATGATGGCCCAGACCCTGGCTCACCTGCTCTTGGGGCTGGGCCATCTGACTCCCTCCCTCGGAGTGGACCCCACCCCACCAGCTATGCCAGCTGGGGACCTTTCCTTATCTGCTCTCACATTCTTCCTTGGGGACCTGCTTGATCTTTGTCAGGGCCCTGCTCCCCTTTATTTTCTTTTTTCTTCTTCTTTTTTTTTTTTTTTTTTTTTTTTTTTTTTTTTTTTTTTTAGATAGAGTTTTTCTATGCACTTTAGTCTGGCTTCTAACTCACTATGTAGCCCAGGCTGGCCTTGAACTTGCAGTGATCCTCCTGTCTCAGCCTTCCAAGTACCCAGATTACAGGCTTGTGCCGCTACACCCAGCCTATTTTCTCTTACTCTCAAAGCCTTTTCCTGCAAATTAGTGCTTAGTTTTAATATGTGTTATCACTAAAGCAAAGACCCGTGCTAGCTGGTGACAGTTTCAATTTGTAAAGGATTTTGTTCTTCACTCCCCCCACCCACCCCCATGGTACCGGGAATCAAACTCAGTGAGACAGGAGCAACGCCACTCAGCTAAATTCCCCATCCTAAGGATTATTATTCTTAGCATTTTGTGTTTGCAGTTTGTAATTCAACACAGGATCGGATTTTCAGCTCATCTTCCATCAGCATGTGTTTGAATCCACTAAGGTTACAAGATTAACCACACTCTCACTTTTCTGCTTCCTGAGTCACCACCAGGGAGAAGTCAGAACTTCCTCCCCAAGTGGCTTCCCTGTCTGACCCATCCCACCTCCGCCCTGGGATAGAGCTCCCTGGAATTCACAGTCCGTGGTCACAAACAGAAAGCGTCCCCACCCCAGCTCTTCCCTCCTGCTCCCTGCTGCGCTGTCCCCACTGCCTTTTCCGTGGGGCTTTTTCTTCTACCCCAGCCTCAGCCCGGGGGCCCATGCCTCCCTCCCTGCTGCAGTTTCCGGATCTTTGCTTCCCTGCCCTGGCTGGGTTCCTCACTTCCCTCCTCAGTATTAACAGCCCCATCCTGGATTCACTCTCATTCAATGAGACACCGGTCCCCTTCTGCTTTTCCACCCACTTTCTGTCATCACATTCAACATGGCCTACACCCTTCAAAGCCTCTTTGTGTGTGTGTGTATGTGTGTGTGTGTGTGTGTGTGTGTGTGTTTGTCCTGGGGGTCACCCAGGCCTATTCAACATGGCCTACACCCTTCAAAGCCTCTTTGTGTGTGTGTGTATGTGTGTGTGTGTGTGTGTGTGTGTTTGTCCTGGGGATTGAACCCAGGCCTTCTCTCTAAACTACCTCCCCAGACACCAACACCCTGCATTTTGAGACATCTCACTAAATTGCCAGAGCATGGCTCAGACTTATAATATTCCTGCCTCAGCCTCCCAGACTGGTGGAATTACAAGCATGTACCCGGCATGCCCAGCTTTCTCAAAGCCTTCTGCCTTCTGTCCTCAGACACCACCTCCTGCAGACACATCTTGGGCCTCATCACCAGAAGCCCGGAAGCCATCCAGCCCGTCCGTCCGCTCACACATTAGCACACCCCTCTGGTGAGCAGTGCTTCCTCCCCAGCCCGGATGAGCCTGTGAAACTGTTCTGCAGCACCAGCCCCACCATGCATATGACAGGGGGATAAGTGAAGGAGCCGATGAAGGGGGGCTTCTTAGGGGGGCTCGGAGGCCGCGACTTCCCCAGAGACTAGCAGGGGCTCCTCTGTGGGGATCCCCAAAGCTAAGACCTCATAACCCCACAGCCAGCAGCCTGGGAGCCCCTCTGTCCCTTCCACCCCGTCCTTCCAGGGCCGCCTCCTTCTCTCCTGCTGCTGTCCCCCATGGCCACCACTGGGCATCCAGGCAGAGAAGCCAGGCAGTGAGCAGCTCCTCCAGGCTCAGCTCAGGGGGAGGGGAAGGGAGCGGAGGGCCAGGGCCGCCCCAGTCAGGGGTCACAGCCCTTGCTCTGGGCTGCACTCTGTCCCTGGTCAGCTTGGACAGTCGCTTCCCTCTGGGCCCCAAGTCCATCTCAGAACCACGAGAACAGGACTGACACCCCTGAAGGGCCAGATTCTCCTACCCACAGGCTGGCCCAATGGGTGGCAGTCAGCGGCCTCCAGGGCAGGTGCCCAGGTGGCCGGAGTTAGGGGTGGAGAACACAGACCCCAGAGAGAACATACAGGAGCTCAGGCCTCTGTTTCTGCGGACCAGAGCCGGCAGGCAGACGGGGCCCAGAGGCCTCAGTAGTTTCAGATGCCTCTAGGGCTCCTCTTCCCACCCCTGTCTAGCTGTGCTGTGACCACAGGCAAATCACCTACTCTGAGTTTCTTCACCTGTTGAATAGACTTACTCCTTCCAAGTCTACTTCCCCAGAGACACAAGGCATAGGTGCCTTTGCGTTAAAGGCCCTACAGAGGTGACAGGGTGGCCAGGCCCTCCCCGCCGTGCTGCCTCAGTGAGGGCCAAGGCCACACTGCACGTAAGCAGGGCCTGATGGTCTCTTGTACCCAGGGCTGCGGACTGACCTCCCAGAGGGGCCCCCCAGCACCGTCCCCTCCACGGGTGGCTTCAGGTTTCTCCTCACCCTGCCCGGCTACGTGACCTGGCGTCTCACTCCAAACAAGGTCTCTGCCCTGACTGACTCACTTTGCCAGTGCCTCCCAACATCTCCCGCTGGTGAGGGCCCTGCTCCGGAGGGCTGGCAGGGACAGGCGACCTGGTGAAGCCAGGTGCCCAGGCCACATTTGCCATCCCACCACCCCACCACTCCACCCCCACGGAACTGGCCTTCCTCCCCCGCTCCCAGCCTAGCACGGGGCGTGGTCACCCACTGGGACAAAGGTGGAGGAGGGCTGTTCTTCATGCCTGGCAAGTGAGGGAGAAGCTGGCTCTGCAGAGCAAGCTTGGGCTGAGTAAGAGGAAAAAGTAAGATAAACAAACACCCCAGAGAAAGCAGGGCAGGCTATGTTGAGGACAGCCGTGATAGTTTTTTGTTTGTTTGTTTTTTGAGACGGGGTCTCACCATGTAGTTCAGACTGGCTTGAACTCACTATGTAGCACAGGCCGGCCTCAGACTCACACTGATCCTCCTGCCTCAGCCTCCCAGTCGGAGTGCTGGGGTTACACATGTTCATCACCACGCCCAGAGATTCTAATTCACGGCCCTAAACCATCTCCCTTCTGGCTGTTGACTAATTCAGTCACCGGCTGATGAGTGTACTTTTTTATGATAGAAATTAAACCTAAAATGACAGTGTGGCTCTAAGAAGCTGCTGGAAAGGGCACAGTCTGACGGAGGAGTGTGGCCTGAAAGGGAGACTTGTTCTTAGGGTGCTGTGGTGGGCCTGGATCCAGTGGATCACTACCTCAGTCCTAGTTTCACGGCTCCAGAGGGACCCTCGTGTCTCCAGTCTTAAAGGGCCAGAGACAAGCTTGGTCAATTTTGGGCTGAAAAACCTTGTTCTGCTAATGTTTAGACAGACGCTCGCTCCCTAACAGGCCTACATGCAGACTGAGAAGGACTTGACTGCTCTACAAAATAAAGGTCAAGCTTTGTTGTACTTTCAGGTACCTATTGGAAATCTGTAGGCCCAAATGAAGAGTTAGTTTTAAGAGAATTCACTTTTAAGTCCCTATGTATCTTAGAAGAAAACACAAATCTTTTTTTCTTTTTTTTTTTAGACGCTTTTGCTATGTGGCTCAGGCTGGCCTTGTACCCGCAGCAATCCTCCTGGTGGAACCAGGAGGTGTGCAGCACCACACCTGGCAACAAATCATACTCAAAAGCTTGTGATCCCAGCACTTAGGAGGCTGAGTCAGGAGGACTGCCGTGAGTTTAAGGCCAGCCTAAATTGCATACGGAGGCCCTGTCTCAAAAAAACAAACAAAAGCTACTTTAACAGTTGTTGTGGTTTGGGTCTGGATGTTCCCCTAAAGCCTCTTTCGGTCAGTGGTGGCTGAATCTGGAGTGTGTGATGCTGGAGTGAAGGGCCTGTGGTTACTAAACCAGTACACATGATTAGACTGGCAGCGCCCTACTCCCAGTAGCCTGGGTAGGATAAAAGGCAGAAAGACAGGCTGACGCGCTTGTTTTGTTTTGTGGTCTTCCACAGCCACGGACGGTTGTCCCTCCTGCTGCCTTTTGCTCCCTTGTGTGCCATGTTGTTTCTCCTCTGCCAGGCCTGTTCACCATCCCTGCCTTGGACCAGCTCATTATGGTCTGAAGCCTCTATGAACTGAAAGCCAAATAAGCCCCTTCCCCTCTAACTTTGGGTGTTGGGTATTTTTTCTCAGCAACAAGAAAAGTAACTAACACGGGGCCCTCTGTGTCCACAGGGACCATATCCATGGGTTCCACCAGCCACAGACAGAAAGCACTCGGAATACAAATGGTGCCTCCTGAGCAAGTGCAGTCAGTGCTCACTGAAGAGCCTGGTGCAGCTGCTCACACAGCGTTCAGGCTGTATCGGGCGTTGCATCATCGAGAGACGACGGAAGTGCGGGGAGGCTGTGCGCGGGAATCTGCAAATATCACGTTGTTTTACAGCCGGCAGCTGGGTGTCCATGGGTCCTGGGAGGAATGCCCTGATGACCGTGCTGCCGCGTGCAAAGCCTTTCGATGCTGTCACAGTGCCTTGCTGAGGAGAGGTAGCAGTGTCCTCTGCAGGGATGAGAAGGCCAAGCCCTGCCACAAGCAGGGTGTCCTGGGCCCGGCAGAGACCTGGCACTCCGGGCTTAGACGGCAAAATCCTGCTCAGGCCAAAGCTCTACTCAGAAAAGGTCCAGGCTGGACCCTGCCTTGCCTGGGACACACAAGCACCACGAGCTTTTCTTCTGTGTTGTGCTGTGTGGAAAGGGCAGGTGCCTATTCTGGAAGCCAAAGGCTACTAGCAAGCTGGGCTGCAACCTTCGGGGATCCCTGAGAGGACAGGACATTCAGACGAGAGCTTGAGTGGGCGGCGAGAGGCCTCTGCAGCTCAGGCAGCTGAGGGGGTGGTCAGCTACTAGGGCCTGGACACAGCTCAGGCTCAGAACAGGGCCTGATGAGGTCATCTGCATCAGGATGGCCCTGGGAGGTTCCCATGGCAACAGCCAGCCAGTCCAGCTCTGTCCTTGGTTCCCCAGGGGAGGCTGGGAGGGCTCCCTGAAGGAGCAGAAGTCTTGGCCCACCAGGAGTCCACCCCCCACTTGCACCCCAGAACAGGTGGGAGGGAAAGGCTGGCTCCTGGAGCACCTGGGAGGCAGGACAGACGGGAGATCCCGGAGGTGACCAGGGCCACAGGTGGCAAAGGGCTGAGCTGAGTGCACCAGAGGAAAGAAGCCAAGGAGAGGAGCGGGGGCTCAACAGCGAGAGGCCAGGAAGGACAAGAGGAGCAGACTGGGGGCCCACTGGGAAAGGAGTTTGGGCGACTCACCGGAGGAATAGAATTTTACCTCTGAAGGGGAAGGCCCAAGAGGGTTTCTCTCAAGCTAGTGATTCCCAAGCCACCAGGCTGGGCCCTCAGGGTGCTGGGGTGCTGTTAAGGGAGCTCCCCTAGAAAGGACAGGAGCCAGGTACAGCCAAGGCCAAGGGCCTAGACTGGAAGGGCCCAACCTGGACCCTAGATGGCCACCGGGGGCTGGCCAGGAACTGCCCCCAGCCATGTGGGGAGGACAGCGCGTCCCTGGCTCCATCTCCATGCACTGGCCCCCGGTCCACCTGAGGAATGTTGTCCACACGGCCGGGCGCCCAGAACGGTCCTGGCACTGGGCCGGTCTGCACTTGCTTCTCTCAGCCTCCATTCCAGAAACAGAAGACTCCTCCCTACAGCTGTCCAGTCTGGACCTTCCGCCTGGGAGGAAGGTCTTCCCTAGGCACAACTGCAGTCATCCTGCAGCAGGACGCAGGCTCCACGGGACGCTACGCCTTGGGTCCAGCACCTCTGTGTTCCTGGTACACACTAGGTGACAGACGTTTGCAGGAGTTCCACCGGCAGCCCTGCCTGCCCACACCATATTAAATGTTTATACACGTAAATGCTGCAAAAAGTGTCCCACAGCACCTGCTGAGTACTCAGAATGCCCTTCCAGGGCCTGGGATCCCTCCCTGACCCACCCCACTGTCAGAGTCCCACCGAGGCCAAGAAGCCAGCCCAGTGGGGCAGCCCTCAGGGAGGCCCCAGTCACGGGCTGGGCTGGGCCAGGGCAGCAGGGTCTGCAGCACAAATGGAGCCTGGGTGCCACCTAGTGGCCCCCTCTCCTGCCCAGCCCGACACCACGCCAGGTGAGAGCTCTCTGACCTTCCACCTTACTTCAAGACGCAAAAGTTGAATGCCAAAGCCAGGGCAGCCATCGCTTTATTTAACCTCTTTTTCAACCCTTCAGTCCCTCTTTGAGGATGAGGAGCCCAAGGTTCAGAGATTAACTTGCCCAAGATCACTCCGCCAAGTAGGCCCAAGGCTCAGACTCCAAAGCCAGTGCAGTCACCTTTCCCAGGGTGTAGGCAGCCAGCTGTGGGCACAGGGCAAGGCCCCGCCCCGAGGGAGGGCCTGAGCTTGGGGGAAGGCATCCAGGGAAAAGACGGAGAAAAGCTGAGTGCCAGGCCCTCTGGTCGCAGGGTGCGGTGGCCCCAAGTCACGGACAGCTCTGCCACGAGCCCACAGTTCACAGGGAAAGTCAGGCCACGCGAGAGGCAGAGGAAAGGGACTTCAGCCCCTGGAGACAGCTGCTCCCAAATCTAACAAACCCCACAGCAAGCCCTGGTGCTGGGCCTCCCGCCAGGGATTCTAGTCAGTCTCCAGAGGCGCTGGGCCAGGGTGGGGTGAAGGCTCTCTGGCTTTTCTAAGAATCCGAATGCCCCACCCCCAACAGGGCCCCTTCCCATACCCCTCACAGGGGCCTGTGCATTTGCACACATTTGCATAGACAGCAGGCAGGTCCAGATAAGGCCTTTTCTAGAGAAAGTGGTCTCAGTGCAGGGCTGGGTGCTGCTCTCCTCTGTGAAGGACACCCAAGGACACCAGCCAGCCAGAGGCCAGTGGAATGGTCTGCTGAAGCCAGGAGTCAGTGAGGTACTCCAGGCTGAGGCCAGGCCCACACACAGGGCTCAGCCTCGGTGGTAGTGCTGGGGGTGGTGGCTGTGCTCCTCCCTGGGCCCCACAAGTCTGGGGCTCCGAAAGTGCTTGTCCTTCTTCCCTGACCTGTGGGGGACACAGGGTGGAGGAGAAAGAGGCCTTGAGGAGATAGGAGGGGATCCTGTTCCCCTTAAGGAAGCCAGCCCAGGTGGCCACCACCACGCATGGAGGGGAAAAGCTGGCCTCCCAGGATGGAGGCTCTCACTGGGGAGGCAGGGAGCTGGGGTCTTCTGTACACCCCAGGCCAGGAGGTGCGGGCTGGGCAGGACAGCTCAGGAGAACCCCTGGCCCCATCCCAAAAGGGACTCCTCAGGACCCTGGGCGCCCCAAGGGAAGACAGCAAGTGCATCTGGATGTTTCTCAAAAGGACGCGAGCCAGGGACCAGAAGTCCTTAAAGACCCCACGAGGGGCCCATGCTCCTGCACCTCCTTCCCAGATGTGCCCACCTCCTCTTCAGTGCCTTGTCTCCCAAGAAGTGGCTGAAGATGAAGTCCTCGAAGTCATCTACCTCATCGTCATCGCCTGTCCACCTCACTGCCAACTCCTCCAGGCTGTCCTCCAAGGCATCCACGAAATCCCGGAAGCGGAGGCGGTCATGCCGGAAGAGGCCATCCTCACCAAAGTAGGCAGGTGAGAGGGGCAGTTCCTTGGCCAGCCGCCCGGCCCAGGGAAGCTGCTCAAGATATGTCCTCAGCACAGAGGCCAGCTCCTGTTGCCGCACGGGAGCCAGCTCGGAGCCGAAGAAGGCCAGGCCCTCCTGCCGGGCACATCCAGCCACGCCTGAGCAGCCCTGGGGTGCCTTGTACTTGCGCCTCAGCAGGTCCTCCCAATGGGGCCAGGGGTCCTGACTGTCTTTAGCGCCCTCCCTCCCCCGGGGACTCTCCTGCCTTTCTCCGGAGTGGTGACTCCCGCTCTTCCACGCGGGTTCCTTGGGGTCCTGTCTTTTCCCGTCCTTCCAGGCCCGCTTCTCCCCCCTCGGTTTGTCCTCCTTCCAGCTCCCTGCCGGCTCCCCATCCTCACCCCCGGAGCTCTTCCTCTTCTCCCAGCTGGACTCCTTCCTGTGCTTCCAGGGCTCAGCTTTCCCAACCCTCTGTCCATCGCGCCACTTCTCCTTGCCAACCCTCTGGGGCTTCTGATGCCAAGCCTCTGAGGCATTGGCAGGGGCCCCCGGGTCCTGGCCCCATTTCTGCAGGCCCCTCAGAGTCTGGGCCAGTCTGTGGCCCAGCTCGGCCAGGCCAGCGTGAGCAGGGTCCCCTTGGCGGGCGTCCCGCAAGCTCCTCTGCAGGTCCTGCTGCACAGAGCTCAGCAGCTGCCGCTGTCTCTGCAGCTCCCTCCTCAGCACCTGGGCTTCTGCCTCCAGCTGCGCCTTCTCCTCTAGGAAGCCAGACCCTGGGTCCTGCCCCCGGTGGCCTTGCTCCGTGGTGGCCTTGCCACCCTGTGGGCTGTGGCCCCCGCTGAGGCACGCCCCATCGGGGCCCCGCGTGCAGTCAGCCCCCAGTGCCTGGAGCCGGGTCCTCAGCTGCTGCAACTCTGACTCAAGGGCCCGCTGGGAGGCCTCGCCCTGCTGCAAGGCCCCCCGGAGCCGGGCGTTCTCCTCCTCCAGCCCTTTGGGCTGCTGCATCAGGCTCTGAAGCTCTTCTTTCTGGGCCTAGAATGGGGTTAGAGATGGAAGAAGCCACAAGAAGTGCTTGTCGGGACCGGCCCCGTGCCTTCCATCTCAGTACCTTCCCACCATTGCCGACAGGCAACCAAGCCATGGACGGCCGGGACCTCATCTCCTCCCAATGCCTCCCCTCCCTAGAACAGGCCCTGGAGCTCCCAAATTCTATCCTGAGCCTAACATCTGTGTCCTCACATAAGCACATTTCTTCTCTCCCCTAAAGGTAGCCACTGTGCAGCTCCAGTGGCCCCATCTCCACAATGTACCCAGAGCCAACTCTGACAAGTGATCACGGTTCCTGGCATGAGCCTTGGGTGGTCTTCAAACCCTTCTCTGCACAGCACTCAAAGGATGAACGTAACAGTTATTCAGCGGTGAAATACCATGAAACATACCCACCAACCCTGGTACAGACTTTGGCAGGAGGAATGCAAACACAGAACTGGGAAAGCTCACGGTGTATGCTGGAAAGGGTAAACTCCTTTTTGGGACGGACACCTGGCTAACTGACCCCATGCCCTCCTTCCTATGCCTACCTGCAGCTGGGCCTGCAGCAGCCGGATATCCTGGTTCTCCTTAGCCAGCCTGTCCAGCAGAAGGCCCATGTTCTGCAGGCTGGGGACACTGTCAGTGGAAACGGAGGCCTGCGGCTGTTCCCTCAGTCCATCCTGAGGACAGAAGAACCAGCTACCTCATGCTATCCTACAGCCCAGCTGCCCAGGTTCCCACCAGGCCCCGCTGTGGAGACCTCCACACATACCTGCCCATCCCCCACGGCACCCACCAAGTCAGGGTCTGAGCCAGCATCGGAGAAGACCTGCAGCTCTGCTTCCTCCATGGGCCCTGCAGGAAAATGAGGCTTGGTCCCAGCCCCACCCCACCCCACTGTCGTGCTGAGAGCAACCTGTGGCCCAGCCCCGCTGGTAAAGGTGTCGCCTGCACAGCCCATACAGTCATAAAGTAGGAAATCACATGCTCCCCAAACAATACCAACTGCTCCCGACGCAACAAACACACACAGGCAGGTGCCAGGGCCCTCCCTGCTCACCCGGCTCCGACTCGGAGAGGCCACCTGCGGATGGAGACAGAGCCTAGTGAAGCCTCGGGGAGGGGTTGAAGGGTAAGGTGTGAGCAGGCAGGAGGGCAAGCGAGGCTCCACTCACCAGAGAAGAGGAGGACTCCCAGGCCCAGCAGAACCAGGGCCCCAAGGAGGCACATGTTGAGTGAGATGCCCAGCTCCCCGCTGGCACCCTCACCCCTGGCCTGGTCCTCCACGCCCAAGGGTGTCACTGTCTGAGGCGGGCTGAGTTGGCGGCCCCGACGTCTCCGCAGACCCTCCATGTCCACGTCGGTGTCCTCCTCACTGGTGGAGCAGCGGCCCTCCTCCAGAATCCAAGCTAGGGATGGAACAGGACAGTGAAGCCGCTAGAGACAGGACGCAGAGGGAAATGGAGGAAGGCACAGAGGCCCCAAGCCTGCCATACCCTGCCCGTTCCTGCTGGATACTGAGCACTGCCCCCGCCAGAATGGAGACAGGAGACCTGTCCTTTCAATCTACAAAGGACAAGAGCATCTGGGCATGGTGGTGCAGGCCTGTAATCCCTGCACTCCAGGAGGCTGAGGCAGGAGGACTGCAAGTTTGAGCCCAGCCTGGGCAACTTAGTGAGACCCTGTCTCAAAATGAAAAATGAATAAAAGGCTGGGGTTGTAGCTCATGCAAAGGCCCTGGGTTCAATCCCTTGTACTAAAAAAAAAAAAAAGAAAAGAAGAGTCACTTCCATCCTTAAACGATCCCTCCTTCCTCCAGGATGGAGCTCGTGTCGAGCTCGTGTCAAGCTCCTGCAGGGGTCACCATCCATCCAACCCCCGGGACCCTCCGAATGTGCCTTCTCAACCTGCTCCCTAGCTGGTCTCTGCTCCTGTAACTGCAGTGTCTTCCTGCCGCCACCTCGGCCTCTGCTTCTCTCTGTCCACAGGTCACAACCCTCTTACCCGACCCCCACTATGGCCCGCAAGTCCCTGGCCTGGAACCCTTCCTCGCCTCCAGGGAGACAAAGACTGTGTAAATGCCTCACACTCCTAGACATCCACAGGACCAGGGTGCCTCCTCTCTGTTCCCTCAGTTCAGGGAAAAGTACCACTGTGGCCACGGGCTGTCCTAAGTCCTCCCTCTTTGCTTCCCACTGAGAACTCGTGTCCTGAGCCTCCCGTCTACCTTCCTCACCCAGGAGCAGCCTTGATTCAGGTCGGAGCCCTGCAGGGCCCGGCTCTGCCTCCGTGTCCCCACAGCGACAGCTCCAGCACGGCTCTCCCACAGCCATGGGCCTACTGTGCACTGCGGATGCTGAAGCCGTGGCCCGGAACGTCCTCTTCTCCTGCCCTTCCTACTTCCCTCTCCTGTGCTTGAGGGGCCACTCAGATGGCGCCTTCAGCTGTTCTCCCTTGCCTCAGCCTGTCCTGGCTGGACTACGCCCTCTCCACTGGGAGCCCTTTGTCACCTGCCCTCGGTGGCCTCCTGGGTCTGACCGGCACTCTGGCTGGGCCTGGTCCGCTCCTTAGAGGCCATGAAGCACCCTCCTTTCCCTGCTCCCAGGCCCTGAGTGGGCACCAGAGAGCAACTGCAGACGAAGACTGAGTCGTGGAAGCAGGAAGTAGCGGCACCGGGGCAGGGAAGGGTGGGCCAGCTGGGGCACTGTGACCCTGCTCAAGCTCTCTGGGCCGAGACCTCAGCGGTGTGTCGAGCAAGGACCTGAGCCCCTGCCCCACCCGTATGGATGGCTGCTCCCTCCACACCTTCCAGGAGGCCAGCAAAGGACTCTCACCTGTTTTGGGGGTGGAGGGCAGACTCTGCAGGGTGCCCTGGTCCTCCATGTCTTGTGTATTTGTGTCTGTGCCTAGGCTTGCTGCCTCCTGCAAGGCTCCCTGGAGCACTGTGTCTCCTGGGCCAGGGGGCTCCACACCAAGGCCATCACCGCCCACAGCAGCCTGCTGGGGACACAGCCTTGAGCAGCATCTGCCCTGTCCACCTCCCGCCCGCCCCTGGTGAGGGTCCTCACCTCACCTCAGCCCCAGTGTCCTTGGGCACAGTGGAACCGGCAGGGGGGCTTTCTGTCTGGAAGAAGTTCTCTGTGGAGAGAGAAAGGCTGACTTCCTACACCACCTCTGGCTCCCACACACCCCTGCCAGGCTGGAAGACTGAGCAGACCACCTCACCCCCTGGAAATGGGCACCACACCACTGCCCTCCACGGAGCCCTGTTACCTTCTCCGCCCGAGGTCCCAGCTGATTCTTCACCATCTGCCTGGGAGGTGCTTCCAGGCATCTGGGGGCCTCTCTGAGACTCAGCGTCTGTCCCAGGTTCTGGCCCCAGGGTCTCCACAGGCAGACTCTAGAGGGAGAGGGTTAGCAGGGTTACTTAGAAGGAGGGTAGCAGGGCAAAACCAGGAAGGAGCAGGGATGCTGTGCTGGGGTCCCTGGGGCCAGCTGCACATCCAAAAGTACTGCTCGGTGGAGGTAGGAGAGCCGTCCCCACTGGGTCCGGCTCAGCCATTTCCTGACCTCAGGGCTGCTGTGAGGAACCCACAGAGGCTAGGGGAAGATGCCACCTTCTCGGCATCAGTGGTTTCTTGAGTGCCCAAGCGTCAGAGTCATTGCTCCCAGGGTGCTCCTGCAGCTGCCCATCTGGTTATATCCTCTGTATTCTTCTGCCTTTCCCTGCCTAGCAGCTGCTGGCAGAAGCCCAGGTGCTGCCCCAGACTGCCTGGCTCCTGGGAGCTCAAAGCCCAGCCCCAGCCTCTGTGTGTGCCCACTGCCGCCCCCACCTCCCACGGCTCCTGCGACCCCTCCAAGAATAATTCTGGACCTCTGCATGTTTCTTTGCAGCTTTCAAACTACATTTTTCTCGTGGCCTTGTCTACAACACTAGACTCACACCCTCATCCCTCAGCCATCAGCCAGGACACCCGGGTCAGGGCTGCCCGAGCCTGCCGCCGCTCACCTGCCGCCCCTCTGCCAGCACATCCAGGTGGGTGTCCTCTTCCAGTGCCACGTCTACGTCAACTCCTCCCCTCCCCTCCTAACGGTCCCAACGTTGCAGTCACAGGGATTGGAGATTTTTCCTCTGACACACTGCCAGGCCCCACCTCACCAACCCCTCTTTCTTTTCAGGACTCAGGAGCCCTCTGGATTGCTCTACACCAACTGCTATTGCATGGCTATAGGAGCATGAGACAAACTCACTCCCACACAGCAGCTTGGCCTCTTCCAAGGCGATACCTGTCCTCCAACTCAGAGCCCTTAACTGACTGCCAGTGAGGAGGAGGCCTGGCCACCTAGGCACATGGGTTCCAGGGTTCCCAGGGCCCACCCTGCCCTCCCTCCGACACGGCAGCAATGGCTTCCTCAGAGCCTTCCCCACACACCTCTCCCACTGTGACCTCAGTGACGTCAGCTCTTGCTGGTCTCCCCACTAGAATGCTTTCCCTGTTCCTCTCAGCTGACCTAATCACCCTGCTTTCAGGTGCAACCCAAGGCCCAGTAGCCAGCCATGAGGCCAGATCTCCTCTCTGCTACAGGAATTCCTCTAGCAGCCAGCAGGAGGCAGCATAGGGGACCATCAGGACCAAGGAAAAGGACACACCAGGAAGCAGCCCAGCCTGGTTTCCAGGCATGCTCCTCCTACCTCTGCACCAGCAAGCACCCAGCTATTATCCGAGTCTGGGCAGGAAGTCATAGCTGCTGAGGTCCCTGAGGCCACAGTGTCTGCCACCTGCAAAGAAAGACTCTGGTAAGGACCGGAGTTCCCTTCAGGAGAGAGGACAGTCTTGGTTGGCTTCAAAGGTCAAGGGCTGGGCAGCAGCCCCCCAAGCCCAGGCTGGTTCCAGGACTTTTAACCCTATGCCTTAGCTCTTCTGAGCAGTATTTACCTTGCAAAGCAGCACCTGCCAACAGCCACAGGGAAGCTGCCTCTTCCAGGGATCCACTGGCTATGGAAAACTGAACAGAGATCCTGAAAGGTCAAAAGCACCAACAGGGCCAGGGATTTAGCTCAGTGGTTCCACTGCCTGCCTGGCAAGCACAAGGACCTGAGTTCTATCCTGGATACCAAAAATAAAGGGCACCGAGGGCTGGAAAGGCTCTGGAGTACAACTCCCTGAGGTTATGGGAGAGGAAGAAGCCCAGGAAAGCTGACTGATGACTTTCCGAAGACATTCCAAAGCTAAGAGTGACAAAAACAAAGCAGAGAAGCCTACTGCACACCCAAACCACCACCTGTTCCCTCAGGGCCTGGACAGAAGCAGCTGTGATGGCCGCCCACAGCCTCCCCACCACCCCGTCCTGTGTGGCCTGGCTCAGGCTCTGACTCCAGTGCACGCTGGCTCTCTGTGACTGATCCCGGGGTGAAAGCCCCTCCGATGGTGCTCAGGTACAGCCAGGCTGAGAGCCCACCTTTGCCAATCTCCTCATCACTCTCCGTCCTAAATTCTGTTTCCCTTCTCAGTAATCTGCAGAGCTTGGTCATAGGGAACTTGAAGGTGACCAGGAAAAGGGATTTATGTCAACGATCATGTATAAATCACTTCATAGTTGCAAAAAAACAGACAGAAATAAGGACTCTTGTGCTACCTGTTGCGAATATATTAGCTGTCTTGGCAAGGTGGGGGCATAGAGCAAGGTGAAAAGAGAGGGACCCCCTCCTTCAACGAAGGCTGGGGAGCAGGGTCAGAAGCAGGCACAAGGGGGGAGTGACACATAAGCTGATCCCTAGTGCGTGACCATGACCCTTCAGAGGAAGACAAATGAAGGCTTCCGGGGGGAGAGGAGGGAGCAAGCAGAAGCTGACTCAGTCGGGAATGCTGGGGAAGGGGCAGGCCAGCAGCTCCCTCCTCTTAGCTGGCTTTAAATCCATGTGGTGCCTGGACGACCTGTGGCTCTCACCAGTCAAAACCCAGGCCCAGGAGTCAGGGATTTAGCTCAGTGGTTCCAGCATCTGCCTCACAAGCACAAGTACCAAGTTCGATCCCTGGTACAAAGAAAAAAATATCCAGGCCCAGGACCGGTGACCGACACCTGCCAGTCTCACCCCTTATGCTCAAACCTCCCAGACACATGCACCCTCCCCACAGAGCCAGGGATGGGCAGTACCTTTCCCCACTGCCCAAGGATACCCGCAGACAGCACTGTTCAGCCTCTGGTCTCAGCCCTCCCCCAACACTATCATCTTCCCCTGCTGCGTATCACTGTTAACAGGTGGTGGCAGGAAGGAAGTGGCAGCAGCTTGGGCTGAAGTCCCTGTTTATCCCTCGCTGTGTACAGCCTGCTCAGGTCCTCCAGAACAAGGTACCATGGCAACCAGGGTGATGTCGGGCAGACCCACCGTCTCCAAGGAAACCAGCAATGGTATTTGGGTCACCAAGACAAACACTTCTGAAACCCAAACAAGGGACAGTGTGGAACCTCTCCAGTGTCCCAAATCCTGAGACTTTTCTCTTGGCTGTATTCATCCAAGATCCTAAAATAGATCCCAGTTCTCCACAGCCAGCATCTCACTGCCTTATTAGGAAGTTCGTTCTGCTTGCTGTCTGATCTGCCTGCTTCCCTGCTGTTTTGAGAGCTTTTTCTTCTTATCTATGTCTCAGAAGAAAACCTACTGCCTCCTCACTATTCCCTTCCTATCCATTCAGCAGGATTCAACAAAAACATTCCGTAAGGTTCGTCAAAACTTCTGCTCTTTCTAAAAGACAGCTAAAGGGGGAGCTCTCCCACTCTGTATAAAGCCAGGAAGTCGCAGCTCCAACTGTTTTCAACCCTTCTCACAGTTGCTTCCCAAACTCCAAGGCAAAGGACATAGGGCCAAAAGAGCCCGCCTGAGGACCCAGAGCAAGTGCCCGCCTAGCAAATACCCGCCCCGCTTCCCCCAGCCCTAGGTCCTTTGAAAAGCTGCTCTGTGGACCCGGGTGGCAGCCATGCCTTCTAGGGCTCTGTCCTGCCCTCCAGGAATCCCTTCTCGCAGGGGCTCGGTGGGCCCCGTCCCAGCCAGGACATTACCTGACCTGACCCAGCTTCCTCCCTTCCGTCTTCAGCTCGCTTGTTGCTTCTTCCCCTGGTTTCCAGCCCAGGAAAGTGTATGGTTACGTCACTGAAGACTGACCAATAAAAAGTCGACTTCCCCCAAGGGGGCGGAAACTTTCGACCAATAAAGACTGGAATTGAGAGCCGGGGCGGGGCCGACAGGGGGTAATCTACGCAGCATCTAAACCCGGATTTACCTGCCGGTGGGCATCTGAAGTCCTAGTAAATTGGACTTTGAGTGAGCTCACCCTTTTCCCATTGTCCAGAGCTTCTAGAGGGAAGGTCTAAACTGAAAGGCGAAGGGTGGTGACCCCGCAAACAAGGACCGGAGCCTCATCCGCTACAGGACAGAGACAGCTGTCGGGTGGGGGCGGGGAGAGGGACGGTGGCGACCGCGTTTAGAAATAGCCCTCCCGCCGCCCTCCCCGCTCGTTCCTGCGCGGCTCCGGGGTGCCACTGCCACTTTTAACAGGGGAGGGGGAGGAGGCCTGGGAAGCATCCCAAGATGCAACCTGCTAGACAGGAGACAGTGCCTAGCTCGCTCTCGGGGTTAAAATTGACCCCAAAAGACAGGGAGGTAGGAGGGTGGGCACTAAACCCAGAAGAGCTCCAGCATGGTCTCCCAGAGCCAAATCTGCCTGGCCCAGGAATGTGCTCAGAAAGGAAACTCGGTTTCTCACAGCTGGGGCGGAGGAGGGTGGGAAACAGCAGTACCAGCTGAGGTTTGAATCTTCCAGGAACCCTGGCGTTAGACATCCTCTGGCCACCATTCTTCCCAGGAAGGGCAGAGGCTCATTCCAGCCTCCGCAGATAAACAGGAGAGTCCACATGTGGATTTTCAAGTCATTTTATTAATCCAACCGTACAAAAGATCCCACCACATCTCTTGCCACCCACTTCTTCCAAAAAGTGGAGCGGGCAAGAGGGGGCAGATGGGACAGACACTCCCCAGGAGCATTTTACAAACCGTGGAGGGGGACACAACACAAATGTAGCAACAAATGTAGTCGGGGCAAATAGAAGCACAAACACAACACAAAGCTGAGCCCCCCACCTAGGCTGTTTTGGTGTGAGGGAGACCAAGAGAGAAGCCCAGAAGCCACTGCTCCCTCCTCACAGCCCCACAGACCACTGGCTCTGCATAAGGGGCGGGTCCTTTCCACCAAAGGAACTGAGAAGTGGGGGAGGACCACAAAGGGTGGCCCCCCAGGGCAAAGGGCCACACCCAGGCCTGCTTCTGCACCCCTCTGAGGAATGTGCACAGGAGCTGCAAGGAAAAAGGTGGCTCTGAGCAGGCCCCAGGCCCATCACTGGCAGGCAGTGCTTTAAAAATAAAAACAAATCAAGCCCAGCACAGGACTTTGGCTGAGAGGAATGAGAAATACTAGGTCACCAAGCTGGAGATGATGTTGAAGAACAGCAAGAAAAGAGGAGCAAAAGATCTTGAGGCTTTTCTACCCTTCAGCACCATGGCACTGAGGATCCCACCACTTCCTCCTCACTTGAGGCTGCAACCAGGGTTTCACTTGGAGTCTTATCCAGAAGAAATGAGGTATGAGGGCTCTGTGCCCTTCCAAGCTTCCCTTCAGCGTAGCCGGGGAGGCGGGGACGAGGGCGCCAAGAGCTGAAGAGCTGAGTATAACGTGCAACAGATGGGCAAGGGGGGGGACTGCACCACCGGAGTCAAGGCCTCCGGGACAATTTCAAATATTCCACTGGGCCACACCACATATCCCAATGTTTGGCTAAAAAAGGGGGGGGTCACTAGAAGGAAAAAAAAAAGCAGGAAGCTGAGTAAGGACCAGTGACTTTGGTATGAGGAAGATATGTCCTGACAGCATCTCTCCCCAAGTCACCAAGAAACTGCCGTGGCCAGGAGCTCCTGCGTCTTCCAGCTATTTGGTGCTCGGAGGGAGGAGATGGAGAAGTCTAGGAGGGCAGAAAAAGGGAGAAGTCCCAATGATCCCCTAAAGCTGTCTCCAAGCCCAAAAGGGCCACGGTAGAAATGGGAAGAGATCGAACTCCCCTATGCAAGAAAGTGAACCCTCGGATCCAAAACCCAAAGCTGGAGCTGTGGGGCAGATGCAGATGACAGGCACAGGTGTCGGGCGTCTGTCATCTGCAGACAGGACACCAGTGCCCTCCAGAACATCCTCCACCTCCTTTTCTCCTGCAGCCATATCCAGGTCTCCAGAGATGGCCACCAAAGATGGCTCTGCTCAGCAGGGCTGTGGTTTCCTGAATCTGCAGATCTCAATGCACAAGTTTTCAGAAGGGAGCGATCTGGGCTCTTCTGCCCACCCACCTCAGTTCCTCTTCTGCCCTGGAACCATCAGGTTTCTGCTCCATGGATGGGAAGCCAGTGGAAACAAGGACGGAAGAGCCAGACAAACACCCTGGGAGAGCAGGAGGGACGCGAGCACTGCCCCGGCCATCTCCACGGTATCACCCGTCGTTAGCAGCCACCAGCTGCCCCATGCCCTCGCGGATGTAGACAGACTGGATCTCCTTGGTCTTGAGGCACAGGTCGCAGGCCCACACGGCAGAGGCCTCAGTGGTCAGCAGCCCATAGGCGTTCTCGGTCATGCCTGTGCACTCTCGGTGGAACCACTTCTGGCAAGAGGCCTCGCACAGTATGGCATCCTGGTCATCGTTCACCTCACTCCGACAGGCACCACAGGGGTACACGAGGCCTGGGGGAGGCTGGGGCCCTGAGCTCCCACTTGCCTTGCCAGTGGGTGCCAAGCTGTTGGCGTCTGGAGTGCCACCGCCCCGCCCACTACTGTTTGACGGAAAACTGGGCTGATTCCCGTTAACAGCAGCAGCTGGGGAGCCTGAGTGGGGTTCCTGGGGGAAAGCAGTGGGAGCAGGGGGGTCCGAGGGCTTCTCACCACCAGGGCCAGGGAAGCCAGGGTCAGGGCCAGGGAAGGGACCTGTGTTAGGGGGCAGGCTGGGAAGCCCTTGCCCAGGTCTCTGAAGAGAGGGGCCGAAAGGAGTCCCTGGCTGGGCAAAGCGCTGGGGCAGAGAAGGGGGACCCAGGTCCCCTCTCGGCGGCTGTGCCATGGTGGCTGAGATCATGGGGCCAAACCCTCCCACTGGACCTGGGATCATCTGCCCACCGGGAGGACTGAAGTTCTGACCCAGAGTCTGGCTGAAGGGCTGGCTGGGGAAGTTCATGTTGCTGGGGGGTGGGTAGCCAGGGCCCTGGGGGGGCATGTTGAAAGCGGGGCCCATCGGGTTGGGAGGGAATGGGGGAGGCTGTCGGCGAAGAGGCTGGGGTCCCCCTCCACCCCCAGTGCCATAGCCTGGGGGCACCTGGCCTGCCATGCCCCCTTGTACTCGGAAGCCTCCAAAGGGCACAGGGCTGCCAAGGAATGGAGGGGCCGCTCCCCCCACCTTAGGGGCTCCGAAGTCATCCTCAAAAGGGTTGGACGCCACCAGGTGATCCACCATGGGAGTTGGGGGTGGTGCGAACTCTGTCAAATGGGAGTATGCAGGGCCCTAGTGGAGAACACAGGAGGAAGAGGGTCACCGAGGGAGACAGCCAAAGCAGGAGTACCACTCACAGTCCAGACTGGGGGCTGCTGCTAGCTCAGACCTAAAATCCAAAAGGCCTTGATGCAACAGAGAGGGCCAGAGATTTGGCTCAGCAGCTCCGCTGCCTGCCTTGCAGGCACCAGGACCAGAGTTCCATACCCAGTACAAAAAAAAAGCAACAGAGAAACAGGGAGGGAACGGAGGCAACATTGCAACACCTGCACTTCGAAAAACAGGTAAAACTACACTGAAATACCAGCTCTGACCCTGAAGCAGGCTTCCCCCGCACCTTGGTACCAGAGATCGAACTTGGGCCCTTGTACTTGCGAGGCAGGCACCAGAACCACTGAGCTAAATCCCCAGCCCCTTTTTCTTTTGGTGCAGTACAGTGAACCCAGTGAATGCTGAGCCACATCTCCAGCCCCTTTTAATGTTTGAGACAGAACATCAGTAAGCTGCCTGTGCTGGCTTCAATTTCACAATCCTTTTGTTTCAGCTTCCTGAGTGGATGGAATTACAGGTGTGTGCCACCAAGCTTAGTTTATCTAACTTTATTATTCTTTGGTAGTCCTGAAGACTGAACTCAGGGCATTCATCTGAGCTATATCCCTAGCTCTTTATTTTTTGAGATAGGGTCTCACTAAGTCTCTAAATTGCCCACACTGGGCTCAAACTTATCATCCTTCTGCCTCAGCCTCCCAGAATACTGGGATTACAGCTGTGCACCGCAGGCTCAGCTAGCTCATTTTTTTTTTTTTTCTTGGTACCAGGGATTGAACTCAGGACCTTGTGCTTGCAAGGCAGGTGCGGTGCCACTGAGCTACATCCCCAGCCTTCATTTAACTTTTTAAAGCCTCAGATTTCTCATCTGCAAAATACGGCCAATGCACACCTCTCAAAACTCTTAAAGGCACCTAAGCACACAATCTTGGCCCTCAGAAAAGGCTCAGTCTTGCAGGTGTTTATCATTATGAGGGAACCAGGGCAAAAACCCTAACACTGCCTACTAAGACCTTTAATCACAACATCTCTTCAGGGGTCAAAAGATCCCTCCCTTAAACTTATCAAAAGGTTGAAAGGACCAGAAACAGAACGAGAGACCAATCTCTCACTCGGTAAAAGACACAAACCGAGCAGCAGAGCCCCCCAAGGGCATCCAGGGGCTGTCAGGAATCACCTGAGTATTCGACTTCCTTCGCTTCTTTTCTGGGCTCTTCATTTGCAGACCTGGAAGAGCAGCAAAACGCAAACGCTGGTATTAGGGTTTCCCTAAGGTTTCTCCAACCTCCCTTCCCCCAGGAACCACTTTAACTGCAGTGTATACTTGCTTACTTATTTTACACATACGGTACTAGGAGGAGCGTTATGTGAAAAATGAACTGTTTGGCCGTATGCTCAACTCCGTTTTCCTTGGAATGACAGAGCCCATCTCGACACTATCGGCGTCCAGGTGACTCCTTGATTCCACGTGGGTGCAAACGCCAGTCGATCCGTGACACCCTCCCTCGCCCCGGCC
>NW_022900945.1:55793340-55824034 GCF_012274545.1 Fukomys damarensis | reverse complement strand
GGGAACCGAGCTGCCTGCCGCCTTCGCCCCGGCCGGCCGGCCCCGAAGTGCAGTGAGCACCTCCCGCTCGCGACAGGAGCTAAGAGGCGGAGATAGAAGAAATACGGACTTTAATGAAGAGTTTCCCTTTGGTATAGCGAGACCCGTGAACACAACCAAACAAAAAAAGGCGGCGGCCGGGATGGAAAACCCTGGCTGCGGACCAGCAAGGGGCCCGCCAGGCCTCGGCGCCCGCGGGCCCTAAGCTCCCACTGCATACAGCACAGTCGCCTGGAGAAGCCCCAAGTTTTTCAGTCCTAGGACAGAATCACCGTCTGCCTCGAGTCTCTCTTGTAAAAAAGATAATGCTGCCGGTGGGGAAATGCCAAGAGTTGTAAAAGGGCTCAGAAAAGTCAAAGAGATGATGTATAAATGTAATCAATTATCACTTTGTGCCCAAAAGCCATGGAAAACAAAAATTAGGACAGTAAGTCTACAGCCCTATAACATACACATATAAAAAAACGAGTGGTTCCAAATCTACAGGTGGCATTTGGGGATTGTCTGCTGCTTTAAATCTCAATGCCCCCCTCCCCACCTCCACAAAGCCCACCCAGGAGTCAACCACAGGGGAGGCCAAAATTCAGTCACCCCACTGCCCAGAAGAGGCAGGGCCAGCGACAGGCAGAGGGGCTGCACTCTGGCTGCAGATACAGAATGCACGTCACAGGAGGGCCAGGGCTTGGAGATGTACACACAGGCCCAGGGGAGGGCCCGGAAGGCACTGAGCAGGAGGCTCTAGGGCCTGCTCTGAGTGCTGCACATCCCCATGGATAGAGGACGGCTGTCACTCCTGCCTGCTTCCCCAGCCCACACCAGGGAGGGTGCAGAGCAGAGAGGACAGGGTCCCGGAAACCAGGAGAGCATCAGCACCTCCGTACTTGAACTTGGGGGCCTTGAGAACTCTGCATAGAATATCTTCAGACCAAGGAGATGGTCAAAGGCACGCAGTCAAACACGGGGAGGGGAAGTGCTGAGGGGTCCAAGCGCCCTGAAGCCCAGGAGACCAGAGGTGGAATTCGTGGCCCCTGCCCCTGGAGGGTGATGGCTCGACCGGGCCTGTCACCTCGAGGCACTTCCCATAGCAAGCGCCCCTTCTTGGGGAAAGAGGCAACAGATTGGCACAGACAAGGCCTGAGCAAGGAGGCCACTCTGTGCATTAACACTTTGGTGAGGTTTGGGAGAGGCAGGTTTCTGCCCCAGGCTCGTGACTCAGTCCTCTCTTTCGGCCCAGAGGGAACCCAGTGTCCATATCACTCCCAGCTCCTACCAAGGCCAAGCCCACAGAACACTCCCAAGTGAGGTCCTGAGAGTTAGGGAAGAGGGTGGAAGGGGCCAGAGGGCATCTGGGAGAGTGGCCAGGCAGGCGGCTCAGAGCTTCCGCTCCACAGGCTGCTGCAGACACAGTTCGCTGCCCGCAGAGATGATGGGCAAATGATTGTCCATGTGGTAGCTGATGAGGTGACTGACACTCTCAAAGCGGTGATCCTTTGTCCGAACCTGGGGAAGTGAAAGGAAGCAGTCAAGTCAAATGACTAGTACAGAGGCTTCCTCTGCCCCAGTCTCGGAAGACACGCCAGTCGGGAGAAGACAGGAGGGTGGGGAGCGGGCGGGTTACCGAAGCTTCTCCACAAAGGGAAGCTGTGCACAGCTGCGGGAACAGGCAGGTCAGTGAGCCGTGGGAAGGAAGAGGGGACACCAGCCCAGAACTGTAAACCGAGGGAGAAGTTTTCTTGCGTGTCTCAGAGGAAGATCACAGGGTGACGGAGATGTGGAATGGAGGCTGAGGCTGCCGAGGGTGGGAGGCACAGTGGGGCAGTGTGGGAAAGTGAGTCGAGGGTCTAGGGCACTAGGAGGGCCGAAGGAGACCTGGATGTCTAGCCTCTAACCAGCTGACACTGGCACGGTGGTTTCCTCCCTTGTCAGGAGGGGCAGAAGCCAGGCCTGGTGGCACAGGCCTATAAACTCAGCACTCTGGGAGGCTGCTGTAGAAACATCACAAATCTGAGCCCTGCCTGGCAACTTAAGTGACTTAGCAAAAGTGACTGACTCCAAAGAAAAAGGGGTGGAAATGTAGGTAGCTCATTGCAAAAGGCCTAGGTTTAATCCCCAGTACTGCGAGGGAAGGAGGGCAAGCTGAGAGGAGCACCTTCTCGATCTGGTGGGCCTAAGGTCTGAGGACCTGGGGTCTGGCCAGGGCACACAACTCAGACTCGGATCTGAGAGGGAGGGACCCCTCACCTGCTGCAGGGGGACCCCAGGCACCTAGAACAGGGAAGGCCCCCAGAGAGCTGCCAGCAGAGCAAAGTCTAGAGACAATGAGGGAAGGAAGAAGGATGCACAGAAGGGTGCTGTACCCCTACCCACCCCTGCGCCACACTCACCACACCCTCAGGGTCCACCAGAAGCAAGTGCTTTGGCTGCCCACTCTGCAGGCCGGTGAGAACATACTGGCCAGGCGTGGTCGTGCTCTCTCGCACCAGGAAGTCCCCGTTGAGCTGCAGCAGTGCCTCAGCCTCTCTCCGGCTCAGCTTCCCATGGAACCAGGGCTCCCCTCGGAGCTGCTCAGCCATGGACATCAACTGGGGAGGTGGAGGCACCTGAAGGGCATCTTCGAATGGCTCTGGAGGTGCAGAGAGAGTTAGGAGGGACAGCTGGCCCAGCAGGGGCCCAGGACCCAGCCCTTCCAGGAGGGAGGCCAGGAAGGAGAGGGGAGACAGGCCAAAGAGGAGGAACCAAGCAGGACGACAGGGGTACAAGAGCTGCACTCACTCATGTCGAAGAGGTCTCGGGGAGCACTGCCATTGACAGCAAGATTGGGGGGTCCAGCCCCACTCCCTGCTTGCCGGGCCTTGTCTAGGTTCTGGACGTTGACGTAGGAGGGATCGTCAAAGAGCTCTCTGCCTGCAGAGGAAAGGGAGGCTCTGCAGTGCACCCACCCAGCTCCCTGCACGCCTTGTCCTGCCCACAGCCCACACTCCGTACCTGGGCAGGGTGGAAGAGGCGGCATCTGCTTGCGGACTTCTGGGTCTCCCACAGCCGGCTGCCCAATGGGCTATAGGGATACAAACCAGGTGAAGACCAGAGGCCCCATGCCACTCCCGTCCTGGGCCCTGGCACCTCTCTCCAAGCAGCTTACCAGTGTAGCTCCCAGGTGACTGGGGGCCTGGGTGCTGGGTGCAGTGGGCCGAGCAGCCCCCGGCGTGGCTCCTTCCCGGAGCCTCATGTCCACCACCCCCCCGAGAGGGGGCTCCTTCCCCGGGAAGTCATTGTAGTACTGATGGTCAGGTGGCTCTTCCTCCTCCTCATCCCACGCTGAGCCATCGAAGCCGGCCATCCTGAGACAGCACAGAGTAAGGCAGCAGGAGGTCGCGGGGGAGGACTGGGAAGGCAGCCTGCCCTGGAACCACTTCATCCTCCGGAAACCCTCAGGCTGCTATTTCCTTCCCTCACTTTACAAATGAGAACAAGTCAGAGGCACAAAGATTCACCCAAATTCTAACAACAAGAAGGGTACACCCAAGGTTTAAATTTGGGTTTGACTGCAAAGCTCATGCCCTTGGTTACTGCACTGTCTCCTGAGAGGGACAGGAAGCACAGGTAGTGGGGAGGAGCTTAGCTGCTCAGAAACACAAATGCCCACTGACACCACTGCTTATCCCAGGAGGCTTGAGGTGGAAAAGATAAGCAGCTCAGAGCAAAGATACCCTCCCAGCCCAAACTCACGATGACCTCCCCAGAGGCAGGACACCGAGATACAGGCAAGAAAGAGGATGGGCTGGAAGTGAGGACGCAGAGAACAAAGCCCATGTAGCCAGAGAAAGAGCAGAACACAGATCCACCCAGCACAAAAAAGTCCCCCAAAGGCCACCAGAAACATGAAGATGGCAGGAAGTGGGAACAGGGCACACTGATTATGTCCTCCCCTGAACCTCTTGGAGATCCAGTGTGGCCACAGCGGACCTACTCCCCAATCTCCTCTGGAGCCCAGGGCTGCCCCGACCCTCCTGTGCTCACCTGTCATGGGGGGTGACCAGCTTGGGTGGGTTCCTGAGGTACTGTTTAAAGCGCAGCTCGAAGGCCTGGCCAATGGTGCTGATGACGTCCTGGGCCAGCCCCTCGGGACACTCCAGGATGTGGCAGGCTGGGGGCACAGAGAGGCTCAGTGAGCTCTGGTGTGGGGGTGCCAGGGAGAGGGGCAGACAGGGCCCCTACCTGCTCTACTCCAAGCGGGGAGCGACAACCCAGGTCCAGCTCACCTGCCTCAGACAGCCGGCCCCACCCAGCACTCCCCACCAGGCCTCACCTCTCTGATTCACAGGGTCTTTGGCAACATAGGCGACGTACTCGGCTGTGTCCTGGGAGTCAGAAGAAGCCAGTTAGTCCTAATTTGCAGCTCCATCTTCCTCCTGACCCAAAGGCCCAGGCCTTTCCAGACTTTCCTGCAGCCCGGGCACCTCCGCTCTTCCACCAGTGTCTTCCCAGTCCCTAGCCCTGCCGTCCCCCCACCATTTCAACTGCTCCCCAACTCACCGGATCCCCTCCAGACGCAAATGAGATAGACTGCATGTGGTGGTTAGCAATGATCTGCGGGGCAGCAAAGAGGAAGCAAAAGTCAAGTGTCAGGCAGCCTCGGATCCTGCTGGGTGCCTCCCACCTGGGCCCAGTGGGCCCATTCTCTTGGGTGTCCTTCTAGCGTCTTCCCTCTCCACCCTGCTGTTCCCAAGTCCCCTCTCTTGGTTTTGGCCTCCTAACTAGGTCTCCTCTGAGCCATCTGTGCCTCTGGCCCCCTCTCACCCAACCAACCTGTTTGCAGTCTGCGGCCATGAGGTTGAGGCTGCTGGTGGACACAGTGAGGGTGATTGGCATTCCAGCGAACTTCAGGTTACTCCTCCCCAGGATGGAGCTGAGAGGGCGGCTACAGGGCTGGGAAGGGTCAGGGTCTCAGAACCCCAGCGCCCCAACACCAGGGAAACACTCCTGCCTCCCCCACACCTACCCCGGCACCACCCATCCCACGCACCTTTCTCCTCCGGGTCGCCCCCTTAGCACCCGGCACTGCCTCACACACCAGACTGATGGCTTCCCTGGGGAAAGAGGTACTCAGACCCACTGCCTGCCTCCGGCCCGCGGGGGGAGGGGAAGGCCAGGCCAGACTCCCAGGGTACTCCAGGCTCTTTGTCGTGGTGGATTGAATTAAGGCCCTTTAATATTTGATGACACTGAGGCCGCTTCCTGGCTGATTGGGTTAGGGCCTCAATGGGCATAGAGCCTCACCTCTTCCTGGCTACCAAACATCACATGCCCATCCCAAAGGCAGGCGACAGCCACCTTCTCCCTACCCGGCCGCCACCAGGCCACACTCACTACACTGATGGCTCAGGCAGCTCAGAGCTAGAGTCACCACTCTCCATTCAGACTTTGGCTCTGCTGACTTTCTCCGAATCCTCTCCAACACCCCAACATAAGCCCCCCTGATCATCACCAAGTGCCCCACTTCCCTCTCCCCTTCCCGTGGCCTCAGTCCACCCGTGCCCACTAACCTGGTGACCTGAGTCCGGGTGCTGAAGTCAAGGGCGCGCATGGACTGCAGAACCTCCACGCAGCCCATGTACTGAGGAGGGGCGGGGACAACGGTCAGCCACCTCTCCCACCCCCAGGCACCCGAGGGGAGGGAGGACCACTGCCCAGGCTGTCCTGTAACTCAAGACAGCAGGGATGGAGGAGACAGAAAAGGCAAGCTGGGAGGACCGCGTGCACCCCAGAGACTCTGGAAGGGAGTAAGAGACCTTGGGGGAACGAGCACAACTCTGGGGACAGAAGTCCAGAGAGAACAGTCCAGTCGCCCAAGCAACACTTACTAAAAGCCTCAGCCACAGGCATTGTGCTAATTGGGGGGAGGGGGCCCCCCAAAAGGAAAGGGACCAGGCAGAAATTACGCCAGCCTGGAAAGCAGGGAGCACGGAATGGGAGAAGCAGCAAGAGAAGGGAAGAGGGGTTGTTGGGGAAGAGCAGGAAGAGACCCAGCGAAGCAGAGCTCAGGAACTGGAGTGGGTGTGGGAGTAGAAAGGCAGAGGATATTCACTCACCCGAACCAAGTAGGAAACCCCGGGTCCCATGACTTTGTCGTTGGGATGCAGCCAGCCCCGCGTGGGCTTATTGACAAAGCTCCCGTGGCGGGTCCACTCCTCGCCCCCCAGCTGGCCCCCTTCCACCCGAGTCCTGCGCCCGCCGCCTCCACTCAGCTTGTTCATGTCCTGGAGGAGGGGCAGGGGGCCTGAGTCCAGCACAGCTGTCCCTGGGATTCCCTCCCGATCCTCGGCTGCCCTGCCTGGCTCCCCCTTAGGCCCCGAGCGCCCCCCAGCCGGGTTGGCCAGCTTCAAGTTGCTCATCCGAGGGAAGAAGGAGCACAGGGTTGTGGGACTGTCGTCCCCAGGCAGAGGAGGCAGGATGGGCCCCAGCGAGGAGGCCGACGGAGAGGGCAGCTCCTCCGGCGGGCTGGACCCCGAAGCCCCCTCCTCCAGCGATGACAGAGACTCATTCCGAAGTGGGTTGTACTTGGGCTTGGGGGGTAGGAGATCCATGACTGGGGTAAGACCGGCTGCTGCCCGGCCCAGCCCGGCCCCCCGCAAGGGGGCCAGGCAGGGGGCATCCCCAGCCCTTATCCTGGCCGGACCTCTGCAGCCCAGGGCTCACAGAGGTCGTGGGGTGGGAGAGGGACCAGTGGCTTCCGCTCCCCCAGGTCAGACCCAGACAGCGGCCAGCCCCATCCCCGCCCAGAACAGAGCCTCTTCTCTGGTAAAGAGAAGAGAACAGGCTGAACCTAGAGCGGCCTGGCTCCTCCCAGGGGCGGGGATCGCAGGGGAGCGACCAATCCGAGGACAGTGCTGACTCACAGGCTCAGAGGGGCTGAGCCCTACCACCGCGGCCCGGGCTCCAACTCCAGCAGGAGAGCGGCTGGCTGTGCCCCTTCCTCCCGCTCCACAAAAACAACTAGTAATCCGGGGAGCAGGAAAGCGGGGGTGGGGTGAGTAGAAGGGAAGGATGGAGCGTAGGAAAGAAAGGAAAGAGATAAGGGAAGGTCTAGATTACTCCCAAACCGGACATGGGCAGGCTCCAGAGAGCAGGAAGCCAGGAGACGCTAAGGGGGAACGAGGGAGGAAACAGGCAGCAGGCGTGGAAAGGGCGGGGATCCCAGAGCTCAGCATTTCCCTTCCTGCCACGAGAATTCCTCCATCCTCCAGCCCATGCAGCCCCCCCACAAATGCCACGTACAGTGTGGTGGTGGCCTCAGGGGGCCTGGCCCATTAGCATCCTGTGCTACAACAGCTGTGAACTGGAGTGAGGGTAAATGGGAAAGGGAAAAAAAGGGTCCCAGTGGATGTAGAGCAGGGCCAAGAGGAAAAGCAAAGCTGGTGAAGTAAGGGGAGCATCAAGTCCAACTTAGGAAGTGCAGCAGGGAGCTACAAGCAAGACTGGAGCAAGAGGGTCAAGCAGCCTGCTCTATGCGTGACACCTACCAACCCAGGAGCAACAGCCCTAGGTCAAGCACTGTACTCTCCCCACAGCCCTAGTTACCAAAGCAAGAAGCTAAGGTGAGAAAGAGCACTGGGCATGGCTCATGCCTCCATCCCATCTAAGGCTAAAGCTGGAAGATCATTTGCACTCAGGAGGATTTGAGACCAGCCTGGGCTACATAGTGAGTTCAAGGCCAGCCTGAGCTACATAAAAGAACCTGTCTCAAAAAACAAGAGAGAGAGGTCACAAGAGAAGTCTGTTGTCAATAAGGACAAAAGGAAGAGGTGCAAGAATATGGGCTGAGGTTGGACACAAGGAATAGTCCCAACCCCATTCTACCCACAGCTTCCTGCCACAGCTCTGCTTGAGGAGGCCACACAGGAAGTTGGAAAGGGGCAAAAATATAAGTAAAACATACATCTTCCCCCAGGCTCACCTCAGAATTACCCTTAAATTGCCTCAGAGAACTAAAGCAATCCTTGCTACAATGATTAACAATAGTAACACCTGGGGGGGTAGTTCAATCCTCCAAGGGTGGGGTGTATATAGGAACACTTAAAATATGATAGATACCTTGCCTACTTCACCTCCCCTTAGGTCTTCATCCTAGCAAAGCTTTGTCAGTGCTGCCCAGACTTGAGGAATTCTATTTACCCCATTTGCTAAGGCCTCAGCTTCCGGCATAAAAGACTGAGGATGGATTCCGCCAACACACAAAAAAATACTACAATGCCCACATCTTTAGAAGTGGCACCGTGGGTACCTAGAGTATCCAGAGGCAGGAAATTGCCAACAGGTATGGGCATGTGGAAGTAAGGAAGTGTGACTTTTCATCTGCACAGGGAGAAATGAGTTTCCTACTGGAAGATCAGGTGATGGGGGGGCGTGTGTTGTTTCTTAGCACTGCAGGGAGGCAGCAAAAAGGGCGGGAAGTAGCAGGAAATGGCGAAATCTTCAAGAATGTTTCCAGTAAGGAAGGCCAGGCAAAGGGGGGGCCAAAAAAAAAAAAAAAAAAAAAAAGAAGGCCCAGTGGGAGGTCTGGTTAGGGGAAGAGGAAGACAGAGAAAAGGGGAGGAGGGACTGAGGAGTTGCTTAAAGAACAAAAGGGACACTGATCCCTACTCTGGCTCCAAACCACCGTTTTCTGGAGAAAGCTTTTGCTCCTGTCCACAAGTAACATCCACAGCTCTTCTCTAGCCACGGACAGGTTCGACCCATAGCTGTTCCTAGAATCTCTGAGCAAGTCTCTCTCCCACTGTCGTGCTGAACCCCTCGTAGATCCACCCTTGGAAGAGGATGAAAGAGAAAGGCTGCTTCCAAGCTGTCCTCACAGCCAGAGGTGGGAGCTGGAACTTCCCACCAGGTGGTGCAGAACTGAGCCCAAGGCCCAAAGAGAGAAATGGCAGGAAAATGTACACGGGTGAAAGGTCTGCAAAAGAACACAAGACTTGGGAGGTGACGGCCTGGGTCCCGCAGGGCCGAATTAATCACCGAAGGGGGCGCGGCCCCTAAAAAGCCTGAAGACAAGACCGGGCCTCGGGATGCGGGATTACGGAAGGGGTGGGGCCCCGGGAAGGCGGCCTCCTGGGGGCGTGGTCAACGAAGTCAAGTCCTTTGAGTTCCAACCCCAGGCAGTTTAGGAAGCTCTGCTTTTGACAGACAAGAGTTAGCGGAGAATCACGGCGCGAAGGCGTTGTTACGGAGAACTGAAGGACTAAGGAAGGCTTCACTGTAGTAGGGCTCGGAAGCATGTCTGGGGGTGGAACTTCCAGGAAAGCTAGGGAACAGGGCGGGGTCGCGGGGAAAGACAAGTCGGGGTTCGGGGAGCCCCCAGAAGGTGGGACTTCCGGGAAGGGGTCTCAGGGGCGGGGCTTATCAGTGAAGACCGGAAGTGGGGTCCCGAGAGAGGGGTTCCGGGGTGAAGGAGTGAGTCGCCTGAGGAGAAAAAAAGTCAAGACTCACCAGGGCCTCATGGAGTCTCCGCACCGCACCGCGGGCCGATCTGGTTCCGGATCACACCTCCGCCTGCTTAAGTCGCCGCTCCAACTTTCTCCCTGGGCCCGGCCTCCCCGGAGAAACTTTATTACACTCACTTCCGGCCTCACTAACCCCTGACCCTCTACCTCACCGTCCCTTCTTCGCCCCGCCTACTTTCCCAAACCAGCCAGTAACAGCGCGAGGACGCTCACAGGAACAGTAATAGCCAATAAGAGGCCTATTTTTGACCCAGGGTGGTTCTTGAGAAATAGAAGAACTACAATCCAATAAAGACTTGAGAAGAAGCCAATATGAACCAATCGGAAGCTTAAACACGGAACTGTCCCTCCTTGCGCCAAAGGAACCAATAGGAAGTGCGGGCGGTGTGTTTGAAAGCGAGGCCAAAGAGGGTGGGAGCGCGTGCTGCTGGGAGTTGTTTGGAGGCTGGTGGCTCTGGGCTGAAGTTCCCCAGGCAGAGCGAGCATGTCGCACAAGCAAATTTATTATTCGGACAAGTATGACGACGAAGAGTTTGAATACAGGTTAGTGCGGGCGCGGGGGTCCATAGCGAGGTCGTGAACTTTAAGTAGAGGGCACAGAGGAGTTAGGAACCGGGACTAGGGCGACAGAGTCGGCGCATGCGCGAGAGGCTAACCAGGAGGGTGCGAAATTGGTTGAAAGCGTAAAGCGCGTGCGCGAACGGTGGGCGGCGACGATCCCAAAACAATGAAGGGGAGTTGGGAGCAGGCGCTCGCGTGACTGAAGCGTGAGGTGCTGCCCTGGCCACCTCCGTCCTCAGCGGGCTCTCAGTCATTCTCACAACCCTACCGGACACGTTAAATTTGCCTTCTGAAGACTGCTAGTTTCACGTTAACCCCAAAGAGCCCGCCGGGAGAGGTAGAGGGGGCAGAGCTGAAGGTTACCCCTTCTCGTGTTATACCCCGGAACGAGCCTAGAGAGCTGGGTGTTTTTCTGGCTTAAGGTTCCCCCTTCTCGTGTTATACCCCGGAACGAGCCTAGAGAGCTGGGTGTAGTTTACTGGCTCGTGGGAACGCAAAGGGGCGTGGCAGTCGGGAGTGGAAGGAAAGGTGCCGGGGACCTGAGGAAAGACAGCGCGGGCCCGGCAGGCGCCCCTCAAAGGCCGAGCAGTTCTGGGGTGCCGACAGACCGCGGGTGCTCTGCGGTCACAGACGATCTTGCAGCACCGACCGCCTCGCGAAGGGAAGCGCGGCCGCAGAGGTTCGGGGTGACCCTGGGAGCCACCTGCCGGGGTGCGGCGTGTGGAGTCCACAGCACCCGGATGGGATGCGGGGAATCAAAGGGGTCCACGGATGTTGCCGCTGCACGAGCCTGTGTTAACTAACGCTTAAGACAACTTCCGGATTTGTGCTATCTCCTACTGGGGAACAGAAAATGGAGAGTTGCTTCTCCGCCTTCTCCCAACCTAGCTTAGAGTTTGGACACGCTGGCTAACGTGAGGCATGTTGACAAACACATACCCTTTTTGCCGGTATAACTGAATTAACTTAGCCTCAGCTTTTTCCTCTACACCCGAACCAATACCTAAAGCTGTATGCTTATAACGTGTGAACGACTAGAGCAAAATAACTAGTCTCATCCTCTAGAAAGTGTAACTCACCAACACCACCGGGGTTTAACAGGGTTCCCCTTCACCACCACGGGGGATCGAACCCGGGACCTTCCGCTTGCCGGGCAGTCAAGGCACTGCTGAGCTAAATCCCCAGCCCTAAGAGGCTTGGTTGGTTTGTTTCTTTAGTGTGTTCAAGACATTTGTGTCGAAGGCCTGTTAGAAGTAAGCTGTTTTCTGGGCTGGGGATTTAGCTCAGTGGTTCTGCCGCCTGCCTCAACAAGCACAAGAGGTTCCTTGTTTGATCCCAGGTACCAAAAATAAAATCTATTTTCAGAAATTTAGACTGGAATTATCTTTTGAGGGGGAGAAAAGGCCTCTTGTTACCAGCACAGAAGGGAGCATCTAACAGATTTTGACTGAGCATGAAAACCTATCTACATTAATCTGGCTCAAGTAAGAGTGAGTAATCATTTTTTGCCACAAAGAGAGCAGAGAGACCCTCTTGGTTAGGAGAACGTGGAATTCCCCAAGACTCAGGGTACATCCCTTCAGAGTTGGGAAAGCAGGATTTAGGATGGACATTTATGTTTAATCCCTTACATCGACTTGTCCACGCAGCGTTTCATAACAAGCCCTTCTGCTCCATAAGATTACTTCTTTTCCTTACTAATCCTATTTAAAATTCACCTGTAGGGCTGGGATTTAGCTCAGTGGTTCCACCATCTGCCTCAAATTCGATCCCCGGTAGCCCCCCCAAAAAATCATCTCTAGCTCTTGACACTCACTGTGCTTCTTGGGGCTCCCATTGTATTGTGCGTAATCTGCAGAATTCTGTGAATTCCACCAGAATTCTGTGAGGCCCATGGGGCAGAGGAAAAAATATCAACAGTGTCTGGAACTTGGGCGCTCACACTGGAATTATTCATTAATTTGTACTTTTTAATACATTTTTGCGGTATTTTACATAATTTGTCTTGTATTTCCTGTTGCCTGTACCTCCCTGACCTCAGAAACCAGTTTCCATCCCCCAGAAGGTGTAACCTTGCTTGTCTTTGCACATGGGCACTTGTGTGTAGATGGTACCCAGTACTGACAGAAACTCCCATCCTGTGTTTCTGTTACAGGCATGTCATGTTGCCCAAGGATATAGCCAAGCTGGTCCCTAAAACCCACTTGATGTCTGAATCTGAATGGAGGAATCTTGGTGTTCAGCAGAGTCAGGGATGGGTCCATTATATGATCCATGAACCAGGTTAGTGTAATGGCTAAAAGGAACCTTAAACCAATAGCACTGCTACACTAAGGGAATGAAGAAACAACAGAAGGGGCAGGAGGAAATGGTTCACTGGGTTCTCCTCCAATAGATTAAGTGACCAAAAATAAAAGTAAAATGTTTGGAAAGTTCAGGGATACCTGTTAATGAAAAACCCCCTTTGGGGCCGAGGATTTAGCTCAGTGGTTCAGTGGCCTGCCTTGCAAACGCAAGGACCTGAGTTCAATCCCCGGTACCAAAAAAAAAAAAATTTGTTCGGTGGCCTGCCTTGCAAACGCAAGGACCTGAGTTCAATCCCCGGTACCAAAAAAAAAAAATCTTTTTCCTTTAAAAATGAGAATCAAGACTTGTCATGTAGAGGTACAAGATCCCAACAATGAATGTAACTGTACTGTATCCCTAAAATGTACCAGTAAACTCAATTAAAGCTGAAAAAAAAAAAGGAAAGAAAAACCCCCTTTCACCTTCAGTTTAGCCAGAGCACCATTTTCTTAACGTTGATTATGCCCCCAGCTTTGCTCGCCATCAGAAAGCAAATTCTTGAGTGTGTACCAAATAATGCAAAGGAAGTTACATTTCTTTTTTTCTTTTTTCTTTCTTTTTTTTTTTTTTTTTTTTTTTTTTAGTTACATTTCTTGGGCCGGGGATTTGGCTCAGTGGTTCTACCACCTGCCTTGCAAGCACAAGGGCCCAAGTTCGATCCCTGGTACCAAAAAAAGAAAGAAATTACATTTCTTGATAAATCGACACCAGACACCCACCTGCCAGGCAAAAGTAATAAAGGACACTTTGGGGCTGTACCACATAGCAGAAGAATTGAAATTAACAGTTCTGTGCTTGGCAGACAGGCCAGACTTAGGCCATATGCTATGTCGTCACTCACTTGGTTATGAAGATCTGAGTGATAACCAGCGGGGTGTGGGAGGCACTGCAGGTTGTCCTTGAATGCTGTGAGCGCGGCTCTTACATTTCCCTCCATCTTTCAGAACCTCACATCTTGCTGTTCCGACGGCCACTACCCAAGAAGCCAAACAAATGAAGCTGGCGAGCCACCTTTCAGCCTCAAGCTTACACAGCTGTCCTTCCTGCTAACATCTTTCTGATAATACGATTGTGTTGCCTTCTCCTGTCTCACTGTGATATTTAAAGGATGTTCCACACACTGTTTGAATATGCTGGCGATGCCTTGCTTCTCGAGTACAGCCGCCGACAGCCTGCCACGCTGGTCCCTGTGGGCCTGCCTTCTCCTGTCTCACTGTGATATTTAAAGGATGTTCCACACACTGTTTGAATATGCTGGCAATGCCTTGCTTCTCGAGTACAGCCGCCGACAGCCTGCCACGCTGGTCCCTGTGGGCGCAGCCTTTGCCCAGTGTCGCCCCAGAGCCACAGGGTGCTGCTCCCAGCAGGACACCCTAACAGGCAGAAGAAGCATCTGAGATGCAGGCCGTGGCTTTACGGGATTGCATAAACTTAGCATTTTGTGTTTTCCTGCTGGCTACTGTATGTATGGTGACTTACAGATTTGTGTTTCAATGTATTAGAAACTTTTCATTTCATTTGAGAAATCTATTCAGTGTTAAAGCCTTGATTAAAGAAGTTTTTATAATCTCATTCTGTGATTGGAAGAATTTTTTTCCCCTATTTGCAAGTCAACCATCACATTCAGTATTGTGGTCTTGATTATGCGCCCTTCAGTCTGATAGTGAAACCTATTTGGGGTATTTAGTTTAGTGATTTTTGGTTTTTTGGTTTGTTTTGCTTTTTGTTAGTGGAAATTGAACCCAGGGCTTGACACTGGAGTTACATCCCAACCCTTAATTTTTTTTTAAGCCAGGCATGGTGGTGCACTCCTGTAATCCCCAGCGCTCTGGAGGCTGAGGCAGGAGGAGCACTGCAAGTGTATAGCCACCTTGGACTACATTGCAAGATCCGGTCTCAAAAAGCAACAAAATAAAAATGTTTTTTAAAGTATGAGGCATCTCACTAAGTTGCTCAATTATCAAGCTGGGCTCCAATTTGTGCTCCTCCTGCCTCAGCCTCGCAGAACGTAGGGATTTTGTAGCTGGGCACCGTCATGCCTGGCTGCTTGTAATCCACTTTAAATAGACTTGTGTGAAACACCTGCTGAAACATTTCGCTCTGATGACTCCTGAGGTCCAGGTTCCACAGGGACAGCTTCATCTCATGAACAGATGCACTGTGCCCTATGGTGAGGGTGCTGCTTCTCAGGTGGAGCCAATGTTTGAAGAGCAGCAAGGGCTAAGGGAGGAGGAGGCTGTCGGCCAAGACCACCACCCTCGCCCTGTTCACTGTGCCTGCTGGTAGGGGTTGGATGGACTCAGTCACAAATTTGGTTGAGCATTGGAGTTCACTGGGCAGCTTTGCAAGTGCTGCTACCCACAACTCCCCTAGAGATTTTGACTTAGTTGGTAAGGGACACAGACTAGGCGTAGGGATTTGAAGTGAAACAGCCCTGTTCAGCTAGTTACAATACTAAGCTCTGCAGACACAGGTGTAAATCGGGCATGGTGGCTCTTGCCTACCACCTAGCAGAAGCAGGAGGATCTCCAGCTTGAGGCCAGCCTGGCTGCATAGCAAGACTGTCTCAAAAGAAAGAAAAACGAGTGGTGGCACACGCCTGTAATCACAACACTGAGGAGGCTGAGGCAGGAGGATCGCTGTGAGTTCAAGACCAGCCTGGGTTACATAGTTCCAGGTCAGTCAACTACATAGTGAGACACGGTCTCAAAAAACCGAAGGAAAAGAAAACCGAGTGTTGCGGGGGATATAGCTCAGAGGAATCATGCCTGCAAGCACAAGGACCTGAGTTCAATCCCCAGTACCAGAAAAATAATAGATCCTTAAGATTTCACTAAATAGCTTACCCTCTAAAAAAACTAGTACAAAGGGAGATTGATCTCCTTTTTCCTGTCTCCTATCTGCTTCTAGAAGAGTTCTTCAGGCATCAACATAATCTGGACACTCATTAGAAATGGAGGTTCCTGGGTTGGGTGTGGTGATGCACACCTGTAATCCCAGCACTCAGAAAGCTGAGGCAGGAGAATCATTGTGAGTTGGAGACCAGCCTGGGCTACACTGTGAGTTCCAGGTCAGTCTCAACTACATAGTGAGACCCTGTCTCAAAAAACAAGAAAGAAAATGCAAGTTCCTGGGCCAGGGATTTAGCTCAGTGGCACCATGCCTTCCTTGCAAGCGCAAAGTCCTAAGTTTGATTCCCCCCACCACAAAAAAAAAAAAAAAAATCAGATTCCTGTGCTCTACCCTCAGGCCTGTTGGATTATAAACAGGTGGACACAGCCCTGGTCATGTGTTATAACAAGCTGTCCAAGTGGTCCTGCTGTACCCCTAAACTTGGGGGAATTACTGTGGTACAGGGTTGGAGCAGAGTTGATGTTTTGAGAGGGACCCAGTGTGATTTTTATTAAAACAAGTGAGATCATGTGGTTTATGTTATTAGACAAGTGGATTTTTTTGGTGTATTACTTTTGTTTTCTTTTAGCACAAGTGCTGTTAAGAGCTGATGGGTGTGGTGAGTATATTTTCTGTTTTGTTTTGTTTTTTGGTACCGGGAATAGAACTAGGGTCCTTGTGCTTGCAAGGCAGGCAACAGCACCACTGAGCTAAATCCCCACCCCTGTGAGTGTATTTTCCCCCAGGGACTAGGGATTGCGCCCAAGGTCTTTACCCTGAGCTACACTCACAGCTATTTTTTTGGACACAGGATCTCTTAAATTATACATGCTGGGCTTGAATTTGGGTTTCTCCAGCCTCTTAAGAGTGCTGGAGTTACAGGCATGCACCACCACATCCAGTTATGGCCGATGAATTTTTATGTTTTATAGTTGTGTGGCATGCCTTCAATTTTCCGAGCATGATGTTTCTCTCACAGGGTTTTGCAGAATAAAATGAGACCAGGTGTGATTCAGTATTCCTTCAGCCTTTACTACTCAAAATGTAGCCATAAACTAGCCTGGCATGGAACAGGACAAATGTGAATCTCAGGTCTCACCCAAACCTACTGAGTCATAATCTGCATTATTATAAAGATCCTCCAGCCAGTAAAGTCCTGAGTATACAGGTAGTGGTGTAAATATGTAACCCCAACACTCCAGAGGAAAGGAAGGAGGAGCCATAGTTAGAGGCCAGTGCAAGCTACAAGGCAAGATCCTGTCTCAGAGCAAACACACACAAAAAGGCTCTGGAGGATTAGTACAAAAATTAAAGTTCAAGAAAAAAAAAAGCCTGTTAAAAAAATCTTAAAGTTTGGGAGGCTGAGTCAGGAGGATCATCTTGAGTTTCAGGCCAGCCTGAACTACACAGTGAGACTCTGTCTCAAAGCAAAACCAAAATTAAACAAACACTTTTTTATACCCAGCACACCGCCCCCATCAAATGCACTTTTAGACAAAAGACAGTTGAAATGAAAGCCAGAATGATTAGGATGGTGTGGGAATCCAAAGCCAACACAGAGGCCGGGCGTGGTGGCGCACGCCTGCAGTCCCAGCACTTGGAAGGCTGAGGCAGGAGGATGGCTGTGAGTTTGAGACCAGCCTGGGCTACATAGTGAGTTCCAGGTCAGTCTCACCTACATAGTGAGACCCTGTCTCAAAAAACAAAACAAAACAAAGCCAACACAGGAGGTGCACTCCACTCACTGTCTCCCTACAAGACCAGCAACTGAGAGGTGGTTTTTGAATTAAGCATCTGGAGCAAGGTGGGTCAAGGGAGTTGGGGGTTTGGTTGTTTGTGTGTTACTGAGGATTGAGCCCAGGAGACTTCACACTGTTACATCCCCAACACTTTTTTTTTTTTTTTTTGAGACAGGTTCTCACTAAGAAGTTCAGGCTGGCCTTGAACTCACTGTGTAGCCCAGGCTGGCCTAGAACTCAGATTCTCCTGCCTCAGCCTCTCAGTTCTGGGATTACAGGTATGCACCACCATGCCCAGCACCAACCCTTTTTAAAATTTTTATTTTTAAAATTTATTTCTTGACAGTGTCTAACTAAATGGCCCAGACTGTGGGCCAGGCATGGTGGCTTAGGCCTGTGATCCCAGCACTCGGGAGGCTGAGGCAGAAGGATCTCTGTGAGTTCGAGACCAGCCTGAGCTACATAGTGAGTTCCAGGTCAGACTCAACTACATAGTGAGACCCTGTCTCACACACACACAAAAAAATAATAATAAAATAATATTAATAATAAATGGCCCAGACTAATTCTCCAGCCTCAGCTTCCCAGAGTGCTGGGATCACAAGTGTTCACTACCACACTCAGCTAAAGGTACGTTTTTATTTGTTGAACTTTATCTCCTCAAAGAGGTTTCAAGTAAGTTGAGCCTTTCCATATATACTAGAGACAAATGAAGGTTCCACACATTAATCGATCGTCTATTCCAAGAAACTCCTTCCCCACAGTCAATGCTGATTAACCTTCCCTGACTCCCTCCAATTTAATAAACAAAATCCCACCCTGGTGCTGTGGTGACCCTGTAGTCCCAGCTTTTGGGGAAGGAGAGAGAGGGTTAGGCAAAAGGGTGGCTAAGCATATTGGTCCTCCCTCATTGAAAAATAACTAAGGCTGAGAGGAAGGAAAGGACAAGAAAAAAAAAAGTGAAAATAGAAAAATAAAAAAATAGGGCTGGGATTATAATTCAGTGGTAGAGCACTTGCCCAGTATGAGCGAGGCCCTGGGTTCAGTACCAGCCCCTGACTGCTTACCCTAAAATTTATTCATTGTGAATAAAAAGAGCCCACGCCTATGAGAATTTAAAAACAGCAGAAGCTGTGGAGGCGGGTGGCACAAGCCTGTAATCCCAGCACTCGGGAAGCTGAGGCAAGAGGATCGCTGTGAATTCGAGACCAGCCTGGGCTACACAGTGAATTCCAGGTCAGTCTCCACTACATAGTGGGACCGTGTCTCAAAAAACCAAAAAAAAAAAAAAAGAAAGAAAGAAAAAAAACCCCAAAATAAAATACAGCTGAAGCTGTTTCTCCTCCTTCCGTGCCACAACCCCCTAGGTCCCGCCCCCAGCACAAAGCCCGCCCCTACATTTCCGGGTGAGGGATAACCACGTGGTTGTTGCCTATAACAACGTAGCATTTCTCCGGCCTGCGGGACAAAGCCCGAGAGAGCGACAGTCAGCTACACCAATGGGACCTTCAGGAAGAAGCTAAGGGACGGCCAAAATAACCAATCAATATGAGTAAATTGTAGAGTAAGGTGGGACTGTGAGTAAGGAAGTTGTCCCAGGACTCGAGGAAAGGAAAGGCCCGGTGCAGGGACGCGTTAGGCAGGTGAGAGCTTGGAAGAGCTCAGCAGTGTGAAACTTGGTAGAAGAAGGGGTTCCGGGCTAGAAAGGGTGAAGGGGAAGGCGACTGGGTTCTGGTCAGATGAGGACGGCGCAGCACATTTAAATGGGCCAAGCCCCTGGTCGGGGGACCTTTAAAGGTGAAAAGAAGAGACACTTAAAGGTGCAGATCCCCAAGCTAGAGCAAGCTCTGAAGAGGTCGGATCGGCAGATAGAAGACATTTAAAGTGGTAGGTTCTCGGGAGAGCAGGATATGTAGGGAGGCTAGATCCAAGCTTAGAAGACATATGTAAGGGACTCCGTGGCACAGCGCCAATATATATATATATATATATATATATATCCCGCCCCGGTACCGGGGTCATCTCGGGTTCTTGTGCTCGCGAGGCAGGCGGCGGCCAGCGCTTATCTTGCACGCGTGAGGCCGTGGGTCGGATCCCTAGCACTGCAAAAAAGCAAACAGGCAAACAGAGAACACTTGTGAGAGCATGGGCTGGGACTTGAGAAAACGTTTGTTAAAGAGACTGTAATAAAGGAGTCGCTTGTCCAGGATCTGCTCAAAGGAGGGCCGCGCCCTCCTGCCCTCCATTGGCCTTTCTGGTTTCTCCAGGTCCCCTTGACCCTGTTCCCAGGCTGTGGCCCTCGGCACCCTGTAGACCTGGCGGCCCACCTGTGCTTTCGGCCCCTGACTAGGGGTCCGGGTGGCTACTGGAGGGCCTTGCAGAGGGGCAAAGGCAGGACCATGGCATCTGGGACTTCGGGGCGCAGCGTGACAGCAGGCATCATCATTGTTGGAGATGAGATTCTCAAGGTGTGTGGTTCACGCGCGGGCTGCGTTCTCCTGTTCTTAGGGACTTGCTGCGTGGGAGGGCGGGAGCCCCTTGTCCGTTGCAGTAGGGGCCTGGACTGAGTCCCACATATGGGAAGAAAAGTAACCCCCATTCTTTCGATTACCCTGCAGCAGCGTCCCTGCAGATTGGCAAACAGTATGTGGGGGTGGAAGGGAAACTGCACAGCGGTAAGGAGGCTCGGTAAGCAGGAGAGGTGCAGATCCTCAGAGCTCTATCCAAAGCTGATTGTGGAGCCGCGCACCTGTGATCCTAGCTGCTCAGAAGGCTGACCCAAGAGAACTGTGATTCTGAGGCCAGCCTGGGCAACATAGCAAGACCTATTAAAAAAAAGTTATATCCAGCCTGACTGGAAAAGATTAAAGGCACTCGGCAGGGTGGATAAATGGCCTAAAAGGAAAGTACTTCAAGGGAGAAATCTACCCCCTTGAGTGATCAGAGGTGCTGCTAGAAGGCAGGGCAGGCACAGGTTTGAGACAGCCATGCTGACCTGTACTTTTCAGTGCTCCCTAGAGCCTGGCGGTGTGTTTATATGTATTACACCACAGGTGGGATTTTTTAGTTCTCACAATCCTAGCACTCGGGAAGCTGATGCAGGAGGATCACCTTAAGTTTGAAGCCAGCCTGGGCTATCTAGTGAGTTCAAGGACAGCCTGAACCACGTGGTGGGACCCTGTCTCGAAAAACAATTTCATCAAATTGGTGTTTTCATTATAAATTTCATTTCATAGGTTACAAAACTGAGGCTCAGGGACTGAGAAACTTGGCCAAGATTACATACATGGAAGTGGTAGAGATTCCAGCCTGGTTCTCCCTTACTGTAGAATTTTTTCATTCTTTCTTTCTGTTTTTTGGGATGGTTTTTTTTTTGTTTGTTTGTTTGTTTTGAGATAAAGTCTCACTGTGTAGCCCAAGCTGGCCTTGAACTTGTGGCGATCCTCCTGCCTCAGCCCCCCAGTACTGAGATTACAGGCGTGTACCACCACGCCTGGCTAGCATAAATTTTTAACCACTAAGCCACTATAGAGAAATGGAAGATGAGGCTGGAAAAGAAAATGATAGGGTGCATGTCAGAAGCAGCCTCAGATATCTGTGAAGGAATGTGAACTTTATTCTGTATACAGTTGGAAACAACAAGTGGCTGTTGGGCCTGAGTGATGTAATCACAGTGAACTATTAGGGAGGTTCCTCAGCAGACAGTTCGGCATGGCGGCTGGAGGCTGGGAGCCCAGCCAGGAGGCTGTCACCATTGTCCAGGTGAAAGGGGCTGACGACCCGGGCTTGGTAGTCATGGGGACAGATGAGAGCAGGAGGAGAGAGCTGACAGGATGAAAGGCCCAGCTGGCTGGGAACAGTCTGGGAAGGCCCTGCCTGAGGGACAGCAGCAGCCAGGGGTATGGTGAGGCCACGCAGGCAGGACTTGGGTCCAGGCAGCCAGAGCTGTGGGTCTGGAGAGAAAGCTGAACAGGAAGTGTGAGTGAGACCAGGAAGAAGTCCAGAGGTGGGGCCCAGGTCATTCTCCCACTGCCGGGTCCGCCCAGGCTCCTTGCCAGCCTTCAGTTGTGTCCCCAAAAGCAGAGCAGCCTATCTTTGGGCCGAAGCACCTGTCGTCAGTACAGCAACGGTGGTCCTGTCCCCATCCCTAGGGACGCACTCAGGACACCAACACGTACTTCCTGTGCCGGACACTGAGGTCCCTGGGCGTCCAGGTCTGCCGGGTTTCTGTTGTGCCCGACGAGGTGAACACCATTGCGGCCGAGGTGGCCTCTTTCTCCAGCCGGTTCACCTACGTCCTCACGGCGGGGGGCGTGGGGCCCACACACGATGATGTCACCCTGGAGGCCGTGGCTCACGCCTTCGGGGAGGAGCTCAAGCCGCACCCTGAGCTGCAGGCGGCCGTCCGGGCCCTGGGAGGGGAGGGCTGGGAGAAGCTGTCGCTGGTGCCCTCCTCCGCGCGCCTCCACTACGGCATGGACCCTCGCACCAGCCGGCCCTTCCGGTACCCGCTGGTGTCCGTCCGCAATGTCTACCTCTTCCCAGGCGTTCAGGAGCTGCTGCGGCGGGGGCTGGAGGGGTTCAAGGGGCTGTTCCGGAACCCGGCCGTTCAGTTCCACTCTCGGGAGCTGTACGTGGCTGCTGCGGAGGCCTCCATCGCTCCCGTCCTGGCCGAGGCCCAAGCCCACTTTGGGAGGACGCTTGTTCTGGGCTCCTACCCAGACTGGGGCAGCAACTATTACCAGGTGAAGCTGACCCTGGACTCCGAGGAGGAAGGGCCCTTGGAGGAGTGCCTGGCCTACCTGACTGCCCGTCTACCCCCGGGCTCTGTGGTTCCCTACGTGCCCGACGCTGTGGAGCAGGCCAGCGAGGCCGTGTACAAGCTGGCTGAGTCAGGTAGGGGCCTCCAGGCAGCAGGTGGCCGGGCCGTGGCGCCCCTGTAAGCCTCAGGAACAGGGCCTGTCCTGGGGTCCCACAAATCTGGAAGGAGGTGGGAGTTAGCTGCTGTTGATTCACTCATTCTCCCAGTAATACTCTTGAGTGCTTCCTTTTCACCGGCCCGGTATTAGGAGCTGGGGAGAAGCATAACAGGTTAAGGGTGTGTCCCGCACTTTTTGACCAATAGTTTAAAAGAAGGTAATTGTGCATAAAACATGAGTAATGAGCCAGATGTGGCGGCGCAGGCCTGTTATCCCAGCACTCAGGAGGCCGAGGCAGGAAGATCCAGTGAGTTCCAGGCTGGCCTGAACTATGTAGTGAGATCCTACCTCAAAAAATAAAAGAATGAAAAAGCTGGATGGGAGTGATGAAAAGGACTCCACAGGGTGGGAGAAGGCTCCTCGGGGCTCGGTGACAGACGCTGGGTCCTGAGGAGGATTTGGTTAGACCAGGAGGTGGGCAGAATCAGGCAGGATGAAAGCCTGTGAGGAAACCGGAGCACCCCACCCCCTCAGCCCCTACCCCTCAGGAAGGATGCTGAACCTGGTGGGGGTGGGCAGACTGCAGGGCACAGGAGCTGCCCCAAAGGGCTGAGGCTTAGCCCAGAGAACCCTGGGGACAGCAGGGCTCTCTTCCCGATGTGCGGCCGTGACCAGCCATGTGTTCCCACCGCACAGGGTCCTCTCTGGGGAAGAAGGTGACAAGTGCCCTGCAGACCATTGAGGCCGCCCTGGCCAGGTACCACCTCACCCAGCTCTGCCTGGGCTTCAACGGGGGCAAGGACTGCACTGCCCTGCTGCACCTCTTCCACGCCGCCGTGCGGAGGTGAGCACACCGAGAGCCCGAGACTGCACCGTCCTGCTCTGCAGTCCTTGGTCCCAGCAAGCCAGGAGAAAGGGGCCCAGGGTGGCCGGGCAGGGAGGCAGCCACGGCGACTCAGTTCCGCTGCCCACGTATCTGCTGCCATCAGACATTTCTGGCCCTCGTGGGACGCGCCCGCCACAGACACGCTGTCCTGGTGAGAAATCTCATGTAGACACAGGAAGCGCAGGTTTTGGAGCTGAGAGACCAGAGTGGGCTTCCCACGGATGTGGGTCGGCTGGGTCACAGGAAGAAAGGGGCGAAGCGGAAGGTGTCACCCCAGGGCCTGCCCTACCCATGCTCGGGAGCCCATGGATTCTCCCCTCCCAGGAAGTTTCCCGATGGCCCAGAAGCCCTCCAGATCCTGTACATCCGCAGTGTCTCCCCTTTCCCTGAACTGGAGCAGTTTCTGCAGGACACCATCAGAAGGTAAGGGACTGAACCAAAAAATAAAATTAAAATTAAAAATTGAGAAAAAAACCAGGCGTGGTGGCGCACGCCTGTAATCCCAGCACTCGGGAGACTGAGGCAGGAGGATCACTGTGAGTTGGAGACCAGCCTGGGCTACACAGTGAGTTCCAGATCAGTCTCAGCTGCATAGTGAGACCCTGTGTCTCAAAAAAAAAAAAAAAATGCTACACAGTGAGTTCCAGGTCAGTCTCAGCTGCATAGTGAGACCCTGTCTCAAAAAACCAAAAAATAAAATAAAAATAGAAGGTGAGGGGCTGGAGGCCGGGCCCAGGGGCTCCGTGGCGCCGGCTCTGACCACACCACTCCTCTTCCTCAAGGTATAGTCTGAGGGTGCTGGAGGCCGAGGGCGACATGAAGCAGGCCCTTCGTGAGCTGCAGACGCGCTACCCGCAGCTGGAAGCCGTGCTCATGGGCACCCGCAGTACCGACCCCTACTCCTGTGGCCTCCACCCCTTCAGCCCCACCGACCCTGGCTGGCCTGTGTTCATGCGCATCAACCCACTGCTGGTAAATGGGCCAGGCCTGCAGGATGCCCGCTGCGGGTCACACGGGGAGACAGGGCTGCCTGCTGCCAGCCGCTCAAGTGGGCACTGTGCTTGCTCCTGTGCGCAGGACAGGGACTCGGACCTGTGCTGTCCAGCACCATGGCCACTGGCCACCGAGTCATACATGAAATACAAATTGCCAGAAGCCACTGAGCTCCAGTGTATTTTCACTGGGTGAAGTTTATGTCATGTAAATTGTATGTTGTTTCTAAATGCAATTAATTGAGGGCCAGGTGTGGTGCACACCAGCATTCTGGGAGGTTGAGGCAGGAGAATTCCTAATTTGAGCCCAGCCTGGGAAGTTTAGCAGTTCTGTCTTGTTTTGTTTTTTTAAACAGGGTCTCACTATGTAGTGCAGGCTGGCCTCAAACTTGTGGTGATTCTCCTGCCTCATCCTCCCAAGTACCCAATTATAGGCACGTACCTGCCAAGGGCAGTTTAGCAAATTAGTTAGCTAGACCCTGTCTGAAAAACAGAGGGAGAGAGAGAGCGAGCAAGCGACATGGTCTCACTGTGCAGTTCAGACTGGCCTTGAACTCACTAGAGAGCCCAGGCCGGCCTCAGACTTTCAGCAGCCTTCCTTCTTCAGCCGTCCCATTCCAGCTTGTAATGCTGAGATTACAAGCATGTGGAACCATGCCCACCAAGGGCATTTCAACGATTTGCACAATAAGAAAATGTTTAAAGGACTGAGCAGCTGGATGTTGGAACACACCTCTAATTCCAGTACTCTGGGAGGCTGAGGCAGGAAGATATCAAGTGTGTACCCAGCCTGGCCCCCACACACAGCTGTCCTCGTCCTGGAGTGGCCTAGGCTTGGAGAGGGTGAGGCCGAAGGAAGGGTCACTGCCCGTCCCGCACAGAGTGGCTGTCGCAGGGACACGGAGAACAGGCCTTCCCAGGGTGGGGACAGGAACCCCAGAGGCCCCTCCGGGACACGGGTGTGGGACAAGGGACACCTATGACTTCTGCCTCCGCCGCCAGGACTGGACCTACAGCAACATCTGGGATTTCCTGCGGCAGCTTTTCATCCCGTACTGTGTCCTGTACGACCAGGGGTAGGCGGGGCAGAGGGGAGGCCGGGTGGCACGGGTGGGAAGAGGCTGTGAGGTCCGCACACCCCTCCTCCGTCCTCACCGCAGGTACACGTCGCTGGGCAGTCCCGAGAACACGGTGCGGAACCCGGCCCTGAAGTGCCTGAGCCCTGGAGGGCCACCCACCTACCGCCCCGCCTACCTGCTGGAGAAGGAGGAGGAGGAACGCAACGCCCGCACCTGACTCCCTCTCCCTCCCTCCTGGCCAGCAGTAAACCCAGCCTTTCCCTCGTCTGTAGCCCTGGTCATGTCTTCCTGCTCGGGCTCCGGACTGGGGAGGCAGCCAGGCCAGGCCAGACCCTGCTGGCCGTTCCCACTCGGGGCTGGAAAGGGCTCTTAGGGCGATTCCTCACGTCCAGCCCGGCAGAGCCCAGGGAGGGCTGAGCTGGAGTGGGCCGTGGACATCTGCGAGCCCCCACCCCACCCCCCAGGCCCAGGACTTTCCTTTGCCAGACCCTGGTGCCTTGGTCTCCAGTCATGGGGCCGGGTCGGGGGCAGCAGGGAGGCCTCCCACACCCGTGCTCCACATGCAGCCTGGGACCCAGCCGCTGGCCTGGGGAGGGTCCCTGTGGGATGCAGGGCCCAGGTACCTGTCGTCAAGATGGGTACAGCACGGGAGGGCCTGCAGCACACCCTGAAGGACATTGCCTGCGTCCTCCTCTGCTGCTGGTGTATGGGGGAGCTGCTGGGTTAAGGACAGTGGGAGCTGCCACCACCTCTGCCCACTGGCACCTTGGCAGGCATTGCTTAGATGGGCATCGGGGACGGACGTGTGGCAGAACAGCCACAGCTCCCGCTCTGTTCTGCAGCCCCGGTGACACTCCAGGGCCAGCTGTACCAGACCAAGGAGGCATCTGGAGGGAGGGAAGTGTGGACGGCTGAGCCAGGCATCTGCCAGGCCTCGAGTCCAGGCACCCGCTCCCCACGCCCCCAGGGGACCTGCTGCCCAGGACCAGCAAAGCTGTGGCAGGGCCTGGCACTCCCCCAGGCTGGCACCGCAAGCCCACCAGCCCCAAAGTGAGCCTACTGCGCCACTTAGCTCCAGCAATGGGCCGCCCCAAGGACCTCTGCTTTGGAATCATGACTACACATGAAAAAATAAACAGGCCTTGAGACCAGAAAGTTCCAAATGCCTAACTGGGAAGGAGGGAGCTCGTCCTGGACAGCAGTCCCTGGAAGGCCAGGTTTCCTGACTCCCTGGGCCTGGGTGCGGAGAAGGCCGAGCTCCCCGACCTTGGGGTGTGTGTGTGGAGGCCCTCATCTGGATGGTATCTCCTGGGAGACCGCAGAGCCCTGGTCCAGCCTGCTTGCTGTCTCCGAGGAGCCTGGGGAGTGCTGCTTATCCCCAGCTCAGGAAAAAGGCAGCCACAGCTGCCAAAGTGCCCAGCCCAGATGGAAAGCTGCAGAGAAAAGGCACCTGCACAGCCATACAGGCCCCTCAGGCTGACCACGGCACGCACAGCCTGATCCCTGGCAGCCGCCACCCCCTGCCTTCCCTGGTCATTCCCAAGGGGAGGGCCACATGGGTGTCACCTCGCCCATGTTTCTACCATGCCCAGCCACAGCCCTGAAACCTCAGAGCCAGCAATGGCTTTGTATGCCTCTCTCTGGGGTCCCCCATGTGCCCTGTCCCCACAGAGGCCCAGCTATTGCCTGTCTGCCTTTCTCACCCAGGCACTGGGGCCGGGAGGTGAGGGATGGGGCCCTCTCCGTCCCTCCCTGGGACCAGTTGCTCAGCCTTCTTGGTTAACTGCTTTTCCTCTGGGCTTTTTCTTTTCCTTTTTTCTGGAACTGGTATTGAACCCAGGGCCTTCTCTCTGAGCTACATCCCCGGCCCTTTTATTTTTTTGAGACAGGGTCTCAGTAAGTTTCTCAGGCTGAGCTGAAACTCCTGCCTCTGCCTCCCCAAGTGCTGGGATTAGACATGTGCAAGCACACCTGGCATTAGCTTTTTTTCCTTTTGTAAAGTAATATTCAGTACGGGGCCGGGGATTTAGCTCAGTGGCCCTGTACCTTCCTCAAAAATGCAAGGTCATGAGTTTGATCCCCAGTACCTCCCAAAAAAAATACACACACACAAAGTTTAAAATAAGTAATAGTAAAAAGTAAAAATTTCAGCTGGGTTGCAAATCCCAGCTACTCCAGTTACTAGGGAGGATGAGGCAGGAAAATCACAAGCTCAAGGCCTACCTGGGCAACTTAGTGAGACCCCGACTCAAAAGTACAAAGGCCAGGAATGTACAATGTACTCAGTAGTAGAATGTACCTCAGCTTAATCCCTAGTACTGCAATAAAATAAAAATGAAGATTCCTACATCCCCCAGACCCCAAGCTCACCTCCTCAGAGGTAACTGATTACCAACTTCTTGGAGACCGTTCCAGCAATCATCTATGCAAAGGCTGCATCTCCGTCCATCCGTCCTTCATTCTTTTACTTTTTTTTTTGGTACCGGGGATCAAACGTGGGCCCTTGTACTTGCGAGGCAGGTGGCAGAACCACTGAGCCAGATCCCTGGCCCTTCCTTCATTCAATTCAAACATTATTAATCATCTATATGACAGCCTAGGTGCTATGGCAACAGGAGTGAAGAAACAAGAGGGCTTTCCCTGTGGAGCTCACATTCCAGTGGAAAGGTACGTTATAGGTTTGTATTTTTTTTTAAGAACATAGAGCTGTATGTAGTGGTGCACTTCTGTAATCCCAGCATTCTGGGAGGCTGTCAGGAGGAGAGTTCAAGCTCAGCCAGGACAACACAGCAACTAAGTATGAAGGCCCTGGGCATAATCCCCAGTACCACAAAATAAAATATATATGTTAGGTGATAGGTACCATGGGGGAAAAAGCTCAGCTGAGGGTGTGTGTGCATAGCTAAGTAAGAATTTGAGCTTTTATGCCGAGTCAATGAGAAACAACCACAGGGTATCCAACCAGAACTGATTTTTTATTTGAAAGGCTCCCATGGGCAGCGCTGGGGACAAACTTTAGAATTACTCTAAAGAATGTAAGAGATCTAGCCTATAATCACAGCACTCATGAGGCTGAGGCAGGAAGATTGATGCAAGTCTGAGACCAGCCTGGGCTACAGTGGAAAGAGAGTGAGGGAGAGAGAGAGAGAGAGAGAGAGAGAGAGAGAGAGAGAGAGAGAGATCTACTAGTAGGTAGTGAGAATACTCCAGACACTCTGGTGGCCCAGATCAGGCTTAGAGCAGTGGCACTTTGAGGAGCTGCTGGATTCCGGACAGCCTCGCCCTTGGCAGCTGTTCACAGACTGCACACTGCTGTGTACCCTGCCTTTTCCCCCTTTATACACTTCACACAGCACCCAGGATGTCACAGCAGTCCTTTTCATGGCAGCTTAGTACTCCATAGTGTTGGAACTCCAGGTTGTTTCTTTGTTTTTTTTTTTTCTTTTGAGATAGGGTCTCACTATGTAGTTGAGACTGACCTGGAACTCACTACATAACCCAGGCTGGTCTGGAACTCACAGAGATCCTCCTGCCTCAGCTGGGATTACATACCTCTGCCACCACACCTGGCCTCCAGGTTGTTTTTTATCCCAGGCAGCTTGGAGACTCTTGAGTCACCAGGGCAGGGCAGTGTCCTTGCCCAGCTCCTCCAGAGCTGCACCCTTGCCCCAGGACACAGCAGTAAGAATGGCTAAAATCCAATGCCAAGGGCAGAGCTGAGAGGGGGAGCAGCAGTCCGATGATTCCCCTTCCCATCCGAATCGGGCTTCTCTGTCGCCTCATCTTGCCGCACAGCCTGCGCCCTGCTGGCTGGCTCAGCTCTTCCAGACTTGGGCTTGGCCTCCTGCCTCTTCCTTTCTGAGGCCCCACTGGGTCTGAGTGTGGACACCCACTCCCCTGGCCCAGGCTGTGGTCCACGGTAGGAGGGTGGGGGGAGCTGGAGGAGAAAGAAGCTGAGGCCACAGGCCTGCGAGGAAATGCTGACAGCAGAGCCTGACAGGGCTGGGAGAGCAGGAAACATTCACACACCATTGGAGGCCCTTTTCACACTGCAGAGTGCTTTGGGCCTCACAAGTCCACTTGGGAGCGTGCGGGACAAAGGTGGTTTATCACTCTACGTTCCTGTGAAGAAACCTGCCCAGGGACCCGAAGGGATTCACCAAGTCAGGCGGCAGAACGGTCATGCAGTGAATCCACTTTTTCAGACCTCAAATTCAGGACTGTACAGGTCTGACTTTGGGTGCCTCTAGCTCTAATCACTCAGAAGGCTGAGGCAGAATTTCACAAGCCCAGAAATCAGACCAGCCTGGGGCAACACAGTGAAATACTTGCCTTTAAAAAAAAAAAAAAAAATCAAATTCAGGGCTTCTTCTAATTAGCCCGCCTTTCTTTTCTGTTTGCCGGCAGGCAGGAGCCAGGCAAGCAAGGAAGGACACACAACCCGCACCTCAATCCTAAACTTCCCTCGTTCTAGAATGTGGCAGCCCCAATCGTGTCCTATCTAATCCACCCTGACCCCTGGCCCATAGCTCTCTCTACTCCTGGAGAAGGAAAAAACAAAAACAAACCGCTGAAGCCTCCCCACATCAACTCCCCAAGCAGTAACTCCGGTTTTGAGAGAGCAGCCTGCAGGAAAGCAGGTGTCCTGGGGGGAGGGGTAAAGGCACACCTAGCCCTCGGCGCGCCCGCGCCCTCAAGTGGCCACAAGGGGTAGGGCGGGATTGGAGCACACCCCGCCGCAGGGCCGTAAGGGAACCCGGGTCGGGCAGCAAGAGTCCAGGCCGGCTTCCAAGGCCCTGCGGATCACAACGCTGGCGGAACCCTCGGTGGTGTGCAAGAGGCAGGCAGTGGACAGCGGTTAAGGTCTGAGGAGGGGAGTGCAAAAAGCAGGGCATGTTAACAATGGTCGGGACAGGGCAGCAGCGTCCCAGTTTTCCCGGCAACACCACAGGAGAGGTGCAGAAAGGGTGTGGCCTTCGATGTTGGTACCAACCTTCAGACCCCCAAGCCCCCAAGGCTTTCATTTGCATTTGGCTTACCTGTGAGTTACATCCCGCTGGATACACAGAAGTCCCCACCCCTTTTCTCAGTGGTTTTCAGATCCCAGCGTCCTGGACAGCCTTGGTGAGGACTTTTCTTCCAGCTGTTATTCACTGCCCTTTACCTACTCCAGCTTCAAAGCAGCAGCGACCCTCGCTGAGTGTGGGGGCGCACTCGGGAGGCTGAGGCAGAAGGGTTGCCACAAGCTCAAGGCCAGCCTGAAGGACAACACAGTGGAGACCCTGACTCAAACAAACAAACAAACAAACAAACAGCGACCCTAACTCCCAGCTGGCTGGGTCCCCGGAGCCGGAAGACCTGCGCCGCCTGGTGGCCGGCCGGGGAAGGCTGCGCACGGAGGGGTCCGTCTAGCCCGCTGCGAGACGTGGAGTTTTGGAAAATGTTCCCCGGAGCTTCCTGAAGCTAAATTTACCTCCCCGGCCCTGGGGGGCGCAGAGATCCCGGCGGCGATTAAGGCCGCGCGGCAGCCGGCTCCAGCCGAGAGGCCCGGAACAGGCGCGGAGTTATAAATAACTCAGCCACCAGATGCTTTGGGGAGTTTAGTCTGGTAAACAGATGCACGGACAGGGTAACGGTTCCTACGTAAGGGAGCACTTGCTATGCCTTCTCAGACTGTCATTCCCATTCTTTCTCTCCCTCCCTCTTTCCTCCTCCTTCCCCCTTCTCCTCTCTCCTCTTATGTCTCT
>NW_022900945.1:55792511-55793060 GCF_012274545.1 Fukomys damarensis | reverse complement strand
TGGGGGAGGCGGGAATTCCAAGTCAGGCTTCTCCGCTGCGAGGAGGGGGCCGCTGGGACCAAAAGGAAACGGTGCACACGGAAGGGTAGCGCCCGGAGTCAGCGCGGGTCGGGCACTGAGGCCGCAGGAAGGTCCTGATGGTGCCAGGCCCGCGACAACGCGACCACCAGAGGCGGGGTTCGCGGCGGTTCCCTAGAGCTGGTGCCGAGGTGCCGCCCTCTGCTCCCTCGGCGACCCGGGCGCCCCTGGCCTCGGGCACGGCCCTTCCCTGGTCCGCCGACCCCGACAGCGGAGGGAAGGGGGAAACCCTGGTCCGGACTCTACTCGCTCCCGGCCCTGCGGACCAGAAGCTTCAGTCCGGCGAGACCGAGATGAAAACCCGGAGCCGTGACCAGCCCGAGGCCCAAGGGGGACAGGGACGACAGGAAAACCCGGAGCGGATCCCTCCAGCCGGAGCGCCCCGTGCCGGCTGCCACCCCTCCTTCCCAGAGCCCCCTAATTCTCCAGTGAGATAATGTCTTGGGGGGGGGTTGTTTGGTTTGGCCTGGG
>NW_022900945.1:55791483-55791845 GCF_012274545.1 Fukomys damarensis | reverse complement strand
CATCCCCGCGGGGCGCCGGCACGCGTGGGGAGGGACGTCGGGTGCCTGCAGCCCCCCGACTCCCTGCTTCCTGGGGGGCAGGGGCCGGAGCTCAAGGCCTAGAGGCCGCCTCCCTCCCGGGGCCTTAACCTCATTACAGCCCCTCGCGGGACCCCCTCCCCGAAGATTCTCGGTCTTCACTCCCACGCAGCCAGTCCTTGGCCTCCGACACCCTTCCCTCCAGACCTGCTGACCCACAGCAGCCTCTCTAGGAGCGTAGGTAGTCCCAGAAGGGGCTGCTCCGCTCCGTGGCCGCGGCGGACACTGCTCCGTCCTCCTCCCCCTCCCCCCGGGTTTCGGGCCGGCCCCTCGGCCCCGCCCCC
>NW_022900945.1:55790533-55790962 GCF_012274545.1 Fukomys damarensis | reverse complement strand
CGACTGACCGCGGCCTTCTGACCAGGACTGGAGCAGGCCCCCGGGCCTGGGGGGACGCGCTTCTCCCCACCTCTGTGCCTCGGCAGCACCGCCTGCGGACCCGGCGACGCTGAGGTGAGTGTACCCCACTTGTCTCCTGGCTCGGGGTCCGCTAGACTCGAGACTGCTGCAGTGTCCTTCGTCTGTCCTGTAAGTGGGACCCCCCACTCACTCGTGCAGACCAGATTCCCACCAGTCCCCTTCCCGGTGCCCTCCCGGGTCTTCTGGAGTTGGTTTTAAACCGAGAGGAAAGGTACAGAAGGCACGACGGCCGCCCCCAACCCTGGGCAGAGGGTCCCCGGAAACTTTCTCTGCACTACTCCCGAGATCAGACGCTGTCGGCCCCGGGATGGAGAGGGGTGAGGTGGCGCCGAGCGTTTCCCAGGCTCC